>NC_142770.1:48796314-49396314 GCF_988280905.1 Pimephales promelas | reverse complement strand
ATGTATCATGCCAATTACCCAAGCAATTAACAGCCAATTCAGAAATAATAAATACATGACATGAATTACTCAAAGATGATTCTAAAAGTAAGCAATGCATTCCTGACAGAGACACACAGTAGTGTGTGAGTGCTTTCCACTGGGAAAAAACACTGACACAGCACTGTATGGGGGTTTTCCTGGTTACAGGTTTCCGAAGACTGCTCTGTTATCTAGCCTTAAATTCCCAGACCAGAACAAAAGGGTTGTACCAATATCTTTCAGAGTTTGTTTTGGGTCCATTCCTATACCCCAGGGGGTAACACCTGGTCTCAGGGGAGAGGGGAGATATCTTGAAAAGACGTCACCCATGGAGAAGAACAGGATTCTCCTAAGTTCTCAATCTTTCTCCTATTCCCAATGACTGTAGTAGTGAAATTAAGACCATTTTACCAATTGCACTGAGACACTAAAAATGATATCAAACATGCAACAATCTTTATTGGGGCATCTCCCACAACAGAAGAACAGGCGTTGTTTTCTTGTTCTGCCTGTTCTGCTACTGCGGGAATGAAACAATTCTACCACTCCCACCAGAAGTATTTCTTTTGCCCTCGCATAACACAGCTGGAGGCAGGAGGTTTGTGAGATTTGCATTTCTGAATGAGCCCTGGAGGAGAGAAGATAGTGTGCTCAGAGTCAAGGACCACAACATTGCGGGGAAGATATCAGGTTGGGCCAGTTGTGTGGTGCCCTCTGTCCCTTTTTGTTGAGTTTTTATTGTTTTACTGCAGGTTCGAATTCCTAAATTCAGTCTTAGGAAAATCCTTCCTTACAGACCACTGGCCACTGGCCTTTTCTACAGGACAAGGCAACTTATGCCACAAGGCCTCCGAAATGACGAACGAGTAGTTCCGTGTCTGTAATTGCCCAGTCTAATCTTGAATTATAAATAGTGATGAAGGAAGCAGCTTTAGCAGAGAATGATTTGTGGTATTCATATAATAACGTGCCTCCATATCTTTGACTGAAGTCCGCCATCATAGCTAAATAGAGATCTAGCTCTTCCCTTCTCTCTGGATAGACTTGGCACAAAATGTCTCTGTAAATGCTAAAAGCAATAACAAATTCGCCAAACGAGAGATTACGTTGTAACCGAGGATCAGAGGTTTTAAGAAGGACTGCCACGTCACCACAGTCTACCATTTTCCTGTCTGCAGCAGGCGAGGGAAGCAATAGTGTAGCCAAGTTAATGTCCTTACCTTGGATAATGTTTGTTCTTAAGTGAGAGGAGACAGTTGCTGCGGCAGGAGAAACAATCCAAGGCACATCCAAATGGTTTGTTAATCCGAGAGAAGGAAGTTTCAATTGTGGAACTGTTGAGGAGTTCGAAGCTGGATCGAAGGATGACATTTTGGATTCCAGTCCTTTGACCATCTTGGAAAGGCTTTGAACTGCAGATATGAGCTGATAGTTCGTGTCTGTGGGATTTGCAATCTGCGGAGAAGTTGGCGCCTGAGCAGGTAACAATATCCTTTTGGCTGGATGAGGTGAAGATGTTTTAGAAGTTCTTTTCCTGCCAGTTCGTTTTGGCTGAGCAGCTGAAGTGGAAGCTTTTGGGGTCGAAGAAGGAGAGACTAGAGGATTACCCAAGGTATTTTGGGCCAAAAGGAGTAATTCTTCCCTTGAAAGATTTTGACTTATGGGTATGGCAGCTTCCTCGAAGGTTTTGATCAAGCTCGCAGAAGACCACTGTGCCCAAGGAAAAGCATGGCACTGAATGCGAGAGCTGCGGCGAGCAGCAGGAGGAGATGGCGGGACGAAATCATCGTCGGAATCTGAGTAGACGCAAACGAGATGCGAGTTCTGAGACATTTTTTGGTCGGCAACTGACGGAAGCAATCAATAAAAGCGTCAGCATCTGCGAACTCAAACATGTGTAAGTACCGGTCTTTTATACTGCAAGTGTTAGACACGATTGGATAGATGAGAAGGTAATTATTGACGCAACGATTGAGTCTTCCTGACAGAATTTAACGCTAAAGCTTCCATTTATTTCCCCCTTAATTTTGCAAACAGATTTTTTTTGATTCCACTATCGTTCTATAATTGTGAGAAGGACAAAGAACATCTTGCTTTATTACTCTCACACTCAAAAAAAAAAGGATTGTGAGTTTCTTTTTCCTTTCTGCAAACAATGGGGAGAATAGAATAATATATAATAATAATAGAATAATAGAATGGAGAGAATATAATATTATAGAATAATAATAGAATAATACAATGGGGATTTGCTGTGGTAAACCAGACAAGGTCCCTGGATCAAAAGGACACTTAAAATGGTCTTCAAAATTTAGCAGCAAAATTTGAGTGGTTCTCTGAGTGTTTCAATTCTAGAAGAAACCAAAAACCAGAAAGTATAGACTGGACCCTGTTCAGCAAATGTGAGAGAGGGACAGCGTCAAAAACAGCAGCCTTAAACATCTGAGTCATCTGTTCTTCTCAACTGTCAGGTAAATCACATTTCTATTTTGTTAGCAGTTAATTTGGTAGCCGTTTTCATGATTTTTCACGATTTCGTTTTCAACCCTCTTTGAGATTATATCATACTTTTTTTATGTTACTTTGAAGTGTAGCAACTTATTCAGTTTTATTGATTGAGTTTGTTTAAACCTCATCCTCTGTGAGAAACATCACTTCTGATAAAACTGCACAGGAAACATAATGACAGAAATCATACAGACGTATGAAGAAATAAACCATCTGGTGAAGACACAGGAAACACACCTGAACCTCCAGATTCCAGGTTAAGTCTTTACTGCATGACTATGGTTATGGTTGCCAATGTTTATGTTCAGCTTGTGTTCAGCCAAAAAAAAAAAAAATCAGTTCCTAAGTGGCTTACAGCCAAAAGCAGACATCACATGACTTTACCTGCACAAATAAAGAGAAGAGACAGAGAGTCTGTGTGAAGGAATCATCTATGTGTGACAGAGCTGTCTGTTTAACGGGCAGGAATTCCCTCAGATCAACAGATAGCCGCTAGTCCCTCAGTTAAGATCTAAAGAATCTTAAAAAAGGAGTGGTAACTGTAGACATCAGTCACACCTGTTGTATTACTGCTTACCTATGACTCATCCCACATATATACTTATTACAATACATGAAATTAATGTTGTGTTGAGTACTGTATGCACATGTGTCTGGATAATGCAGATCTAAAGGGTTTATTCAGGCCCAGAAATACTATTTTAAAACAGGAGAAATTAAAGATGATCTGAGCAACTTTCTTTTTGCATACCATTTATAAAACGTCCCCATTACCTGAGAAATATCTCTGAAATATCTCAGATGAATAAAGAGCGTCTGGTTGAAGTATGCAAAACAATTAAAGTTAATGATTGACTGAAATCATGTTAACCCTTGACTGTTAGTCTGACTTAAGGGGTGCTAACACTACACTTCCCATTCCTTAGTTTAGGCTCTTGACATGCCAAACCCTGGATCAAAGAACATGTGTGTTGGAGGAATAATCTGAATGAGTATTATAATGAGTTATAAAGACTAGATGGACAGGTCTGACAAGTCTGAATGTGTCTCAGATGATTGGATGTAAAGTTTTATTGTGTGTCAAGGGTCTGTAAAATTATTAGAAAACATGAGATTAGTTTCCACTGTTATGCTTATCCACCTTATTCCTGACGAGCTCACTGCGTTTTGAATTATGGGTGGCACGTCCGGTTTGGGGAACTTCCATTCAAAAAGACTGAAACGAATCATTTCAAATCATAAGGTTTCCCTACAGATAAAGATGATCCGTCAGTTTGACTGGATGAGCTGTCAATTTTCCTTTATGATTTATTTTCAGACATCATGAGAATAACTTTATACTTGATATTTTAACGTGACATGTTATAATGAGAATATCTATGAGCTCTTTTCAGTTGCTTTTCCTCATGATGATTTTTATTTTTCCCTTTGCACTCCACTGTAAAAAAAGGACAACATACAGCACATTTGTGGTCTGTTCTCATGAATTTAATTTACATATTCCATTAATAACTCACTGAACGCATGAAGAATCTCTTGTTATTCTGTGTGTGTGTGTGTGTGTGTGTGTGTGTGTGTGTTTGTGTGTGTGTGTGTGTGTGTGTGTGGTCCATGAGCGTGCACACCTCTGTTTGCAGTTTCGCTTGTCGCCTGAGGGGGCATAGTTCTGCAAAAACTCACTTGCGCAATGCACCTTTAGGTCATTATTACGAGAAAGTTACTCATTATTACGAGATGTTTAGTCATTATTACGAGAACACTAGGTAAGCAAGTAATGATTACATCACTAAAGTATAAATTACTTTAAACAAAAACATCACAATTTAAGTGTTAACTTATAAGTAGAATATACATATATAGAAAATACTTTATCCACTAAATAGTATAATCCCAGTGCAGTAACAGGTGTTAAAGGGATAGTTGATAGGTGTTAAAGTATATCTTCGGACCTAACGAAGATATACTTTAGTCAGTTTGAACTGGTTTCACTTTCAGAGATTAGAAATGTCATTCTTCACTTAAAGCGATCATTGTGTCCTTCTGATGCAGTTGTGTTGTCCATTCTTAAGGAAGGTGTTGATATAGTCAGCCCAAGTATCCTAGCTATTATAAATAGTAGTCTGCAGAATGGGATTGTACCGCTTTGCCTTAAGCAGGCTATTGTTGAGCCTTATCTCCAAAAAACAAATCTGGACCCTTATGACTTAAAAAACTATCGGCCAATCTCAAAACTACCTGGCTTGTCTAAGGTACTTGAAAAAGTTGTGCTTAAACAAATATCCACCTTCTTAACAAAGAATAATATTTTGGACAAATTTCAATCTGGTTTTAGAGGTGGTTACAGTATAGAATCAGTCCTTTTAAGGGTTGTTAATGATCTTTTTTTAGTTATGGATGCAGGTAATCATGCAGCATTAATTCTGTTAGATTTATGAGCAGCCTTTGATACTATTGACCACCAGATTTTACTGACTCGTTTAAGGCAGCTTGTTGGTATTCAGGGGACGGCCCTAAATTGGTTTGCTTCTTATCTGGAATGTAGATCATTTTCAGTGAAGATTGGGAATAACTACTCTGCTCCGTTACCCATTTCATGTGGGGTACCACAAGGGTCATTTTTGGGTCCCATCCTTTTTTCCCTGTATATGCTCCCGTTGGGAATGATTTTTAAAAAGTATGGTGTGTCTTACCACCTGTATGCAGATTAGAGGCTGACATTTTTTCGGGAATCCCACGGGTCACGGGATTCCCGTGGGATTCCCGCAGGATGGGAGTCATCTTTGCTATTAATCACGGGATTTGGACGGTACATGATAAATGGTAAACGGGAGCAGACGGGAGCGGGAATCAACCAATAGCAAAGATGACAAAAAAAACAAAAACATTTTGTAGTTTTATTTTAACACGCCTACAATGTAACGCAATTTTAAAAAAAACCCTACACGTCCCAGAACCCATCAGTGCTTTGTTTGTCACGGCTTACCGCCGGAATTCAAAGAGCAGTGATGGAGGGAGCTAACAGTCGGGGAGAAGTCGATGTGGTAAAAAATGATCTACAGCGGAAAGTCAGAAGTAATGACGTGTCTATTAAATTTACAGAACTGGTCGGAAAGTCTGAAATATTGATTAAGTTCATGAGAGTCGAATGTGACGGTGATAGCACGATGTACGCTGCTTGTAAAAAATGCTTAGTCTTAGTCAAGTACGCAAGCGATTCAGGGACGAGCGGTCTGAAGAGGCACACTTGCAAGGCAAATTCGGGAAAGAATCAGCCAAGCATCGCTTCGTTCATCAAGCGAAAATTGCCGTCAGGTGTCAAGTCTCGTCTGACCGACAAAATTGCTCGCATGTGCAGCCAAGATCTCAGACCCTTTGCTGTGGTAGAGGGGAAAGGCTTTACCAAAGTAGCACAGGAGCTGCTCGACATTGGAGCCAAATATGGAAGTAATGTGCAGGTGGAAGACATACTGCCATGTGCACGCACAGTTTCCCGTCACGTAGAAGGGGAGTATGAGAAAATAAAACTGCTGGTCACGGAGGAGCTTCGTCAGGTATGTCACTCTGCACTATTTTTATACATAAATTGTACCTCTCACGCAGTAGTCTGTGATCTATAGATTCTAAACCCTTTACACCAGATTTTCCTTACAATTTTTAAACGCCATAATATATCTATATTCTAAACTGGTCATCATTTTTACATGCAAGATATTTTGTGGCCCATTAAAAATATAATTCCTCCTTTCATACAGACTAGAGACCATGCTGTTACCACAGACCTCTGGACAGAGGAAAGGACCAACACACACTACATCACTGTTACAGTGCATTACATCCTTGACTGGAAGATGGTAAACCGGGTTCTGGCCACAAGAGAGATGGAAGGTGTTAAATCCAGTGACCACATCAGAAGGACTGTGGAGAGAATCCTTCAGGTATCTCTCTCCGTGTGTCTGTCTGTCTCTCAAATCAGATCATCTTTATCCACAAGGCATATGTAAATAATGTTGCTAATTAATGATAAAATTGGGAAAAGTATGAGAACAGAGTGCAACAGTAACAACAACAAAAAAACATGTTTACAATAAAAATTATACAATAAGATAAATATATCAATAATACAACAGTAGCCATGTGTGTGTCACTGTCCCTTACTGTACTGCACATCAATTTGTTGCAGGCAGCTGCATTTGCTGCTCTCTGTGTCAGAGGCAGTTCTACTTTTTTGATAGATTAAGGAAAATGTTTCATAAAATTTCAAACTTTTAAAAATAGTTTTCATGTTTTCATATCTTAGTGTCCTCCTTTGCTGATATGCATTAAGCATATGTGTAAACACTATGTTTTGTCCTAATATAGTTATAAACATGTATTGAAAAGTTCTGTTCAGTTACAGGACCGTTAGTCATTCTGTTTTGATGCTGTTATATCTGGGCTTCTTTTGCTTTTGTGTAAGTCTTTTTTTTTAATCTTTTTTTTTTTACCTCACACAGGAATTTGGCATCCTGAGCAACGACACCGTTTTTGTAACGGATAATGGCTCAAATGTGATTGCTGCATTCAAGGATTATGTCCGACTCTCCTGTGCTGGCCATAATATCAACTTAATCTTAAAACATGTATTTGACCACTTGGACGAGAACAACCCAGTGCACAGCAACATCATCAAGCTGTTTAAGGACACAAAGACCCTTGTCACACACTTTAAAAGAGCAGGGTAAAATAGCATACAGTTTTATGTCTTCCTGGTAAAGCTGCTTATATGATTTGAAAGAAATTAAAGTGAAGTAAATAAAAAGAAGCTACTGTAATTTATACCTGCACAGGTAATCTTTTCTCACAGGTGCACAGATATATTTTTTTTTACTCAATTTGAAAAAAAAAAATCTCTCTTTTTTTTAAATGTTGTTTTCCCAAAAGAGATGAATTTATGGATTTATGTCACAGTAACATCCATTTTTCTTGTGCAATCTCTTTATATTTTAGATTGCAAAAAGAACTGGACCAGTCACTGAAGCAATCTGTGGAGACGAGGTGGAATACCAGACTAGCAATGCTCCAATCTGTTAATGATGCTCTGAGATCTGGGAGGCTGCATGACATCTTACTTCGCCGAAACGAGCTCCGTTACCTCAGCAACATAGACTGTGAACTTCTTGAAGACATCATCCAACTCTTGAAACCTTTCGATGAGGCTACCAGGCATCTCTCCACTGATCAGACACCTACCCTTCACCTTGTCTTCCCGACCAAGGCTACTCTTCTGAGGGGTTTGTCGATCCAGGATGGAGACAGTGTGATCGTAAAGAGGTAATACAATACATTTCTGATTTTCATTTAGTTGGTGGTCATTCAAGTAGCAAACATAAGCACAGTGCAATGATGTTGCATGTATCATCATGCTCCTCCTCCCCTAGCTGAAAGGGAAGTTAGCCCAGGCAGTGGAGATGAAATTCAAAGTCCACCTGTACCATAAGGTAGCCACAGCTCTCTCTCCAAGCCTGAGGAGTTTCTTAAGGAAAACTCTCAACGGTCAGGAGTATGAGGAGGTCATCAGCACCCTGACAGCATTCACAGAAACGGCAGGGACAGAGGAGAGAGTGAGAGGCCTTGTGGATAAAGAGGGTGAATAACACTAGCATCAACAGCATTTGCAGAGCAAATGACAAAATTTATTTTCATTTATTTATAGTGACGCACACATACAGGAAAGGTGTGAGGATTACCTTTAAACATTACCCATAGGCAATGTTTAATATAGGTGTGTTAGACAATTGAGTTTGTTAGACTACAAAGAACTAGATTGTAAATGACAATGTCCTATTAGAATCTGTCTTTTTTCCTGAAGATCCACCCCCAGAGCAAGGAGCTACGGAGGTGCATAACTTCTTTGCAAGTTGTGTAGAAGAGGAGGAGAGGAAGGAGGACAGTGGTGATATGGAGTCACATGGTCGCCAGTTGGTGCTGCAATACATGAGTGACACTAAGTTGGCACGTTTCCAGTGTCTTCTTGACTTCTGGCGGGAGATGTCAGGTGGGCTCGTACCAGTTGCTAAGAGGCTGCTAGCTATCCCCGCAACAAGTACTCCTTCTGAGCGTAGCTTCAGTGTTGCGGGAAGACTGATAGAGGAGAGGCGTTCTACCCTTAATCCAGAAAATGTAGATGCACTTTTGTTCCTACACAGCAACATTTAACTAAGATGGACTGATGAAAATCGTTAACATGTAATTAAAAAAAACTATAAATGTATTGTTTACTCAACAATGAGTAAAATTCAGCTTTATATGCTGTTTGGGTTTAATAAATTATTGTAGACATGGTGTGAACTATGTACTGTTTTTCTTTTATTTACTGTCTTCCATTTTCTGGAGAAAATCTAGAAACGGGCTCAGCAGCTGGTAACAGTATGGAGAGCAGATTAAATCAAATTCTATGTATTAACTAAACATAAATTGAAGAAAAAAATATATGGGAGCGGTACAGGAGCGGGAGTCAGTTTAAACAGGAGCGGGATGGGAGTGGGAGTCAATTTACCAGGAGCGGGATGGGATGGGATTATTTTTTAAACTTTGGTCTGGGAGTGGGACGGGACAAGATTTCTTTCTATGGGAGTGGGATGGGACAGGAGTGAAAATCCACTCCCGTGTCATCCTCTAATGCAGATGACACTCAAGTCTATCTGCCGCTGAGAATAGGTAGTAAGGATGGTAATGTCACTCTCCTTAGGTGTCTAGAGGAAGTAAAGCTGTGGATGGCTACAAATCTTGTTCAATTAAATGAAACCAAGACTGAAATTATTATTCTTGGCCGCACTGCTAGTAGCCAAACGTTAGTCGACCACTTAGGCCCATGGAAGGGGTACCTAAAGGAACAAGTAAAGAACTTGGGAGTTATTTTCGACTCATCCATTACTTTCGATCGACAGATTAGAACAGTGGTTCGAAATTGCTTTTTTTACTTGAGAGCAATAGCCAAGCTGAAACCAATACTTTCAGCCAGAAACCTGGAAAAAGTTGTTCATGCCTATATATTTTCACGTCTTGACTACTGTAGTGCACTCTATGTGGGGACCTGTCAAACACACATTGCACGCTTGCAGCTTGTACAAAATGCTGCCGCCAGGTTGTTGATGAATGGTAGGAAAACGGATCATGTTACTCCCTTCTTATCCTTTTTAGGCTGGCTACCAATACATTTTAGAGTACAGTATAAAATTTTTATATATGTTTTTAAATCACTTCATGGATTGGCACCAGAATACTTGGCTGAGCTTATTAAGCCTATGGGGTAGGTGTAAGATAAAGATCAGCAAACAAGTTCCTTTTAATTGTTCCCCGTGCACGTCTCAAAATGAAAGGTGATCGTGCTTTCTCTGTCGCCGGTCCTAGACTGTGGAATAATCTGCCGTTGGATATTAGATCCTCAGCAGATCTAAATGTTTTTAAGGACCGCTTAAAGTCGTATCTGTATTTTTTGGCATTTTAGTACGTGGATGTTTTTGTGTTTCTTTTATTTTATTTTGTCTTCATGTTTGTGTGACTTTTTTATGACAATGTACAGCACTTTGGAACTGCGGTAGCAGTCTGTAAGGTGCTATATAAATAAATAAACGAACGAACGAACGTAGTTCACCCAAAAGTGAAAATGATCTCATGATTTACTCACCCTCAATACATCCAAGGTGTATATGACATTCTACTTTCAGACGAATACAATCAGAATGATATTTTTTTTATATAATGGCAGTGAATGACTGTATATTTTTCCATCAAAATGCATCTATCCATGATAAAAGTGCTCCACACGGCTCTGGGGGGTAATAAAAGCCTTCTGAAGTGAAGCGATGCGTTCGTGTAAGAAAAATATCCTTATTTAAAACTTGATCAACTAAAATAACTAGCTTCCGACCTTTATTAAACCCCCAGAGCATGTGGAGCACTTATTTTACAAGAATATATATTTGCCAATGACCCTCAGGATCTGTAGCTCTTATTCTGATATTTAATGATCTTTCCTTTTCTTGGAACGAAATGCTTAATGTCACTTCAATATTACTAGATGAAAAAACACAACAACAACAAAATAGCACAATGACAGGATTGATATGGTATAACCACGTTGTAACAAAAAAATTAAAGTTATTTTGGGCTTTTGCCTCCGGCATCGTCCTGTCAGTCATCACACCTCACTCTAGTCATGTGACTCTTGTGGCTCAACTTACCTCAGTATCTCCAATTTACACTTTATATTCTTCAGTCCAGTGCAGAGCAGCTTCACTCCTGAATCCTGCAGATTATTATTGTTCATGTTCAGCTCTTTCAGATTGGTGTCTGATCCAAGAACTGCAGCCAGAGCTGAACAGCTTTTGTTTGTTAAGTTACAATCATTTAACCTACAATAAAGTCACAACACAGAATTAGATGAAACACAAACAATACATTTTCTATATACAAATATTAAATACATTTTCCATTTATTTTATGCATAAACAGCATATACAGCAAAGAGGGTGAGTTAAACTAACATTTATCTTCTAACACTACTATTTCCTGTACATTAGTGTTTTTCATTCAGTGACAAATTTTCTGCCTGTGTTGCCTCTGTCTTTCTTAATCGGGGACACTCAATATTAGTTGTGTGCACAAAAATTGATTCACATTTGTATCGCGATTCAAGCTTTACCGATTCAAAATCGATTAATTGAATTCAAAAAATCGATATATATATATATATATATATAAATAATGTAATGGAGTGAAGGGGTGGAGTGGCAATCGGGAGAGTCGGGACTTTTCCCAGTGGTCAGGTAGTGTTTTCAAGGCCGGTCTGATAATAGTGATACATTGCAAGTTCTTAACAACAGCATCCGGTGGACTGGTGTGCGGCCACTGCCCACTGGTCAAACTGTGCAGCATATCTGCTCAACCCGTAAATAAATGCATCGATCTGCATATATTTTGTTTGAGTTCTTAAATGGTCTAGTGGAAGATCTTTAGCCAAGCGTGTCAGAAGTTACGGGTTGCAATCTGCACTCGTATAGTTTTTTTCTCTCTCCTCAAAACCGAATATGTTCATCAGTGGTTACTGTCTATATCAAGCAGGGACACGTTTGTGTGCATTTTATTTTGGGATTTCATCGGAGTGTATAGAGAGTCTCCGCAACGGCGATAGATTGAAGAGTTTGTCCGAGTGAAGACTGAGAACAAAAGAGACATTGATAGCAGCGGCAACGAGCGCTCAGCATGATTTGAAAAACAACAGATTTAAGCACTAGGTCTTTTATTTAATAGCGAACTAAATGAATGCTCTGCTAGTTAACTGATATGTTTTATTTATTTGTATTAGGTACATCCGTGCAATGTTTAAAAAAGTGGTGGGGGACAATATCGATCCTGAGAAAAAGGGGTGAGGACATGTCCCATCAGTCCCATTCGCAAATTACACCAATGATACGACTTCACTGGATCTAAACAAATATACACAATATAATCATATATGTTAACAGTAGCGGTGGCTTTTTTAATCTATTTAATATAATTTTTTAAGGGTTCTATGACATTAGTATATTTTTTAGGAAGTTCAATGTGCCCAGTCGAGTTCACATTTCAACAACCTGGTAGCTGAAGTATTTAACCACATTTAGCATGATTGTTTGTTTGATCTGACTACAGCACTTTAAAGCTAAATATAAAAGTTTTTTATTTAAGTTTTATTTTAAACTTAAATTAAACGTATTTGAAACTGGCCAAAGCTTGGCGCTTTGCAATTTTGCAGTTGAAACGACTTTTATTTTAGTATGAAGACATATAATGCAATAGCAAAATACATTTAATTAGTTGTGTTTCTTTTCTTTTAAACTGTCTGTCTACTGCAATCAATCACATAGGAAAAAATAAACTACATTTACATACTGTGCACTGCTTTTTTGAATCGAGAATCATTTTTGATGTGAATCTTGAGCCTAAAAATTGATATCGAATCGTGATATTTTATGAATCAAGCACCCCTACTCAATATTCAACAATTTTATTGACTTGACTGCACCGACACCATTATATGAGACAGTTCACACTAGAGATGATCCGATACTATTATATAATTATTGTATGGTGTGCTTCAGACTTATCCCTTAATTAAACATGAACAAATACATACAGTGAACTAGAGTATTTTTATTATCTGACATACATTTCACAGCAATATATTATTTATCTTTCTTAAGTGAAAAGGAACTTACAATGCAACCACACATCTAATACTGTAAACTGAAAAGGGTATTTTAGATTTACAATATAACTGTATTAAAAAAGTTCAACAAATAAATCTAGGAATCTAAAAAATGATATATGAATAATATAAGAGAATAAACAAATTTGTTAAATAAATGGCATTTCAGTTTTGACAGCGGCTGGTCAACCAGAATAATAAACTCAACAGATGTTGTTGGTTATATGTATCGCTCCTTGGCTCTTTTGTAAACTTTTCTCTTCATTTGAATGAAGCTTTCAGAGATTGTTGATTCTGGCACGGCTCATCCTCCGACTGCCATCGTGTTCTGCGGGGTAATGCGCCTTCAAATGCTTAAGCTACTCGTGTTGAAGTTGCTAATCTTGTTCCACCCCTCAAAATTGCAGCATGACACATGATGAGACATGTCGCCGTTTTACTGGCTGGTTGGTCCAGTCTGAAAAACTGCGGACATACTGCCAGGGTGTGCACGCGCATTTTCTTTTTCGCTGCTTTAAACAGTGGTTCCTTGTGACAACAGTATCATTTCCTGTGTTGCCACAAGCAACCACTGTTTAGAGCAGCGAAGAAGAATTGATCTCCGATTTGCAGCGTTACGCAAAGCTAGCGTGCATTACTATGTATTGTTTAAAAAAATGGTATCGGTACGCGGGTAGAAGTACTCGCCGATACCGATGCCAGAATTTGTATTGGTATCGGCGGCATTTCCGATACTAGTATCGGAATTGGAACAACTCTAGTTCACACTTTTATGGCAAGTTAAAGGCCTTTCAGACGCTTTCAGCAGTGACAACATAAACAAACGGTACTGCGCATGTGCATTAATCTGGCCCAAACTTAACTTCCGGCAGACTTGCGGAGACAATCCATAACAAGTAAATAACCTAGTAGCTGGTATTTCTTGCCAGTCAAAGAAAATAAATGTTACCTGGCCAAACTGAAATGTGACACTACCAGATCCGTTGAACAAAAATTGGAGACAAGATGTTTTTCTACCGACATGTCTGATTTACCGCAGTGTTAAAAAAACTGTGGCGAGCGCGACGGCGGGGTTTGATAAGGTTAACATAGCTCTCCTTATTAGTTAGGCTTCTTACATGCTTGCTAACCTTTTTTTAAGGTGGGTCTCCACATTGACAGCATGTTGGATGGATCTGTGCAGCACTGTTTATGCAATACACAGACTGGTCCGCTGTCAATGTGTTTGAGAGAGAGAGATAGAGCGTGCGAATATGCGCTGCACGCAACTCTGCAGTCAATTACAACTTTTCCCATCTTAAATTGTTAAAAACACAGAAATCAATATGTGCCGGTCAGCGCTGATAATGTGGTGGGCTGCCACTAATAAATGTATGGGAAACACTGTATCGGTTATCACATAGCTAGGCTATTTTAATACCGCCGTCTCCCTCAGAGGAAACCTTGACATTTTTTTTTTTTAAATTGCGTTTGCTCCCTAGGTCAGGTTGCACCCCACAGCTCAACAACCTACTCATCACCTTAACTTTCACTGCATTTGCAGTCAATGCCATATTATCCAGTAAACACTAATAAACGAACAGAACGGAAGTTAACTTTGGGCCAGCTCATCACCATGGCAACGTGTCTGATGAAAGCGTCTTTAATACTTAAACTGCCTCCATTCACAAGTACATGTCTTTTTGACATAACATATTTAATGACTTAAATAAAGCTATGATTACTTAAACCTAAGAAATTGTATTTGTTTTTAATATGTCAAGATTAAGGTCAACCGATGGCTGAGACCAATATATTAGACAGCAGGGTGGCCAATGGGTGATATATCATTAATTTAAAGATAGTAAAGAAGCATCCATGACATTTGCTGAAATTAAATTTATAGTTATTTTACTTAATTTCTAAATTAGAAAAAAAATATTTGAAAAAAAAATATGAAAATAAAGATATTTTGTATAAATTTGTAGAAAAACCAGCGGCAACTGCACATCCAATGGCGTGGTCGTAACGTTGTTGCTGAAGGAGTAAAATCTGCTCTAATTGCGAATTTGGGGGAATAATATAGGTAAAGGCCACGGCCCCTTGACGGGCAGCTCCAATTCGCCATTATAGCAGATTTTACTCCTTCAATGACAACTTCGTGTTTCTGATCTTTTTACTGAGCTTTCGCCCTCGAGCAACCCTTTCAGTCTGAGCGTGCCTCATCTCAGCAGACTACGTGTCCTCAGCCGTTTTCTCCTGATGCCATCTCACCCGTGGCTATCCGGCGACGACGCAATATCCTTTCATTTGCAGATTGCTAGGCATTGTTTTAAATGCCTCGCTCATCTTGTGCCACGTGCAGAGGCAATCTGCACGAGGCCGACGAGCAAACAAGGTGCATCTCATGCCAAGGAATCCTCCAGGCAGAGACTGCACTCACTACAAGTGGCTGCGCAGCATGCCCATGTCTGTCCTGCGAACGCGGCTAGCTCTCTCCCGGGACGGTGACGCAGCGTCACAGACCCTTCCTTTTCTAGGAAAAAGAAGCGCAGCAGCCAACGACAGCCTGAGAGTATGGAGGTTATCAAGCGCACGTGCATCGTTTTCCCCGTTCAAACACCCTCTCCGGTCATGTTCGCAGGAGATCAGCATCTTCGGCCCCGCAGTAAGGGGTTTCTCGGAGAGATTCACCGAAGCATAGAAGTCGTCCCAGGCCATGCGACACTTCCTGTCGAAACACTTGAGCTCCGCTTCCAGCAAACCCAAGCTCACCCCGCCTTCGCCTCGTCTAGCAGTCTCTCAGCCGCCAGTAGTGACCAGCGAAGGGTTTCTCGCAGCCCCGGCGCCAGGGCCCGTGATCCAGCATCGTGCTAGACGACGGTCCACCAAAGTCGTCCTAGCACCGAGGGGAAAAAGAGAGGACTCGTCTCTCGCGCTTGCCGGAACCTCCGTCAAAAAGACCCACGAAATTTCCCCCAGCTCCCTGTTCAGTTCAGGAAGAGTTTTTTTTTCTTTATACATTTTCGATAACTGAGCGTATATTTGCACTACGTGCATGTCTTTCGAGGAAAAAGACACTTGTCATTAAATAGCTTCTGTAGCATACGACGTTAGACGTGAGGTTTATGAATGTAGCTTTTGATGCGTGTGACTCGAGTTCGAATCCACCTTTTGCCGAACTCGCTCTTCCCAACACATGCAGGAACTGGGAACGCAAAAGTGTGCATTTGAGCAACACTGGCAACAAAACTAGCACAATAGTAGAATTTCCAGTGTTATGAAAACAGTAGGTCAACACAACTCTAATGCATTCTATAATTCCCTGTCTTATTCTGCCCTCTGGCATATAGAAATTAATCCAAACCTTAACATAAAGAGATGGACAGTGTTATTAGGCCTACAAAAAAATCTGATGAGCCCAGAATAACACAAGCATTGCTGAATACACTCAAATGAGATCAGAAAAGAAATCAATAAATGCCTCTTTTGTTGGATGCGCAAATTATGATCACCAGGGCGGAGTGGCAATCAGGAGAGTCAGGAGTTTTCCCGGTGGGCCGGTAGTGTTTCGAGGCCGTGAGGGCTGGTCTGATAAAATTGATTCATTGCAAGTTCGCCATGCGCACTTGGGGCCCAAGCGAGGGGAAGAAAAAAATATTTTTTTTTTTACATTTTTGATAATGGAGCGTATATTTACACTAACTGCCTGTCTTTTTAGCAAAAAGATGCCCGACACGAAATAGCTACAGTGGCGTAGGTCGTAGGGTGTGAAGTTCTTGACTGCAGCTTTTGATGCGCTCGACCCGAGATAGAATCTGCCTTTTGCCGAACTCTCTTCTCCCTTTTCCCAACACACATGAGATGTAAAATGTATAACTTAACATAAAGGTCTCTAGCGTTATATTTTGTCAACGAACTAAAATCGAAACCATGATATGGCTTTGTGCCTTTATAAAACAGCACAAGACTTTAAGAATAGGCATCCGGTTTGTGCTGGGTGATTTAAGAAAAGTGTGCACTTTGCTTAATAAAAGCTCAAGGGTTTATTTCTTGCAAGTGAAGAAATTAGGACAAATGTATTTAAATGTTCCTATATTATAGTGTAATGTAGGCTAAAATATACTTTTGAAATATTCATTTCCATGTATATAGTACATTTATAGGCTACATGGATTTTACGTCATAGGAATAATTAAATAAATCATTATTACATTATTATAATAATTGTTTGGCATCCGAAAACGTCTCAGGTTACAACTGTAACCTATGTTCCCTGAGAACAGGGAACGAGACAATACGTCGAATGGCGCTATGGGGGGAACGCCTCAGGCATGACAGGTGTCTGAAATCAAATCTCAACTCACAGTAATCAGGTTGACCGGCGACAGCCCGTGCATCATCAGCTTGAAATGATGAGCGCGTCAATCTGGATGTATAAGAAGGGCGCCTTGAAACCGTGACACCATCCTTTCGTCTGAAGGGACTGTTGCAGGCAGGCCCCGAGGCATGGCAACGAGACGTATTGTCTCGTTCCCTGTTCTCAGGGAACATAGGTTACAGTTGTAACCTGAGACGTTCTCTTTCGAAGGGAACTCAACAATACGTCGAATGATGCTATGGGGAACGAAATACCCACTCCGCCATGCTGAGGGGACTGCATGCCAAAAAGGCAGTGACAACTGTCAGAACCAGTAATTCCAAGGAACACTGAAACCACTCAACCTAAGTCACATCGGGCTGTCAGTAACAGCACTCCCCACCGGTCATAGCCCAAGCTAATGAACCAAGAAAAACCAAAACGTAATAATGTGGGTAAATCTGGGCCAGCTCAAAGGCTTTAGGACCACAACTTCCAAATAGAAGGCAGTGACTATTCAGGAGAACACTCCTCCTGAAATGCCCCCAGGCTGGCCTGGTGATCTGTACTAAGACACACAGTCTGGCCATCGCCTGTCCGTCCGAGACAGAGCCTCTGGAAATTGCCTAGAAAAGGCAGCCAAAAACTGAAGGCCTGTGAAGCTGGCAGAAACCATCGAGTTTCGGATGACAGAGACGGGATCCTCCGGAGAGCGTGACTCAACCTCAAAACAACGGGAATCGTTCACTCAATCCACGAGTTTCCACTCAGTGCTCACTGTTGAGCACTGAGGAAGTAAGAGAGGGATCAAAAACAGGAAGGTCAATGAGACCTAAGACCTGATGACTTCCTGTGTGGGGAGCTCCGAAACCTGAGGGCTCATGTCAGGAAGGCCGTACATTGTGCGGCCTGAAACCTGACGACCACAGCATGTGGAAGCTCATCCTTCAGGAAGGCGAGAGGCCAATAACCTGACAGACCCACAATGTGGGGGTACCTTCGAAAAAGGTCTAATGAGACCTATAACCACCAGTTGTGGGAGATAGCTTGCACAAGGGAAGTGCCTGTCTTATGCGGAAGCTCATAACCAGGAAGGCCTAGTGAGGCCTATAACCTGGCGACCACAGTGTGTGGGAGCTCATAATCAGGAAGGCCGGAAGAGACCTGTAACATGATGGATATCACATGTGGGAGCTCAAGAGAATATGTGAGCTCATAACCAAGAAGGCCCGTTTAAGGCCTATAACCTGGCGACCACAATGTGTGGGAGCTCATAACCAGGAAGGCCTGGTGAGGCCTGTAACCTGGCGACCACAATATGTGGGAGCTCGTAACCAGGAAGGCCTGGTAAGACCTGTATCCTGGCGACCACAGTATGTGGGAGCTCATAACCAGGAAGGCCTGGTGAGGCCTATATCCCGGCGACCACAGTATGTGGGAGCTCATAACCAGGAAGGCCTGGTAAGGCCTGTAACCTGGCGACCACAGTGTGTGGGAGCTCATAACCAGGAAGGCCTGGTGAGGCCTATATCCCGGCGACCACAGTATGTGGGAGCTCATAACCAGGATGGCCTGATAAGGCCTGTAACCTGGCGACCACAGTATGTGGGAGCTCATAACCAGGAAGGCCTGGTAAGGCCTGTAACCTGGCGACCACATTATGTGGGAGCTCATAACCAGGAAGGCCTGGTAAGGCCTTTAACCTGGCGACCACATCGGGTGGGAGCTCGTACTCAGGAAGGTCAGTGAGACCCAGCCTGGTGACCACAACCTGTGGGAGCTTACTTCACCAAGTGAAAGCTACTTCCAGAAGTTAGCCAGAGAAGGGCATCCTTTAGCCTATTTAAGCGACAGGACGCCTCTTAAAGTGGAACCCGAGGAAAGACCAGGGTCTGAGCCATCTAAGAAGGGACCGAAGCGTACCGCATGTGACCCTTACCATAAGAAATGGATTTTAGAAAGTACACAAGACATCTCGTCATGTGACTTACCACAATAATAGGTGAAGTATGGGTTTGTGTACTTCACTCTGAATTCAGGAAGGCCGTACTTGAGGCCTGTAACCTGCAGCCACACATGTGGGAACCCATAATCAGGAAGGCCTGACGAGGCCTGACACCCGATAGTCCCAATGCGTGGGGAGCTCACATTCAGGAAGGCCGCTGAGGCCTGCAACTTGACATATGAAGACTCACAACTACACCTTAGCGACCATGATAAGTGGGGGTTTCACATTCAGGAAGGCCTGGTGAAGCCTGCAACCTGACATGTGACAACTCATAACCAGGAAGCCTGAAGCCTGGTGACCACAGAGTGGGAGCAAAGTGCTCAGGAAAGGTGGTGAGGCTGTAGTCTGGCTACCACAGCAAGTGGGAGTTCACATTCAGGAAGGCCAGGTGAGGCCTGTAACCTGACATGTAGAAGCCCATCACCAAGAAGGTCTGATAAGGCCTGTAACCTGGTGACCACAGTATGTGGGAGCTCATAATCAGGAAGGCCTGGTGAGGCCTGTAACCTGGCGACCACATCGGGTGGGAGCTCGTACTCAGGAAGGTCAGTGAGACCCAGCCTGGTGACCACAACCTGTGGGAGCTTACTACACCAAGTGAAAGCTACTTCCAGAAGTTAGCCAGAGAAGGGCATCCTTTAGCCTATTTAAGCGACAGGACGCCTCTTAAAGTGGAACCCGAGGAAAGACCAGGGTCTGAGCCATCTAAGAAGGGACCGAAGCGTACCGCATGTGACCCTTACCATAAGAAATGGATTTTAGAAAGTACACAAGACATCTCGTCATGTGACTTACCACAATAATAGGTGAAGTATGGGTTTGTGTACTTCACTCTGAATTCAGGAAGGCCGTACTTGAGGCCTGTAACCTGCAGCCACACATGTGGGAACCCATAATCAGGAAGTCCTGACGAGGCCTGACACCCGATAGTCCCAATGCGTGGGGAGCTCACATTCAGGAAGGCCGCTGAGGCCTGCAACTTGACATATGAAGACTCACAACTACACCTTAGCGACCATGATAAGTGGGGGTTTCACATTCAGGAAGGCCTGGTAAAGCCTGCAACCTGACATGTGACAACTCATAACCAGGAAGCCTGAAGCCTGGTGACCACAGAGTGGGAGCAAAGTGCTCAGGAAAGGTGGTGAGGCTGTAGTCTGGCTACCACAGCATGTGGGAGTTCACTGACATGTAGAAGCCCATCACCAAGAAGGCCTGGTGAGGCCTGTAACCTGGCGACCACAGTATGTGGGAGCTTATAACCAGGAAGGCCTGGTGAGGCCTGTAACCCAGCGACCACAAAATGTGGGAGCCCGTAACCAGGAAGGCCTGTTGAGGCCTATAACCTGGCGACCACAGTATGTGGGAGCTCATGACCAGGAAGGCCTGATGAGGCCTGTAACCTGGCAACCACAATATGTAGGAGCTCACCTTCAGGAAGGCTGGATGAGGCCTGTATCCCGATTGGTACAATATGTGGGAGCTTAACAGTATGAGTAAGCTCATAACCAGGAAGGCCTGGTGAGGCCTGTGACCTGGGGACCACAGTATATGGGAGCTCATAACCAGGAAAGCCCGTTTGAGGCCTGTATCCCAGCAACCACAATGTGTGGGAGCTCATAAACAGGAAGGCCTGTTGAGGCCTGTAACCTGGCGACCACAATATGTGGGAGCTCATAACCAGGAAGGCCTGGTGAGGCCTGTAACCTGGCGACCACAATATGTGGGAGCTCATACCCAGGAAGGCCTGGTGAGGCCTGTAACCTAGCGACCACAGTATGTGGGAGCTCATAACCAGGAAGGCCTGGAGAGGCCTGTAACCTGACGACCACAGTATGTGTGAGCTCATAACCAGGAAGGCCTGGTGAGGCCTGCAACCTGGCGACCACAGTATGTGGGAGCTCATAACCAGGAAGGCCTGGTGAGGCCTGTAACCTAGCAACCACAGTATGTGGGAGCTCATAACCAGGAAGTAGTGATGGCAAAATGAGGCTTCCTGAACCACTGAGACCTCGCAGCCCATTGCTTCACTCAAAGGTTCATTACTCGAAGCTTCATTCAGTATTGCTCACTAGTGACACCTAGCTACTGTGCAAAGAAATAGCAAACAAATTATTTAATTCTGAAGCGATGACCTGAGCAGACTTATGATGTCCCCTGTCCTGTTTTATTTATTTTTTTTCTTCTCACTGTTAATGTCTGTAACCTTTCATTTGCAATAATACAAATACCTGAGCAGACTTTTGTCCATTGCCTGGGAATAAAATAAAATATGTATATTCTGTCTGAACTTACTTCTACAGAGACAACTCTCTCTCTCTCTCTCTCTCTCTCTCTCTCTCTCTCACACACACACACACACACACACACACACACAGAGTTAATTAATTATTCATAAATGATTTGGATAGTGACCGTATGAAAAATAAAAGTTACACTGTTGAGTGCAGTGCTTATGGTGGAGGGAGTGTAATAAAGTAAAGTGCAACAGAAAAAAGTGTGGTGTGGTAAAGGTTAAGAATTGTTTCTGGTGATTTTGTGTATTGAACTGTTACTATTTTTGTGCTGTGTTGTGCTTATGGGACTGGGGACGTAGAGGACCAAAGGAAGGATTAGAAATTATTTTTATTGAGGAACAGAATTTTTTTAAGTGTGTTCAGGCTTAGACATTAAATATTATACAGCCATATAGTGAGGATTATTAGCTATATCAAGACAGTAAAATAATAATAAGCTCTTTCTTGCTGGCTCCATTACAAGAAAAAAGGATTAGGTCACAAAAAGCAAACAATTCCAAAAGGACAATCCAAATCAAAAACCAGTCCAGTCCAAATCCAAAGCAATCAAAATAATCTTATCTAATTAATATAACAATACTATAATATAGCTATAATTAATACTAACAATAAACTATAACTAATCTAACCTAATAATGTAATAATATACAGCCCTAACACATATATTGCACAATAACGACGATGAAACATCTCTCTAACTCTGACTCCCTGACGCTACTTCAACTGATTCAATTACTCCTGACAACACCCACAAGGTGGCGCGAGATTCGAATAAACGACAGACCGAACCGATGACGTTTTCACACAAACCGAGGCCTCGTTTGTCATCAGTCACGTGATTTTCACGTTAACAACACAAGCCTCGAATCGCAGCTTCATCTGGCACGCCCCTTTTTGCTCGACACAAGCTCCGACGCCTCGCTTCAAATGTCACATCACTACCAGGAAGGCCTGGAGAAGCCTGTAACCTAACGACCACAGTATGTGGGAGCTCATAACCAGGAAGGCCTGGAGAGGCCTCTAACCTGGTGACCACAGTACGTGGGAGCTCATACCCAGGAAAGCCTGGTGAGGCCTGTAACCTGGCGACCACAATGTGTGGGAGCTCCTAACCAGGAAGGCCTGGTGAGGCCCGTAACCTGGCAACCACAGTATGTTGGAGCTCGTAACCTGGTGACCACAGTATGTGGGAGCTCATAACAAGGAAGGCCTGCTGAGGCCTGTAACCCAGCAACCACAGCATGTGGGAGCTCATAACCAGGAAGGCCCGGTGAGACCTGTAACCCGGCGACCCCAGTATGCGGGAGCTCATAACCAGGAAGGCCTGGTGAGGCCTGTAACCTGGCGACCACAGTATGTGGGAGCTCATAACCAGGAAGGCCTGGTGAGGCCTGTAACCCAGCAACCACAGCATGTGGGAGCTCATAAACAGGAAGGCCCGAAGAGGCCTGTAACCCGGCGACCACAGTATGTGGGAGCTCATATTTTTTACCAGGACCTGAGATCTTGTCTCCCGCAGGAGTTACGCCTCCTGGATGCCCTACTCCCCCTACCGGGAGGAAGGAGTGCACGGGAAGCGACAATGGTCTTCTGGGTCTGTCTGTGATCCTCAGACCACGACAGACTAGGCCCCTCCATCTGCCTGTGGCTGGGCAGAGGACCTCCGCGTTATGCAGCTCTTAAACGCAGCAGAACGTGCCCTCCCTGATCTTATCGACCACCATCTCGACGGAAGGGCCGAAAAGCTCTGAAAGCGAAACCGGTGAATCGAGGAGAAAAGTTTCCTTTCTCCCCGATGTCAGCCTGGTAGAGCCACAGATGCCTCTCTGTGGCCACCATAGCACCAATGGAACATCAGATTGCTTGGTGGCCCGGAGTCCCGCAGCAGATCGGTCTGGTAGGCCTGAGGACCACAAGGGTGTGCAGAACCGCACCTGCCTGACCTGCTGCCGTGTACGCTCTGTCATTCAAGTGTGAAGATGTCTTGAGCAGCTTGGATGGCAGGGTCAGAGCTCTAAGTGAAGAGGGCCAACCAGAGGTGAGATGTTTAGCCAATGTCTCGTCCACTGGCGGCATCGACACATATCCGTGCTCCACGGCTCCCTCCACAGCAGCGAAACTAGCCCGCTGATGCAGATAGAGACGTGAGGAGAACGGGTTCTTCCATACCCTCTCGATCCCAGCGTGGAGATCGGAAAGGAATGGAAGGCTCATCCGGACTGGTGGCTTATGGGTGGGGAGGAACCGGTCATCCAAAATACCATGAGCGGGTTCCTCCCAGACGCGCCTCCACTGCAACTGCAATCTGTCTGTGGCACGCCCCATAATGTCAACCAGCTCAGCGTACACTGGGCAGGAGGGCTGAGATGGTCTGGTCTCAACCAAACTGACATCCTCAGCAGCCAACTCCTGCATAGTCCGAAGAGAACAGTTACAGAGCAAAACATTTTTTTTTAATTAATTGATTAATTCATTTATTTTTCTTTCAGAAAGAGAAAGAAAAGAGCTTCAACATTGATCTATAACTCACCCTCGTCAGCTGGTAGATCATCCGCGAAGTTAACGACCCTCTCCAGATAATCTGCCAGCTCCATCTGAAAGCTCCACGAGCTCAACCGCCACTGAGCCACAGCTCAAGCGGGAACCGGAACCGCGGGGTTCAGATGCCGCGCCCACTTCCCTCGAGAGTGGGAGTGGGACTGACGAGAGCAGAGAGTTCTGATAGGAAAACTCTCAGTTCGCGCAGAAAACTCCCTCAAGAGCTTCCCGCGTGTGCTCTTCTCCCAGGCAGAACACGCACAGATCATGTGAATCCTCCGGTGTCAAATATCTGGACACAGGTCAGCACACTCACGAAAAGTGTTTCTCCGCGTCTCTGCACGCTTAATCGTTGATACTATCAAACAGACAAACAGTCCCTGAAGACGAAAGGATGGTGTCACGGTTTCAAGGCGCCCTTCTTATACATCCAGATTGACGCGCTCATCATTTCAAGCTGATGATGCACGGGCTGTCGCCGGTCAACCTGATTACTGTGAGTTGATATTTGATTTCAGACACCTGTCATGCCTGAGGCGTTCCCCCCCATAGCGTCATTCGACGTATTGTTGAGTTCCCTTCGAAAGGGAACACCGTTGCTTATGTAATGTAGACTGAGACTCTCATAACTAAAAAGATGTTTGAGCCCTCTTTATTGTCCTGGTACTAGTGTTGCTTTCGTCAACGAAAATTATGACGAAATATCATCGTCAACGAACCTTTATCACGTGACGAAAACGAGACGAGACGCAACGTAAATGCTGGTCGTGTGACGATGACTATAACTAAATGTATAATGCAATATCGTTGACGAATAAAAACGAGACTAAATGTGGTTTACAAAAATAAAAACTGCTAAAATGTCTCTTCATTTTCGTTGACCAAAACGAGACGAGCCGAAATGTTTTTTAACGTTAGATTGTCTCGTTTAGCCTACTTGCATTATTAGTATGCAGCATTTCTGTTTCCTGTGTCACTTCAGGGGCTGCATTAGATCGCACTGTGCAAACGCATGCGACTTCAGATCCTCAAGCCCCACTCGCGGCATTATTTAGAAGAAGCAGTTGCGTGAGTTACAGCTGTTTCACACACACTCCGTGTGTAGCGTGTATGCGGTTCGTGTTGCAGTGTGTATGCAGGAGCAGCGCGCGTTATTGCTTTCACATGTGCGTTTGCAGTGCGCAACTGATCTACGGCTGTACCACAATCACAACATTTATTCTCTATTTTTTATTTCAAATCAGTATTTTAGCCTACATCCATTGTGTCACGTTGTTGAGGTACTGTGTAGATTTCTGCTCTGCTGTTATGCACACACCCGTCCTAGAGCGCGCGGTATGAGCGCTAATCTATAAGTCACATTCAAGTCAAGTCACATTTATTTATATAGCGCTTTTCACAATACAGATTGTATCAAAGCAGCTTCAAAGTGATAACATGAAAGTAGCACAACACAGATCAACAACATTGCTAAACACTAAATAACCCCAACTGAGCAAGCTGTAACTGTTATAACTGTAACATGGGTGCGGGAAACATACGCACTGCAACTGGTGAAATGTGTGAAACAGGCGTTAGCACACAACGACAACAAACAAAGTTAAGTCTGACAGAGAGAAAGGGATTCATCTTTGGGAGAAAAAGAAGAAATGACATTTGGAAAAACTTTCATTTCATCATGTGTGTAGGCTACTAACATGTTTGGTTGGTAAAATAAATATGTTGTAAATTAAATTCAGAGCGTCTTCCTGGATGTATTCTTGAGTCTATAAGCTAACAATAATATAAGAAGGAAACTATAAGAAGATATTGTTTGAAATGGGTTTGGCTAAAATAAAAAAAAAATTGGTTTTGTATAGGCTAGCCTACTACTAGATAGGCTTCTTATACATTGACTGGGTTAAATAGAATTGCCTACTAAAAAGAGACTAAAATAAAATTTTCATTGACTAAAACTAGACTAAAATGGCATCAGTTTTCGTCGACTAAAACTAGACTAAAATGTCATCCGTTTTCGTCGACTAAAACTAGACTAAAATGTCATCAGTTTTCGTCGACTAAAACTAGACTAGACTAAAAAGAGTATGAAGGTGACTAAAACTAACAAAAACTAAAATGTCAGCTTGACACAAAGACTAGACTAAAACTAAAATTAAAACAGGCCGCCAAAAACAACACTACCTGGTACAAATCAATGCTTTTTCTTTGTTCAACGGGCAGTTCATGGGTTGAAGCTCTTAACGTTGATCTCTCAAAGAGCACGAGATTGATGCATTTAACCTTAAAATGTAAACAATTTTGCCCCCGAACCCCCCTAGATGTTTGCCACTGCCACCCTGAGATGTTTTCCCCACTAATGAAATTTTGGTCGGCAGGAAAAATGGTCCTAAACCCTCGTACCGAATGGTTCAATATGAATATGTGCATCGTTACACCCCTAATATATATATAATTCTGTATAAGTCATAAAAGTCGGGTGTTTCATATGATACAAAACAAACACGAAAACATTTTTACATGGTATTTTATATTTTGTCTTAAGTTGTGATAAACTGTCTCCACACACACGCAAAAGCTTTACAGGTAATAGATTCATGTTTATAATGGGGAATCATTATTGAGATAAATGCATTTTTCAGTTGAGAGTAAAACATGACAAAATACATTAAAAGACTTACAGTGCTCTTTTGGAGGTTTTAATGACTGCCGATAATCTAATGAGACACTCGTCTGATTTCTTGAATTTCTGAAGCTCAAACTCCTCCAGCTCTTCCTCTGATGTCAACAACACAAAGGCTAAAGCAGACCACTGGGCAGGTGAAAGGTCACCAGAGGAGAGACTTCCTTTGGTAAGGTGGGTCTGAATCTCGTTCACCAGAGTTTGGTCGTTCAGTTCATTCAGACAGTAGAACAGATTGATGGATCTCTCTGCAGGAAGATTAGCTTCTAATTTCTGCTTGATATACTGAACTATTTTCTTGTTGCTCTGGTCAGTGTCGTCTCGCTGTGTCAAACGACCTCGTAAGAGTCCTCGAACTTTCCCTTTGTTGCTCTGGTAAGTGCCGTCTCGCTGTGTCAACAGACCTCGTAAGAGTCGTCGATTGGACTGGAGTGACAGACCGAGGAGGAAGCGAAGGAAAAGGTCCAGGTGTCCATTGTCACTCTCCAGCGCCTTGTCCACTGCAGTCTTGAGAAAATCAATCATGGTTTCATTTCTGTTTTCCTGTTCTGTAGACTCATGATCAAACACACTTGTCTTGTTGATGTCTAGAAACAGATGTGCATAAAGGGCTGCAATAAACTCTTGAATGCTCAAGTGAACAAAGCAGTACATGGTACCAAGAACGATCCCTGTTTCCTCCTTAAAGATCTGGGTACACATGCCTGAGTACACTGATGCCTTATAGACGTCAAGACCACAGGCTTCCAGGTCTGTGTCATAGAAGATCAGGTTGTTTTCTTCCAGCTGATGAAATGCCAGTTTCCCCAGTGAAAGGATGGTGTCTTTATCCCAGGAAACATCTGGTGTGTATTCTCCATCATATTTCCGGCGGCTCTGCTGGATCTGAAAGCGGAGAAAGTGTGTGTACATTTGTGTCAGAGTCTTGGGAGTGTCTTCAGTGTTTGATTCCTGCAGTGTTTTAGAGATCTCATCAGCCTGAGTGTTTCTCACATCATTTCTCTTCTCCTCCAGAATGTTCTGGAGAACAGTGGCTGAAATCCAGCAGAAGACTGGGATGTGGCACATGATAAAGAGACTCTTTGATTGTTTAACATGATCTATGATTGTGTTGGCTTGAATATCATCCTTGAATCTTTTTTTGAAGTACTCTTGCTTTTGTGCGTCGCTGAATCCTCGTATCTCTGTCAGCCGGTCGATACAGTCAGGAGGAATCTTACTGGCAGCTGCTGGTCTGCTGGTGATCCAGACGAGAGCAGAAGGAAGCAGATTTCCCTTCATGAGGTTCGTTAGGAGAACATCCAGAGAGGCTGGTGACGATACATCACGCCACGTCTCATTACAATCAAACTTCAGAGGAAGGCGACATTCGTCCAATCCATCAAGGATGAACAGCACTTTGAACTGATTCCTTCTTGTAAGGTTCAGTCCTTTTGTCTCTGGGAAAAACTGAGTTAAAAGGTCCATCAAACTTAGTTTTTCTTTCTCCTTTAAGTTCATCTCTCTGAATGGAAGAGGAAATATGAAGCTGATATCTTGATTGTCTTTTCCTTCAGCCCAGTCCAGAACAAACTTTTGCACAGAGACTGATTTCCCGATGCCAGCGACTCCTTTTGTCAGTACAGTTCGGATCTCCTCGTCTTGTTCAGGCGCTTCAAACAAATGTGTGCATTCAACCTGTATCTCTTGTGCTTCATGACGTCTGGAAGCAACTTCAATCTGTCTGACCTCATGTTCAGTATTGACCTGTTCACTGCCACCCTGAGTGATGTAGAGATCTGTGTAGATGTTATTCAGGAGTGTGGAGTCACCTTGCTTCGCCATTCCTTCAAACACACATTGATACTTCTTCTGTAGGGCAGATTTCAGCTGATGAATGAAGAACAGCTCATCTAAACACAGGAACAGAAAATAGATAGTTTTAGTCTTCATTTTCTCTCCTACATTTATAAGAGACAATCAGACAGATGATGACGAGTCTCTTGCCTTCTAGAGCATCAGCAGCTTCATCTTGCTTCATCTCTCTCAGGTAATGTAGTGTGAGATCAAGAGCTGCTGATTTGATACTGGATCTGTTCTCATTAAAGTCCTTCACAAAGTGGTGTGTGTTCTCATGTTGTAATATTTTCTTTAACTTCTCCAGCTCATTCTTCAGAAATGTGATTATTTTGCTCTCAAGATCCTACAAACAGAAGTAAAAGAAAAGACAGAATAACACAATTTAAGCCAAATTGTACACCTACATATTCTCAACACTACTCATTAAATAATTATAATACATGTACATAAAAAAATCCAGTTAAAAGACTAACATGCTGACCAAAGATGTGCTAAAATGTTTAAAAGGGAAAATAAGTGATCAATAAACCATTTGGGTTTAAATATTAAACATTTATAAAAATGTGTTTTCTACCTGGAAGATCCCAAGAAGATTGTCTTTGAAATTCTTGTGGTTCCTGCGAGTCTGAAGGTCTGAGTCTAATGTCTCATATTGAAGCCTGTAATCACATTAGTAAAATAAAATACTAACTGATATTTTACAGAAAGAGAAATAGGCATTAGCTGATGCTAAAATGAGTAACACAAAATACCTTTTATTAGATGATGGTGTTTTCTCACTAAAGTTTGGTGGACAATCATTAGACCAATCACTCTTCAGAGACACAGAGGTGGACACATGTGACCCTGATCTTACACTGATGACACAAAGAACACACAGAGAGAGAAAACACTTTAGTAAAGGAGGATCAACTGTGTCTGAAACACATCTGTGTCTTTATCTAATCCTCCACAGAAACACACACACACAATTTACAGTTTTATAGTTAACCATCATTTATTTACTGGCTCACATTAGTTTAACATTTTCTTTAATATGAGTGAGATTAAACAAGTAAAAAAGTACTTTAATTTAAGATAACATGTCAAGTGTTTGTTGATTGACCAAAATGGAGAACAGAAATGTCTGTGCAAGTTAAATTAAATAACGTGTATAGTTGTTTTCTAATGTGTTTTAATCAGCCCATTCTCACTCGCAAGGCGTCAGTTAGGTGACCATGCATTTGACCATGCTTCAATATCTGACGCTTTAGGCGTCCTTTAGCGTTAGATGACGCCCTAGGATCGCGTGTACCCTACCCCCGCACCTAAACCTAACCGCGTCCTCTAACTGACGCTTTCCTTTAGCGTCAGTTAGATGACGCCGTAGGATCACGTCATGTAAGTGACGCTAAAGGGCGCCTAAAACGTCAAATATTGAAGCATGGTCAAAGGTGACGCCTTGGGGTGAGAATGTGTTGGTTTTAATAATTTTATGATCTAAAATCTAGTTATTTATTTGGATTAATTCAGCGTGTAGAAGGTTATTTACAAATTATTAACCATGATATTTTCTATACAGAAAACAGAGCTTTACAGACAATGTCAGTATTATTTAAGAAATTAAAATTTAAGTTGTGCAAAGCATTTGCAAATATAGAACAATGCTTAAAGTTGTGTTTGTAATGGAGGTATTTTTGTCTATGGGGACTTTTATTTTAACGTGTTTTTCTTTCTCCGGAGTGTTCGATTGCGTCATCGGACAGAGAACTGCAAGGTTATGCAAGGTTAACTTTTGTTCAGGTAATGCAAGCTGCAATCACTTGGGCTGAAGAGGAAGAGACTCAAACCCCACATATTCCAAAGCCCAGCCCGCAGGTCAGAGTAGGTTACGTTAACACTGGAGAAACTGCATGAAGCTATACAAAAGATTGCCGTCCGTCAAGATGAACTTTACCAAGCAGTACACGTTAATAGCAGGGTGCAATTTCAACAGAGCCGTCCAAAAAGACAACCCCTGAAGGACAGTGATGGAAGATACATATGTTATTCATGTGGTGAACCAGGGCACACTAGCAGGCAATGTCCACAAGGTACTGAAGCAGGTACAGTGACTGATCGGGCCCGACGTTCTACGGGGGTGCCTGGAACTAACACTGGAATCGTTCCAACAAGTACAGCACATAAAAAGTTGAAAAGTGGCGTATTTGGAGATTGCCTGACTGTTGAAGTTAGAATAACAGGTGTCAAGACAAGCTGCTTACTGGATACAGGCTCAGAAGTGTCCACTATTACAGAGTCATACTTTAGAAAGCGCTTCGGAGAACAAGAGCTGAGGTTGACATCTGCTCTCTGGGTTAGACTCACTGCAGCGAATGGGCTCAACATTCCTGTCCTAGGATGTTTACAAGCTGATGTGGAGTGCATGGGGAAGGTTCTCCCTGGGAAGTGTATCGGTGTGCTGACAGACACGAGCCCACAAGCAGAGGAGATGAAGGGACTCTCAGGAATCATTGGAAAGAACAATCAGGGAGTTCAAGTCAGTGTTCGTCACAGGAGAGAATGTGAAGTCAGCCAACAAATATGGACAACCCGCAGAAGCAAAGATACGAATGGTGTTAGCCAGTGTTGAGAACTGAAACTCTGGGTCCTGATGGCAAGATTGGGTTTGTCAAAGTTGGTGTAAAACAAGCTATCACCATCCCTCCTCTGAGTGAAAAAGTGTTCGAAGGCCGTTGCAGAGTGCCACCTAAAGTGAAGTGTCAAGTATTGAGTCCACCACTAGTGTGAGTCTACCTAAGGGGCTCCTAGAGGCCAATGTGCTAACAAAAACTGAGGGTGGTAAAGTTTCTGTACGTGTGATGAATTTGAGCGAGCGGACAATCAGACTTAACCCAAGATGCAGAGTGGCTGTAGTGTCTAAACCACGGGAGGTGTTAACTGAGAATACGCTGGAGTTTGAGGATGAGGAAGGGACGCTTCATGTTAAACAAGTGACGCATGTTCAAGCAGTTGAAATCTCTGACAACCCTCCAGTACTGGTTCAGGTGAATTACGAAAAGCTCAACCCTGCACAAAGAGAAGAACTTAACCAGTTGTTGGCAAAGTAAAGAGGCATATTCTCCAAAAGTGACAGTGACATTCACACCGGTGCTGCTCCGCCAGTGAAACAGACACCGTAGAGTATCGCCACATGTTTTCCAAGAATTCAAGAAACACATGCAGGATCTAGTGTCACAAGGCATCCTTAAGGAGAGTGCGAGTCCCTGGGCATCCCCAGCAGTGATAGTTGTGAAGAAAGACGGCAGTGTGCGCTTCTGTTGTGATTACAGAAGGCTTAATCAAGTCACATGCAAAGACGCATATCCACTTCCCAAAGTGGAAGAATCTCTGCACGCACTGGGGAATGCTCAGCTGTTCTCCACCCTGGAACTTATGGCCGGCTATTTCCAGGTAGCTGTGAGTGAGCGTGATCGTGAAAAGACAGCAGTCATCATTACCCCGTTTGGACTGTTTGAGTGGATGCCATTCGGGCTGTGCAACGCGCCAGCCACCTTCCAGCGCCTTATGGGAGTAGTGCTCGGGATTTGTCTTTTGATGTACTCTTGATATACCTTGATGGTATTATCATTTTTTTCCAAGGACTTCCAGGGTCACTGTGAGAGACTAGAGCTGGTCTTTGATCGACTGAAGTATCATGGCCTAAAGTTGAAGCCAAGCAAATGTTTCCTCTTCAGATCAGAGGTAAAATTCTTGGGCCATGTGATCTCCTCTGAAGGAATCAAAGTTGACAGCGAAAAGGTTAGTGCCTTGGATGCTTGGCCTGTGCCTAAGAATGTGAAGGAAGTGAGACAATTGATTGGATTCATGAGTTATTACCGATGGTTCATACCACAGTTTGCTCAAATAGCAAAACCGTTGCATGCATTCATGGGCAGCAAAGACAAAAGGAGAGCCTCTGAACTGTTCACGTGGAGTAGTGAATGCCAGACTGCATTTGACAAATTGAGACAATGCTTGATGTCACCACCAGTCCTTGTTTACCTTGACTTTGGCCTTCCATTTATCCTCACTACCGATGGAAGTCAACAGGGCCTCGGAGCTGTATTGAGCCAAAAGCAAAGGGGAGCAGAGTGCGTCATTGCATTTGCTAGCAGAGGTTTGAGAGGGTCAGATAAAAATGACAAGTACTACAGTGCGTTTAAACTGGAGCTGTTGGCCCTTAAGTGGGCTGCAATGGAAAAATTTAAAGAGTATCTGATGTTCTCCTGCTTCACAGTAATCACTGACCCAAACAACGCTGGGTGGCCCAGTTAGCAGAGCTTAATTTCGAGGTCATGTATAAGCCAGGACGACTGAACACCAATGCGGATGTTTTATCGAGGGTTCCCTCCAGTGAAGTTCCTGAACAAGAGGACACAGAGAAGGATTTCATCAAGCTGAACTCTGAGGAAGTGCGTGCATGCATGTGGCCTGCACAAGAGTCCAAGCACGGCGAGGATGATGTTCAAGTGGCCGTACAAGTGACCATTAAGAAAGCACTGAAAGGTTTCAGCCAGAATGAAATAAGGGAGCTGCAAAGGAGTGATGCCTTGTTGGGTCCAATACACAGTAGAGTATCCAAAGACAGAAAGCCAAGTAAGTTTGAACGTCTTCAAATACACCATGGAGTAATGTTTAGGTGTATTCTTGATCCAAGGGATGGAGAAAAAGTGAGGCAGCTGGTTGTTCCAACCCTTTTACAGCATTAAATGTATAATAGTCAACATGATCATGGAGGTCATTTTGGAGAAAAGAGTACTTTGACACTGATGAGACAAAGCTATTACTGGCCGAACATGTCTAAGGATATTCAAGGATGGATATCGCAGTGTCTTTCCAAGAATCAGAGCTCCGATGACCTGTAGCAATGTCACTGCTCCTTTGGAAGTGCTGGCGATGGATTACACTCAGCTAGAAATGTCCTCAGGAGGGTATGAGAATGTACTGGTTCTTACTGATATGTTTACACGGTTTACGGTCGCTGTTCCAACCAAGAACCAAACAGAAAGTACCACTGCAAAGGCCCTTATCAAGCATTGGTTTGTTTACTACGGGTGCCCAGCTAGTCAGCATTCGGATCAGGGAAGATGTTTCGAAGCACAAGTGATTAAGGAACTTTGTAGAGTATATGCTATTGGAAAAAGCCGTACAAGTCCTTACCATCCCCAAGGAAACTCTCAGTGCGAGAGATTCAAGCCGCACCATCCGTGATATGCTGAGAACGTTGACACCTGAAAAAAAGAAAGATTGGAAAACCCACTTACCTGAGCTAGTGATGGCATACAACAATCATGTCCACTCATCTACTGGTTATCCTCCATTCTACCTGATGTTCGGGAGGGATGCACGCCTTCGATTAGATGTCTTGGGTGGCAAGGATTTGGATGAAAGTGAGGTGGAAAACCTGGATGAAAAACTGGGTGAAGAGTCATCATCGTCGGTTAAAGACTGCTGTAGAAGTTGCAAATACGGCCGCACAGGAAGCCTCTAAGAGAGTGTATGACCGCAAGTCCTCTGGAGCGCTTGCAAGGCCTGATGATCATGTGCTGCTACATAACCACAAACGTAGGGGCATAAATAAGATTCAAGACAAGTGGGAACATACACCTTACATTGTAGTGAAACAGAATCACCCTGACACACCTGTATTCACTATAAAACCTGAAAAGGGGGGTCAGCCCAGAGTAGTACACAGGGATCAGCTCCGTCACTGCACCTTTCCTTTGTCATCATCTAGTACATTATCTGGTAAATTACCTGTGAGGTATAGAGATGATTATCTGATGAAATAACTGAGGTTGTGATGAGAAATATGTATGAACTTGTTTGAGTTTGAAAAAGTGTGTTTTGTATAATGTTGCACTTTTAAATTGTGTTCTGTTAATGTTCCAGGGGCAGGCTGGAGATGGTATGGCAGGGTTTGGCAGAGGGGAATGTAATGGAGGTATTTTTTTCTATGGGGACTTTTATTTTGACGTGTTTTTCTTCCTCCGGAGTATTCGCGCGCGATGCAAAGACGTCTGGGAAGAAGAAGGGTAACTAAGTTCCTTTCGTTTCTAAATCTCCCAGGGTAACGTTCCAAATATTCCCCTACTAAGCGAGACTTAAAGTCCTGTTACAAACACAAAGTCCAGTGGAGTTTAAAGTGAGAGTGTGAAAACAGATGCAGTCTCACCTGTGTTTCTCTGAGAGACTCATCTGAGAGAGAGAGTCCTTTCCTCTTTCCTCTGACATACTGCAGCTAAACTGACCCAGAAAACTGATCAGAAAACACTCAATCCTTCAGCATCACCTGCAAATCACAACATTTACACACATCAACAACATCTTATTGAAGAATAAAGAGTTATCATCAACAACAGCAACAGCAAAAACAATCTATCAAATAAAGTGAGTTACAAACAGATATATTGCTGTGTAAAATAACCGAATGGTCTTAATAATTTCTGGTTAGGTTATTTAATGAGTTTGACTCTAAATATGAATTCATCGAGGAACAGAAATGTACACTGTGCTGGAAACACAATTTGTTATATTCTCTATTACAGTATAATATCATTTTACAATCATATTTACCTAATCTTTATTAATTGTTGAATCGTATGCCATTCATTCAATCATTACTTCAAGTTCACAATGACTGATTAAGAAAAAGTAACCTAAATTATAATAGTAATACTACTAATCATAATTGTTATATATGAACTGAAATATATTCATTTTAATAACAATAGATTGTTGTTGATTGACGTTAGGCTTCATCTGTCTGTCTACTGTAAATGTCTGCTTCAAAAATACTTTTGATTTCACATCACAAAAACAACAGCCTTACACAGAAGAGGAAATGGGAGAAAACTTTTTAAAAACATATTCGTGTTGAATAAACGTTTCTCAATAAAACATTTTGTGTTTGTACTGCAAAAGATTGTAATTTCAGTCAGATTCTTCTTCTGTTCAGAGTCGCAGAAGAACAGCCTTCTGTAACTTCACATTTACATCTCGCTTAATTTACAATATGAAGTTCCTAATAATTACAAATGACTGTAATGGAGAATGTAACTTACTTGCAGTCTTATATTTGGTTGGTATTGTGCTAAATCGACATTTGAAAGCATGTTTTCTGAATCATAGATGAAATCAAATCCAGTGAGCGACAGGTTTAGGTGTGGACAGGTGTTCCTTTAGTTTTGCTGTTCTTCGTGTGTTTTCCAGGAGGGTTTGAAACAGCTGAACAGTGTCACAGCGACACCTACTGCACTGGAGCGGGATATTATACCACATATATCTTTAAATCCTGTTTAAAACCTGTTTCTGGAATATTAAATAAGATGCTGGATATTGTAAATGACTGACATCTTGAGGTTTGTATTTATTATACATTTAATCCTTTTGTTTTATATTAGGACACAAATGATTCATGATTCAAAAATAGAGCTGGAGATATGGCCAAAAATATCATCATAATTTGTTTGTTCACAATTAAACTTCACAGAGTAAGCCGCCTTTTTAATTTTTGGGCCCAACATTGTTTTATTTTTCCATAAAGTGTGTGTGTGTGTGCGTGTGTGTGTGTGTGTGTGTGTGTTTTTAATTATATTATATTTAATTATATTTTTCTTGATTCTATGTTTTATGATTTTCAAATGTATCATCAAATATGGTGTCTTATGAAATGAATTAAACTTTCTTTTAAAATCAAAACTTTCTTTTAAAATCAATCAGTAATTAATTAGTTTCAGTGTGTTTTCCAGTGGCCAAAATACAGTGATGTCTATGCGCAGGTGTGTGTGTGTGTGTGTGTGTGTGTGTGTGTGTGTGTGTGTGTGTGTGTGTGTGTGTGTGTGTGTGTGTGTGTGTGTGAGAGAGAATATAAATTAGTTTAATTCTGCTCATACTGTTGTGACATTGTGAGAGTAATATTAATGTTATTTTCAGCTTTTCCCCTTTAACTCTCTCTGATAATCTGAGATTTGGGTTGTTATCAACTGATATTAAATCTGTAGTGAGTCTAATGATGATTTCGGCTGGTTCTGGATCAGCTGTCCGTTGTGTGAAAGTGACCTTTCATGTGCTTTTGTTTTTGTAAAGTGACTTTGAGCATCAGATAGAAGCTATATTATCATGTTGGAGAAGGAATTAATATAGATTATCTAGTTAGTTTTCTTATGTAAAGATGTGACAGATGTAATATCTCATACTGCATATGTCACGAACACTCACCTTGATCAAACTAGTTTTACAAGATATAGGATCTCAAATCCTCCAGCTTTCACATTATAAAACTACACGGAAGTTTATTCTTAAACGTTGATAAACAAGTTGATGCTCTGTTTGTTTTCCGTGTCGTATTCCTATTTTTCCTGCTTAAAATGGCGGATCAGGTGTTACAGGCGCGGCTTGCGCGTGCACGCAGAGAGTTTTACCTGGATTTCCTGCAGATGTTAGACAGCGACAGATTCGTCACACCTTAAATAAAGTATGCAATGTGTGGGTATTCGCAGATTATTTTTATAATGACAATTTGTGGCTTAATTTAAATTGAGGAATAGCCAAGACAACTGTGGATAGGGACATGCTAACATTTATTTATTTTAATAATTAGTGCACGCGCGCGTCCCCATATAACATGATCCTCATCAACAGAACTTACTTTCACTTTCACTGTGTGACGTGTGAGAGAGAGAGAGAGAGAGAGAGAGAGAGAGAGAGAGAGAGAGAGAGAGAGAGAGAGAGAGAGAGAGAGAGGCGCGTAAACAGAGACGCGCGTTCACGAGAGCGTGTACGTGAGTATTGTAGTTGTGTGAACGTTTTAGATAAAGTGGTAATTACTATGTTGATACAATTAGAATGCATAACACGTCAAATGAAAATAGGGAAATGATGATAACTAAATATTATTTACTTCACTAAACAAAACAGTGAGAATCAAGAAGGTCATTATGGGAAATTCATTTTTAGTTTTGTTGATGTTGTAAATGTAATGTATGTATTATATGTGTGAAAGTGTTAGATATCATGAATCAGTAACACTTTAATATTCCATTAGTTAAATTAGTTAACATCATGAACTGCACTTCTACAGCATTAAATCTTAGTTAGGCCTAATATTAATTTCAGCATGTACTAAAACATTAAAATCAAAAGTTTTATTTGTTCTCATTAGTTAATGCACTGACTGTGACATAACATGAATAAACAATTAGCCTAACAGTTGTGTTATTAACTAAGATGAACAAAAACAGCAACAAATGTGTTGCTCATGGTTCATACATGAATAATGAACAAATGAACCTTATTGTAAATCGTTACTATCAAATCAAAGATATAAATTCCTTACAATTTAGAGTTGGACATGGACTTAAGATTTCATTTAACTCGATGTGTGACATATTAGATCTGTTTTACATATATGAGGTTATGAGGACATCTAGTGGTCATCTGTCATCATGTCAGAAAGAGAGCACAAGTTGCTAAACACAGCAGGGAGACTGCAGAGGTCAAGCTGCAAACGTCTGACATATTCTGGACACAAGATGGCGCCACTGGGCAAGAAAGCACTAAATTGTGTGTCCAAAGGACAGAAATACAAAATCCTGCTGGAAATAATGAAGCATGATGCACCTGTCATTCTAGGACGATCTGCATGTCAAAAATGGGCATGATTAAAAGACTGTCTGAAACTGAAAAGAGCAGAGACATTCTCCAGGATTGTGGCGATCTATATGAAGGACTAGGCTGTTGACCAGGAGAACACCACATACAAACTGATCCAAATGTCAGAGCAGTTGTGCATGCGCCAAGAAGGAGACCTGTAGCTCTGCGAGAGAAAGTGCTTGAAGAACTACAGAGAATGGAGCAGATGGGGGTCATCGCAAAGCAAACTGAGCCGACTGAATGGGTCGACAGCATTGAACCTGTAGTTACATCCAAGAAAACGCACATTTGTGTGGATCCTAAAGATCTGAATCTGGCAATAAAAAGAGAGCATTATCCAATGCTGACAGCAGAAGATCGTCTCAAGAATGCCGAATGCAAAGTACTTTTCTGTGCTAGACGCGAATCAAGGGTTTGGGCAGATAAAGCTGGATGATGAACGGCAAGAGGAGAGACATTTTGTCCTGGCCAGGTGTGTCGACACACACTGAGATCAGTCTCCAGATGTCTACAAGACTCATCCTGTGACATACATTCTCCAACTCATCTGAAGAACTGTTTCTTGAGGCCGTCTATCCAGATTTCCATCCGTAACTGTATTAAAATCACCTCCCCATATATAATCTTGGCAGTAGGAAAAGTTGTAATCAGCTGGCTAATATTATCTTCTACTGTTGTAAATAATAACTTGTTGTCTTTTTTGTTACATGCATAAATGTTAATAATAATGAATTGGGAATGATCTGCATCACCAACCAGTATTACCCATCTCCCACTTGAATCTGCTAAATGTTTAAAGTTTCCCTGTAAAATAGCGACCCCTGCTGACCGGTTACTCCCAAATAAAAACCATATATTTTTCCCCCATTGACTCTTCCAAAAAGAAATATCCGAATTAGAAGCACGAGTCTCCTGTGTAAAATAAAAATCAGCACCTTTGTTTTGAAAAAATAAAAATAAACATTTCCTTTTCAATGGGTCTCTAACAGCTCTGGCATTTACAGAAAAAACAGATACAGACATAAAAACTCAGAAACTGTATGAACTTCTTTGCAAAAACTGCAGAGATTCTGCTCTAATGTAATCATGAGCTGCTTCAATGTCCCTTATAGACCCCTTTTGCGCCGACGTCACAGTTACGTCACGGCTCTAGCTGGAGGCAAAACAAGTGAAAACTGGAGGCGGCCAATACAAACCAGCACAGATTCGGCTACATAATAAGGAGCTTAAATTATTGTTACTATTATTAAACGTCATCTTGTTGTGTTTGGTGCAAGAATTGATTTCTTTTATTTCTAGAAAATATTCACATGATTAAAATCGCACTGTAATCATTCTTTATATTGTCGTGGTCTCAGCAGAACTAGGGATCGTACACACAAGTCTTGTACAGGACCATATAGGCATCTAAAGATTTATATGCCCTCAGTTTCTCTTTACGATGGGTTTCTCTATAAGGTAGGTGTAGAAGTCAGGCCACTCAACCGAGGTAACGTTCGTTAATCCTGTCAGATCGTCCATGCATTGAGTGAGTGTGTAGGCGGCTACGGGTCGGCCAATCGGGGTCATTCTAAAACGCTTACCAAAACCAAAACTCGCCCAGAGCTTTACAACGTACCCAGATATTATCCAGAACTGGCCCAAAACAACGCCGTAATCCCCATATGTCAGCCAGACAAAAGCCAAACGGACACCACCTTTAGGCCAGAACTCAGCCACATCTTATCCAGAAGCTGCAGAAAACAGACACAACTGGGCCAATATTATACCACAGTCCCCAAAACTGAACCAGAAAGTATCCCTGTGTAATACTTCTATATTGTGCAAGAAATAATAAAAAAAGACACGGAAAAACAGACAGACGGGCGGAAATGAGGGACATAAAGACAAACATAGACTGAGAGATGGACAGCCACGGAAAAGACAGACGCTTTAAAACCCTTTAAAAAAAACACCAATACAAAATAAAAATGCGATAAACATACTTTATTTTAAACACAAACAAACAAGAAAATGGCCAATAGAAATAAATGGAGGATTTGTTCAGAAATGATCCTGGAGTTCACCTGTGGAGAGAGAAGTGGTTTGAGAAAGTTCATTAGTGGTATTGCCTCATAACAGCAGATACACACAGTCAAACGCTTCGGGAAAGACGCTCGGCACAGTTACTTCTATTGCTCTCCCTAAACACACACAAAACACTCGTCTTAACCTACACTTCATTATTGTGCCTATTAACCATACATTTAGTGTAAGGAGCCATTTACACGACACCGTTTCCAACTAAAAACGGATCAAGTTTTTGAAACGGTCTCTGTGTAAACAGCAAAAACGCCAATCTCTGAAAATGATGATGTCATGCGTATTGTGTTCAGATATAGCAGGGATCTCAAACAGTTTTTCATTTGAGAGCTACTTTTTAAAAACGAAAGAGGCCGAGAGCTACTCATGTAATACACTACTTAAATCTCTTACATAATCTCATGACTCATTAAAGATCTCAGAGAGGGCAAAGGTGGAAGCTGCCAGCTTTAGTGATTTCAGCCTGAGAAATGGCATCACTGAACAAACAGCACAGCAGTGGGTGTGCGATGTTCAGGAGTGGGCAATCACAGGTAAATCATGCACAGTGCTCGGACTCTTCAGAAATACAACTGTTAGTTACTTTGTTCAAATATGAACTACATAAGGTGATCAGAATCTTTCAAATGAAACTATCGCTTGACTGTGTTACCTATTCAGAGCCAGGTAGCACAACACAACAGGGAGCAACAGAGGATCTCAGGGCTGAGATAGAAAGTATCATAGTGTCCCTGCTACGCAAGAAGCAGGACCTCTATCGTCAGCATGGTTGGTTGACAAATATTGAAATGGCACATTCCAAATGCAAACAAACAAAAACTCTGTTTTCCTTAGAGTTTTATTGTTTCACTTTGCAGATAGCAACCAGACCAGACAAAGAAAGAGAAGAAAAATAAGAGAATTAAAAAGCAAACTAAGACAAAAGATTGTACTCTACGATACTGTTGCAGAGGATACGATTGATGGGGAATTGGCTTCCAATTTGACAGAGGACATCCTGCCTTGGGAGAGAAGTGAGGATGGTATGGTAGCCTATCTTGACATGTTTTCTAAAATGTATGCCTACATGCCTATGGTATAGCAATGACAAACTCTCTCTATCTCTCAATCTGTCTATCTATACGTGTATGTTTGGGTTTGTAACTTAATTGTGAATACTAAATCACTTTTTCATATTTCCATCAATTCCCTCTACCCATAGGCCACTCCTTCAGATTAAAACGGTCTGTTTTTGACCAAACAATGCTAATTAGACGGCTTGAGGAAGAGCAGAGCATCCTTGTGAAGGAGATGTCTCAGCACATCACGTCTCTACGAAAGGAGATAAAGGCAGTGGATAAGCTTCAAGAGAACATCAGAATGGGCTGTAAGTGAAATTCTGAATTTTTTTTTTTCCCTCACTAAATTAGTCCCTTTCCTACTGCTCAACTCACCTCAACTTGATAACAGTAATTTCCTGTGTATTAGCCACATTGTGTATAAGCCGCAGGACAGTGTTTTATGCAAGTTAAAAGAAACAAAACCATATCACTTCCATATTAACTGCCCCCGTGTATTAACCTCATAGCTGAAGAAATGTTGCAAAATCAATATAAACTGCGGCTAATAGTTGGGAAATTACGGTTCTCTGGTTACAGACGTTTTGTTTACCACTGCATAAAAGTTCCATTTAATGTAATTGGTGGCTATAGCGACACTGAAGTAAACATCACCAACGTGGAAAAGATGGTAACAGCAATGACTATAGCAGATAAAATCAACAGCATTCTGTATTCATCACAATACAGGCACGTTTTTGGGGAGATGGCAATATTTACTCTTAGGCATAAAAAAAAAAAAGTTTGGTTCCGGTTGATTGTCAGTTCAGGTCATGGGTCGGTAGGGATTTTTTTTTTATATAATTTTTTTTTCAGTGGCAGCAACGGATGGGTAGGAAATTATTCAGGGCTTGACATTAAAGGGATAGTTCACAAAATTATTTTTTAAGATGTTTTAGCTTACCTCAAGGGCATCCAAGATGTAGGTGTTTTTGTTTCCACAGTATTTTCAATTTTGATATTTTTAGGTCAAACCTGTGCTCCGCTCATGTGTGTAGATTTCTCTGCGCGAGCGTCAACAGCGCAACCTTACCATCAGTAATACAGTAGGCCTACATTTATTATCCACAATCGATCGCAACTTGCAATAAATGTAATAAAATCAGAATCATTCTCTCGGTTAAGTGATTCCCTAGTTATTTTTTGGTTTGTTATTGATGTTCTAATCCGGCAAAAAAAGACAGAAATGACAAAAAAAAAGACTATAATATAATATGTATTATAGTTCAGTTTGACGAACGATATCTGCCTCGTTTGTTTATAGCATTGCTGGAGGACAAGATGCATATAAAAAGACGGTGCTGTACAAAAACGTAAATTTATAGTTCGCCTCAAAGTTTTTTATTTGTGTATTTATTTAATTTTTATTATTTCTTCCCCAAGCTCATAAAATAAATTTGGGTCGTAATAATTGACAGGGTCGGTCGGAAACCGGAAACAAACACATTTTTTTTTTTATGCCTTATCAGCCGTCCTGTCCGTGCTAACACTGACAGATAGCTGCTGAGGGCATGCTCAGACATTACGATGCTGGTGATAACAATGACAACTTAGCAATCTCCAATATTTACATATCATCGTTGGAACCTCAACAGAGGTGTAACCAAAAGTGGTAGGTACAGAGTGCTAAAAAGTCATGTTGAGCTGGTACCAGTCTATTTGTTTAGTTTTGTCCCACTGCCATCACACCCATATTAGTCATACTCCACCCTCACACTTTGTTTGGTCTATCCTCACCTCAACCCCACCCCCCAGTAACCACAGTATATGACAATTAAATGTCCTTGTTTCACTTGTTTAAGATTTCATGCAACAAACAACCAAATGTTTCTCTCTATGTGGCTCTACATGCTATGATTTTGGTACTTGTAATTCTTATGTATGTTACAGATTTTGGTGACATGTCAGAGGATGCTGCATCTGGTTGGAAAAGTGTCCTCATGCGGAGGTCCTCCATACTGGGGAGTTTATTCCAAAATGCTGTGAGCACGTACAGGGCTATAGTTGACGACCTCCAGATACAGGACACAGAATGCAGTACGGACACTGATGACGAGTATGACCTTAGTAGTCCAGAGTCAGAAGATTAGGAAAGAGACCACTCAATGTTTTGTTTTTAAAATCTGTCAACTTTGTGTTTTATTTTCCTTTTTCTTTTCTTTTTTCTTTTTTTTAAAGCCTAATCCCACTCATAGGATCTCATTCATGAAACGTTCGTAAATATACAAGTACATATGTGAGTGATTTGTGCGTAAAGAGACATTGCAGAAAATTCTTCTCCTGATTCACAACTACTTTGAAAACATCAGCTTACACAGAAGTGTGTGTGTTAATGAATTCCAATCAGTTGTAAATGGGACGTGCATGCACGCTCATTCTCTCAATTACCATAAATCCTGCGGACAACTATATATGGGCATCATATTATGACACCAAAGGAAGGATTTCAATGTTACGTCAAAAGCGTTTTATTATCAGAAGTTTATTCAAAACGCCACATTTTATTTTCAAGCGTACATAGTGGTGTATCGGGTCCTAAAAAAAAGATTTTTTGAGGTAATAATGCTTTTACCTTAGTGCTTAATGTAAAAATGCTTTGCAGCACATTACAGATGCAGTTAATGGAGTTTCATCTGTTAATCGAACAGTCCCAGAAGTGAAAAGAAAATGGTTCGACATGAAGCTTGGCTGCAACACTTATTACTTGCAGACTAGTTTAAAAAAAATTGAATAAACAGCTTGAATATATATAAATATATATATATATATATATATATATATATATATATATATATATATATTTTTTTTTTGAATATAATAAAAAAAGACTTGCGGACTTGTGTTCCATTTGCAGATGCTATTACTGGCTCTCATCATAAAAGTAAAAAGAAAATCCGTACGTAATTACTATATATATATATATATATATATATATATATATATATATTTTTATGATGTGTAAACATGTACCCGATTAAGGTGAATTTTAAAATGATGCCTTTCAAAACGTTCTAATGTTAAACGCACTATTTACGCGTGGCAGGGAGCAGGTGTAGATTTCTTACGAAAAATTCACGCCAGAACCACTTTACACACGATTTACAATTTTTTTTTTCTCCTCGTGTCTCATGAATGAGACCCATTATGTTCTGTTTATGTACAAATGAAGAGTTCAGATGCAGAAGCCTCTAAGTGGCATTTGAAATTTTCTTCTAGAATGATCATTTTTATCAAGCTTTTATATTTAAGTTCAGTGATTTCACTTAAATGGCAATGGTGATTACTATTAATTGTTATTTAAGTAAAATTACTGAACTTAAATATACAAGTTTGATAAAAAATCATCATTAAAGAAGAAAATTTGAAATGGCATTTAGAGGCTTTTGCATCTGAACTCTTCAAATGTACATTTACACTGTAATTACACTAATACATAGCCATATTCTACTGCTCTCCATACTATTCATCCTGAAACATACACTTATTCTTACTACTCATAATGTTTCTGCACTACAATGGTACTGTTACCACACTGCACATAGATGTACATATGTCTATATGGTTCATACTGAATATCCATATTTATTTTGTTTTTGTTACACTGCATACACATTATTCTTACTACTATTATAATGTTACAGATACTACTTTTCACATATCGTATTGTTCATGCATTGTTCATATTACTGTAACAAGGTTCAGGGAAGAAGGAGGCAGGAACCGGATAATAATAATAAAATAAAACTTTATTTAAATAAAATAAACAAACAAAATACCTGCCAGCAGCCCCTCACGGACGACTGCTGGCTACCGAAAATAAAATATAAAATACCGGCCAGCAGCCCCTCACGGACGACTGCTGGCTTACCAAATAAAATATAAAATACAAACAAAAGCAGGCCTGTTCCTCTCTCGATCATCCACTCCGTCGCTCCCCCTTTATGGCTCCGCTCCTTCGTGAGAGATGCGAGACCGGTGTGCTTCGCAGGTGCTGCTCATTAGCAATCGCAACACCGGCCTCGCGACTTTCTCTCACGTCCCTCGGCCGTCCTGCTCACCACATACCCCCATCACCCCTCACAGGCCGGGGGGTACACCCGAGACTGTGCCTACTTCCCCCCCGGCGGCGGCGATCCCTGGGGGGGTATGGATCGACGAGCCGAGGGAAACGGAGACGGAAGCCTGAGGAGCGACGGACACGAGAGAGGGGAGAGAGGAAAAAAAAAAAAAAAAAATAGTCCGGCTCCCACAACGCGCTGCCATCTTGTCCCTCACCAGCTGGGCGATCTCCTCCGCGGTGCCCGGCGGCGACGCTGGATGGCCCTCGGTGAACGCCTCGACGCTCCCCCGCCCCCGGTGGACGGCGACGGCTCCTCGGGTGCCTTGGGCAGACGGCAGGAGTCCCCCGCTCCCTGCTCCTCCCCTTCACTGGCGGATGGCAGCAGGCTCCGGCCCACGGCGAGCGGCGGTGACTCCTCCTCTCCCTCCCGGAAGGCAGCCGCCCCTCCATTCCCAGGCGGTCGGCGGCGAGCTCGGGCGTCCCACCGGCAACTCACCCCAGCGCCCCACCTCGAGCGTCCATGGCCGCGAGTCCCCCGCTCCCTGCTCCTCCCCATCTGCGGCGGACGGCAGCAGGCTCCGGCCCACGGCGAGCGGCGGCGACTCGCGCACCATGCTCGATGGCACCGCGGATTCCCCACAGCGGCGAGGACCCTCGGACAGCGCGTTCCTCCCTCTTCCCGGGTTTCGGCACCAATGTAACAAGGTTCAGGGAAGAAGGAGGCAGGAACCGGATAATAATAATAAAATAAAACTTTATTTAAATAAAATAAACAAACAAAATACCTGCCAGCAGCCCCTCACGGACGACTGCTGGCTACCGAAAATAAAATATAAAATACCGGCCAGCAGCCCCTCACGGACGACTGCTGGCTTACCAAATAAAATATAAAATACAAACAAAAGCAGGCCTGTTCCTCTCTCCATCATCCACTCCGTCGCTCCCCCTTTATGGCTCCGCTCCTTCGTGAGAGATGCGAGACCGGTGTGCTTCGCAGGTGCTGCTCATTAGCAATCGCAACACCGGCCTCGCGACTTTCTCTCACGTCCCTCGGCCGTCCTGCTCACCACAATTACATAGCCATATTCTGCTCTTATGTGGTAACCGCTAATTCACTGCACACATTTATAGTTCATTTTCATTATTCTAAGCCATGTTCGGTAAACCAACTGTATACTTCTGTCTACACTGCATTATTGTCCTGTCTACTTTGTATATCACAATGCTTGTTTCTCTGTAAGTTCGTTCCTTCTTGACTAGTTCACATGATGTTTTGTGGAAATTGTATAGAGGATAAATTGTTATGGTCTTAAGGAAATAAATAGAAAATCCACCTTGAATATGATTTCCCGTTATCTCAGAAGAAATGTAAAAGTCTTCCTACTTGAGTATGGAAAGTGTGTATTTTTGACAACTCTGTCCATGAGTAATAAATTTAAAAAATTAGATGCCCGCACTCTGCTATTTCTCTCATACTTTTATTGTGCAAAAATGCAGGGTCAAAACGTTGCAGCACAGTATTTATGGGGAAAATAGCAGAGTGCGGGTATCTCATTATTTTAAGTTATCCAGCCCCCTTTTGCCCGGCACCGCACATGTGGGGATGAGCACACTACCACTACTGCTCAAATAATAATCCCTTGTACAAGCATTCCATGCTTTTAATGTTGCCTACTTTAACCAGATCAGGTATATGACTATGGATGGATTGCCTGTCTTCTGTTAATGTGGATTGTGCATAGGCTTAGGGTCACTCTTTCGCCGACTAAATGTTCATGGTAATCCATGAACCCAAACAATAACAATGTCCTTTTTTAGACGGTGACTTTATAGTCCTATTGGGTCCATGGGTCCATCACATGATTTCTGTAAAAAAATAAAATAAAATAAAAAAAAAGTAACGCCATGAAAATTAATTATTTTGAAATTAACTAACAAAATAATTTTTAATTGAGTGGAACCGGAGTTTGTACACTGTAAAAAGTGAACAGTTGGATCAACTTAAAAAAATTACTTCAATTGGTAACACCTAAAAAAATTAAGTTCTCTCAACTTAAATTATTACATTTTCTCAACTTAATTTTACTAGGTCAATCACACTTAAATTATTTGAGTTCATTCAATCCTATTATTTACATTAGTCTGACTTAATTTCACTGCATTCCAACTTAAATTTATTAATTTTTCCTACAGTTGGATCAACTTAAAAAAATTACTTCAATTGGTAACACCTAAAAAAAATAAGTTAACTCAACTTAATTTCAGGTCAATCACAGAAGACTCAAATTGCTGGAGAAATATTTATTAACATTAATTCATTTTATACACCATCGGTATTTTTCATATTACAAACTTTGAGATTTTTTTTTACAAACATTTGTTGTGCCAATGAAATTCCATTTACTGACACACTTGTTCCATTAACAGTCTTTTTGCAAAGTTGCCTTTGCACTGAATTATGCTCAAAACTGCATAAGCCAACATATTTATAAAAATAAATATAAAAACATAGTGGTTATGCCCTTAAAGGGTTAGTTCACCCAAAAATGAAAATTAAGTCATTAATTACTCACCCCCATGCTGTACCAACCCCTTCGTTCATCTTCGGAGCACAAATGAAGATATTTTTGATTAAATTTGAGAGCTGTATAACTACCACATAGACTGCCGGAACTGGCTCTTGATGGCCCAGAAAGTCAATGAAGAAAATGTTTAAATATTCCATGTGACTACAGTGGCTCAACTATAAGTTTATCAAGCGACGAGAATACTTTTTGTGCGAAAAAACAAACAAAAATAACGACTTTATTCTACTATTCCTTTTCTTCCTTGTTGGCCTGAAATGACACTTCAATACGATTTCCACGACGCATGCGCGTGAACTGAACTGAAGTAGTTGAAGGAGATCGCAATTCTCGCGCATGCGTCGTGGAAATCGTATTGATTGGTAGTTATACAGCTCTCAAATTTAATCAAAAATATCTTCATTTGTGTTCCGAAGACGAACGAAGGTCTTACAGGGTTGGTACAGCATGGGGGTGAGTAATTAATGACTTAATTTTCATTTTTGGGTGAACTAACCCTTTAAATGAGCCACCTAAAAACAATTAAAGGGATAGTTCACCCAAAAATGGTTCAAGTTGCTCCAAACCTGCATGAGTTAGTTTCTTCTGCTGGACACAAAAGAAGATGTTTTGAAGAATGTTGGTAACCAGACAGTTGACTTCTGAATTGTTTGACTGTTGACTTCCAAAGATACAGGAAGTCAATGGGTGCCTTCAATTGCCAGGTCACCAACATTCTTCAACAAATCTTCTTTTGTGTCCAGCAGAAGAAACTAACTCATGCAGGTTTGGAACAACTTGAACCATTTTTGGGTGAACTTTCCCTTTAATCTTTCAAATAGAACCATACTGTATGAGAAGAGCTTTACAGGTAATGCCCTAAATTTAAAGTGAATCAATCAGATTCAAACAAACAACTACACATTCATACTAGACGTATGAATGTACAAATGGATAGTCTACAAACATAAGAAAACAAATTAAACATCCAACATTCTTTCAAACACAGACTAGACATATGCACATTCAAACATTACTGCAAGTTCACTGTTGTCTACTGAAAAGACTTTGAACTTTTAGTGACATCTTTCGCTGTTCAAGCTGCAAGAGAACTTTCTGGAATACCTCGAAAGTAAAACGAAGCGGTTTTGGGTAAGCCAGATTGATGATGTATATCATCCCGAGAAGCAAGGCACAAGCTGATGTGAACGAAGGCAGTTCATTCAAAACTTTAACACCCTCGATGACGACACCTATGTCAGCCGGTGGTTCGTGATGTTCTCCCCCCTCCTTCCGAATAACATACACCGCCATGGTGAACTGCTCCAGCTCACCCTCCCAATCGTCTCGCTGCTTATCCTAAAGAAATGTACATAAAAAAATAAAAAAATAAATAAACATCTTGCAGTCATAACTACAAAACACAAATTTAAACTTTCTGAAAAATCTAAATAGAACATGCAGAATTTCAACTCACAAGGTACTCCTTGATAAGGTCTTGAGGATTTTCGTTAACACTTTAAAATAATGGTCCGTAGTTAACAAGTAGCTATGCAGGAAGTAATAAGTAGTACTGCATTAAAGGGTTAGTTCACCCAAAAATGAAAATTCTGTCAGTATTTACTCAACCTCATGTTGTTCCAACCCCGCAAGACCTTCGTTCATCTTCGGAACACAAATTAAGATATTTAAGATATTAAGATCACTCCTGCATACAGTCCATAGGCTTCTTGAGGGACTGGCTCTTGCTGTCCCTGAAAAGTCATTAAAGACATCGTTAAAATAGTCCAAGTGACTACAGGGGCTCAATCTAAGGTTTATCAAACGACGAGAACACTTTTGTGCTCAAAAAAACAACAAAAATAACGACTTTATTTCAACTATTCACTTCCTTCTCCATGAGCCTGTAGTCAGTTAACGTAGTGTGATTACGTAGAGCTTCGTCACACGTAGGCTCACTATTGGCTGACGCTGGTCATGTGTGTGTGATGCGTGTGACGTACAATGACAGAAACTTACGCTATTAAACTAGTAACCTGACTCGCGCAGAGGGAGAAATAAACGAATAGTTGAAATAAAGTCGTTATTTTTGTTGTTTTTTTGCGCACAAAAGTGTTCTCGTCGTTTGATAAACTTAAGATTGAGCCACTGTAGTCACTTGGACTATTTTAACGATGTCTTTTATGACTTTTCGAGGACAGCAAGAGCCAGTCCCTCAAGAAGCCTATGGACTGTATGCAGGAGCGATCTTAATATCTTAAATATCTTAATTTGTGTTCCGATGATGAACGAAGGTCTTACGGGGTTGGAACAACATGAGGGTGAGTAAATACTGACAGAATTTTCATTTTTGGGTGAACTAACCCTTTAACACCGAAGTTAATACTATTAACTAATATGGAAGCAATATTAACTAAGCAGTAAGTAATAGGTAATTTAGTACAAAGGTAGTTCCTTGGTAGGTATTTGATCGTTACTAAAGAAATATATCCTCATTGAGAACTACTTGCGAACTAAGAATTAATAATCAATTAATTACTAAATCACAAAAGTAACATGTCTAAAAAGTGAACAATTGTGGGGGTTTTATACTCTTAACATGGTCATAACATTTCAGAAGCATGTGCCTCAAATGGGTTCTTTGTGGAAACCAGTTTATGAAGTTTATACATCCCCCCAAATACATTAGCTAGGTTGAGATTGTGACCACTACTCTTGCCAGGATGGACGCATGTTCTCTGTTTATTTAAAACTTAAACATAAAATAATACTAATAAAGACAGTTTTTAAAAAATAAACCTTAAATAACTAGGAAGTGATGCTGACACTCTCATGATTGGATTAGTTCACTATTATAACTATGTTACAGTAGCTGCCTGAGGAGGACTTCTCTTTAGGACATGAATATAAACATTGATGTTCACTTGTCAAAAACAATTTGTATCTTTAATGAAGAAATTGGCTGCATTTATGTTACAATAAGCGCAAAACCACATCTTCCAGATTACAGCGTTTGTTAGAATATTAGTGCCTCACAGAACCTGTACAGTATGTGTCAAATATAAAATTAAATAACTTGTGTAAACATTGTGGGATGACAAGGTAACGCTTGTAGTTAGTTAGGAGTTAACATGTTTTTCACTTTAAAATAATGGGCCACATCACTAGTAGTTCCTGCGGGATGACAAGGTAACGCTTAAGTAGTTATTGATGAGTTAACAGGTTTTTCACAAATGATACAAGTTATTTAATTTTATATTTGACACATACTGTACAGGTTCTGTGAGGCACTAATATTCTAACAAACACTGTAATCTGGAAGATGTGGTTTTGCGCTTATCGTAACATAAATGCAGCCAATTTCTTCATTAAAGATGCAAACTGTTTTTGACAAGTGAACATCAATGTTTATATTCATGTCCTAAAGAGAAGTCCTCCTCAGACAGCTACTGTAACATAAAGTTATAGGTCTTTGGAGTCTGAGATATATGTGACTGACATTCAATAGAGCTCATAATAGTGAACTAATCCAATCATGAGAGTGTCAGCATCACTTCCTAATTATTTAAGGTTTATTTTTAAAAACTGTCTTTATTAGTATTATTTTATGTTTAAGTTTTAAATAAACAGAGAACATGCGTCCATCCTGGCAAGAGTAGTAGTTCTCAATGAGGATATATTTCTTTAGTAATAATCAAATACCTACCAAGGAACTACCTTTGTACTAAATTACCTATTACTTAATGCTTAGTTAATATTGCTTCCATATTAGTTAATAGTATTAAGTTCGGTGTTAATGCAGTGCTACCTATTACTTCCTGCATAGCTACTTGTTAACTACGGACCATTATTTTAAAGAGTTACCGGATTTTTCCCCAGGAAAACGATGAGGGCCTTCAGGACACTCTTCTTTCCGTGTGAATGTTTTCAGTCTGTGAAAAAGCATTTGTGATTATTTTTCTTATTTTTAAAATTCGGAGTAATCTGTAATGGAGAATCAGATTTCCCCAAGGATAGCAAAGGACAAGAAAATATAAACAAAACTTAATTTACAAAACTATAAAAGGTTGTATTAATGACTGGACAAAGTATATACATCACAGAAGTATAAAAAAAATCATTATTCAGATATAAACACTGATGTCTACGTTACCGTTCAAAACAGAATTTTTTTTTAGGTTTTTTTAGAATCTTTAATAAGTCAAAAATTAAAGATGATTGAATGACTCATAAATGTAAGTACACATTGATGGCCTAAGAAACGAAACAAGCGGTTTGTGTGAGAAAACGAACAGTATTTATATCGTTTTTACCTCGTGTAACACAGCCATGTCAAACTGAACTGACGGCATGGGCGCTTCGGTCTGCGCACGCGCCGGAAGTGATCGCTTGCAAGTCAACGTCACTCATTGTTTACACAGAGATTTCAGAAGTTTTACCTTTCACTAAACATATTTAGATATATCGAAATAATCTTCCATTGCATTGCATGCTCTTTGAGGTGGTGACCATAGACCTGCATTATATGACTGATAGACAACGGTTTGACCGAAAAATATCAAAATTGAAAATACTGTGGAAACAAAGACATCTTGGATGCCCTGCCTTGAGGTAAGCTAAAACACACCAAAAATTAATTTCAAAGTGAACTATTCCCTTTAAATCAGCCAGTACTTGTGCACCTTTTACATGCACAATACATGTCACATCATAATCATTTTTAGCTTCAAAATTGGTTTACACTGTATAAACTAAAAAAAGTTATTTCTGAGAATCAAAAAAGGCACATGCATTCGGGATGTCATAAGGGTATTTGATGCCAATTTTAGTTCTTAATTCTTTTAGTTTTAGTTCAAAATTCTTAATTAGGATAAAATGCAAGTCAATAGCATTAGACAACGTTAGATGGAATTTACTCAAACATGTCCAACATTAGTAATTCATATTATCTATTATCAATAGAAGAAATTAGAAATTACTTAAATTAATAGAAAATACTTACCATGTAATGTTATAGCAAAGTGTCGTCCTCAATCGTCAAACTTGAAAAAGCTTTCAGTCATAAGGAGAGAAAAATGTTGTATCATTAGTATTTAACTTCAAGGTCAAGTAATTAATTAGTTCTGAAATACTACTATTTTCTACAAAAAAAAATCATAATTTTAAAGAAAACCCCGATTTGTTTTCCTGCATGAAACACCTCGAGCTAGGCAAATTAAGCTAGCGTTAAGCACAGGCCACAGATCAGGGAATCAGGTAACGTTAATGGGCTGACTCCCTGATCAGTGCCCTGGTTAACTTAATGAACTGATTGAGATGCACCCAATGGCGTTTATCACAGACTTTCAGCATCATTTTGGGCGAAAAAAGTCGATGAATAAGTCAGAGCTAACGTTTCAAAGACAAATAAAAGAACAGACAAAAAATAAAACTCAAATATTGTACTGCAGGAATTCAAATTCGAGCATTTTGTCCCGCTCCCCGAGCACTTCCCGCCCAAAGCATTTCCAATTTCTCACGCGGCACAGACGGTTATCCTTTTTTAAACTATTTAATAACTGTTACACAAGTCCCAAGATCCAAACTGAACACATTTTTATAAAACAAACGAGTTAAGTTAAAGATAACATCATGTTTAACGTTAACTTGCATAGAACTATTCAGTAATGCTAGTTTGCAAACGTACGTTTAAAAATGTGGTTAATTGCGATTTTGTTAGTATTCATGTTCACAAACAACATTCATTAACTCATAAACAACTAAAACAAACGTCCAAAAGTTGCATATTTGAGTATATTAATTAAAAAACAAAACTTCCAACCTACCTTATTCATCCGAGTGCGAAAAAGAAAATGGCGGTCGAGCAGAAAGTTCCAGACAGGCTTATGCGTCATGACGTCAGCAATAAAACGTCTGACGCGAGGGTCCTTAAAGGGAAATTACACTTTGGGTGAAAGCGAGATATCTGAGTGTCTGTGAATTTCTATGCGTTCAAGTTGAATGAGTGTACAATAATCAATTACGATTAGGAAAGCAGAAATACGAAGTAAATAGACTCAAATAGTTCTAGTAATCCAACTTACACCCATATTCACTTTTTACAGTGTAGTCCTTGTTTTCCCCACGGATGAATCGGTGGTGGCATTACAAATTCACTTTTAATCTATTCAAATATATGGCTGCAAAACATGATCAAACTGGATTTTATTTTGACAGGTCGATTGTAAAGTCGACCTGAAGCCTTAGGTTTCCAAATGATCAGACAACATAAACCAACATCCAGATCAGGCTACTGAGGTATTCTGTGTGTCGACCATAGAAGGTTAACATGATCAAACTGAATAAATTACAGCACAGTGCAATAGCGCCATTGTTAGACAGTTGACCTGAAGTATTCAAGTTTAATGAGTAAACATCAAAAGCAAGACCATGTTGACCGTGGGTCCACCACAGATCCATTCCAGATCAGTGGTAATGTCGCAAGAGGCACAGCATTTCTCTGAAATGTAAAGATATCAAGGCTGGCTAAATGGAAAACGTGATCAAATTGGATTTTTCAATGACGGGGCAAATGTTGATTATACCAAACAGTCGACCTGAAGACTTGATTAATTATTTAATGATTAAATGAGCAAACGCATTAAAACATCCAGATTCCAGTGAGTAACAGAACTTCGGTTAGGCTAACAGAATCAAACTGAATTTGTATGATGACAGGACAATAACAGAGGTTAACGTCATTATGGCTTTTATTGTTGGAAAAGAAACTAATACTTCAAATGTTGCGTCTCTAAATGAGAAAGCACGTCCGTTGGGTGAGATCTGTACTCCGTCACTCAAACGGGTATCCGTGTGTGTGTGACAGTTTATAAAAATACTTGCTGCAATATTAATAGGATGTGAGGATTTTAAAAATATCTAAGATTAAAAAGGTAATGCATCCAGTATTCTTGTAGTAATAGGGATTGAAACAATTTATATAATGAAACAATTCATAATTTCAGTCCACATAATTGTGTAAAAAAGTTCATCTGACATGTCTTCAAAGGGTTAAAATTAATAGAGCAACATGTAAACGTTCGAGTGATTAATTAATTTTGTTGTGCCTAATTTATGGGTAAAATGTGTTAATCTGTGATCGCCAAAGTGATCTTAATCGATGTGGCGCGATCGATTGCTTTTGTCTTCCACCCAAGTTTCCGGGGAAATCGCGGTCTTTTCCTGATAACAGTAAAAGTTTTCAGTGAGGAAAGTTGACTCGTATCACTCTCGTGATTATTTCTCCCCTTTTTCAGGGGTGTAACATGTGGACCACGGAAGATGAGTGTCATTGACTTGCGCTGGAGTTATCCGTGGTCTCAGCACAGACTCACTCCGTGCCGCTATCACAGATTTTAGTTCTGACCGTAGCCAAGAGAGAAATAGGTGTAAACGCCATCAAACTGGATTTTATGAGGACGAGACAAAACGTCAAGTTAATTACATGCCATTATTGTAATAGATTCGACATAAAGCTTGAGTTTCTAAACAAGCCAGCCACATTCACGTCCACGAGGTCAGGTTGTTGAGGTCCGTGGTGCCATCACGGGACATCGGTTAGGCTAAATGAACTGAATATGGCAAGACAGTGCAACAATAACAATGTCATTATGGTTTTTGATGTTGGAAAATAAACTAACACTTCAAATGTGCACGTCCGTTGGGTGAGATCTGTTCTCTTTCATTGAAACGGGTATCCGTGTGTGGACCACGGAAGATGAGTGTCATTGACTTGCGCTGGAGTTATCCGTGGTATCAGCACAGACTCACTCCGTGCCGCTATCACAGATTTTAGTTCTGACCGTAGCCAAGCGAGAAATAGGTGTAAACGCCATCAAACTGGATTTTATGAGGACGAGACAAAACGTCAAGTTAATTACATGCCATTATTGTAATAGAGTAGACATAAGCTTAGTTTCTAAACAAGCCAGCCACATTACAACGTCCATGAGGTCAGGTTGTTGAGGTCCGTGGTGCCATCACGGGACATCGGTTAACTGAAACAAACTGAATTTGTATGACGGCAGGACAGAGCAATAGCTGTAATAAAGAGGTTAACGTCATTATGGCTTTTATTGTTGGAAAAGAAAATAACACTTCAAATGTTGCGTTTCCAAATGAGAAAGCACGTCCGTTGGGTGAGATCTGTACTCCGTCATTCAAACGGGTATCCGTGTGTGGACCACGGAAAGTGAGTGTCATTGACTTGCGTTGGAGTTATATCCGTGGCCGCATCACGGAATTCACGGCGATTCCGTGATGTTTCCACGGATTTTGAGTTAAGGGCCGTGGTAGGGCTGGGCGATATGGCCAAAAAATCATATCTCGATATTTTTTGGTCAAAAGGCGATATACGATATATATCTCGGTACTTTCTACGTTTTCTATTTAGATAAAGAAAATCTTTATATATATATATAAAAAAAAAAAATTATATAAATTATATATATATATATATATATATACAGTATATTCACATTCGGCCCAATGATATCCTACAAACAATGTTGATATTGAAGGATATGGAAACAAATATAATATAGGCTATGCAATATATTATGTGCAAAAAGCTTTTGTTTTTATTATTGACTAAAAGCTAAACTAAAAATGAAAATAAAAACAAAAACAAAAGCACAAACTAATTATATTAGCCTGCATTTGATTACCCCATTATAATCACTTTCACTTTCATTAAAAATATATACTTGTAGGTTTAAAATTCCACATATGGCACATTTATTTCTCCAACAACAAATATTTTAGCAATATGTTTATTTTAGTCAGAATTATTGCGTACTACATAATACTATTCACACGCATGCGCGCGCCGGCGCTCGTTCAAGGAAGCATGAATTTTAGCGGAGATTCACTTGCAGAAGCTCGTCCTCTTCTGACATGGACATATTTGTTGTGAAATGGACATATTTGCTTTACTTTCTAACATTTACAGATGGAGAATATGTGAAATGTAAGTTGAGCACTGAGGAAAGCACCACATCTCAAACGCATTAAACAGCGCAAGTATATCTGTCAGTCAGTCAGCAACAGTGTCTGTCAGAGCATTTGACAGGGCGGCAAGCTGCCTTAAACTTGTTAAAGGGCATATTGCAGGTTAGAGGACCCAACGAGTCAATGCATAGAAAAACAATGTAGAAACTAGATTTTCTTTAAAATATACGTATAAACACGCCACAGAAGCTTCTGCAGTCGTTTTTGTGAGAAAATTTTACTTCCGCGTCTGAAAATGGGCGTGGCGGGCGTGACGCAATGAGCGGGAGAGCCGTCGATTCACACAACAGGAAAACAATGAATCGCATGACATTTCGGACGCTGAGGAAATACTCGTATGACGGATCAAGCCATAAAGTTATGAGCCTGCTATGCTAAAGAGATCAGGGACAGGCCAGGATAATGTCAGACAGAATGGTCAGAGAAAAATTGAGCTGTGATGTGAGGAGAACCAGTGGAGAACAGGACAAGTGCCTTTTAGGTGAGAGACGTGCTTAAGTATACACGTTCGCTAACGATATACACTGTGCTCACAATATTGTACAGATTATTATGATCCTATAACAGGCCAGCAGACATTAGTATGTTTAGGGTAGATTTATATACTATTAAATGTATAAAAACTTTACTTGAGTAGCCTATATTTCTATACTAAAAGCATAGGCTATACTCAGGTAAATTTTTAATACATATTTTTCAACTAGGTTATAACATAAACAGAACATTAAAGATTTGAGTATTTAAACAACCAATTTTGTTTTTCAATTACAAGATCTATTTAGGGCATGACATGACTAGTTACCTATATAACACTATTTGATGCCATTGGTAGTATACGACGATCAATATTCTTGCTTCGGCATACCATGTTGAACTCCATCATATTGCCGGGATGCTAATCATTTGATCTGAAGTGAACGCTACACACGACCGCGTTTTCCGAGCCGATGCAGAAGAGAAATCCCGTCTCTTCACCTGCTCAAACCGCACCAGGAACGAAAGATAGGCTATAGCACCGTCACTTTTATTGTAATGGAAACTTGTGGACTCGATCTTGAAGTCCTGACAGGCTGGAGTTTTTGCAATCTCCACAAACACAATAATTTACCATGACGATGATAAATTAAAATGCAAAAACTAACGAAAGCACACTGACTGACGAGCGCTCTCACTGAACACCAGCCTGCTCTCACTGAGCCGAGGCTGCGGCTCCCTGATATGACGTCAAATGACGCGATGTTGAAAAAAAAGCGTTTTTTACTAGCAGTCCAAGAAACGCTCACTTTATCTTCTAAATTAATGCCCTTATGTTGTTTTAAAACATTTTAAATCCTGCATTAACTTTTCATATGGTATTTTCATACAAGGTTATCTATAAATTTCGATTTTTTTTTAACCTGCAATATGCTCTTTAACTATATCAAAGTGATTTTGACGCAATTAATATAAGCTTGTGTCATGTTTAGGACAAATTGTACTACGTAGCCTAGCTACTTTCACTGCAGCAGCTCACACTGCAACCTCCGCTATTTTTCAGATGTGCTCATTTCAAACTACTGTATCGATATAAACGGTATTGCCTCATTCCATATCGTTTCAAAAAATATAACGATACATCGTACATATTCGATATATCGCCCAGCCCTAGCCCGTGGACATTTCACGGAATCCTGTGAGACCAGGTTGGATGGAACAGCGTGTCCACACTGTATGGAGAGTATACTACGCACACACCACTGCCATAAAAAGGTTACCACAATATCAAACAGAAGACCTCAATAGGCAACCTCAGAATGCACAAAGATCCAGGGCAAATTCACTGGTCGTTTATATACGGTAGACCGGAGTCAGATAATGAGGATCTCCAATGGCACTTTACTGTTACTGCTGTCTCTCCTTCTCCATCCGGGTTGAACTGCTGTTTTCAGGCTCCTTCCCTGCCGTGGATTCCTCTGTCCCCTGCCGCTTGCCCTCTTCACTCGGACATCTGCTTTTACGATCCCCCTCGTGAACGCGATGATTCAATCTCCGCCCATCTCACAGCTGCCGCTCGTTTCTCCTTTGCGGAATCCAGCCGAACTGTTTTTCATGGGGCAACCGGCGGGGTGTTACATTAAATTAGCTCCCCATGGAAACAACACCGCGTTCATTGTTCCGCCCAATTGTCACCTGGTGACAATTACATGTAGACAAACAGTTCAGAATGTAAATGTAGTTCTTGCTGCAGTTATTGGCTGCTAAATTGTACATTTTACATTATTGTTTTTTTCTGCCCTTACAAGACAAATGAAAGGTTTTCTTACCAAAACCACGCTCGTCACCAAAGTCTTTTATGGCCATGCCCGACCAGTTCTGCTCAGACACACAGCGAAGGATGAACTTGTCATCTTCAACATCTGCCTTCGAAGGTGGTGTCCACAGCCGTTCGATGTCCTCCGGCTTGGGACAGTTGACCTTCCATCCCTCCTCTGCAATAAGCCGTGCCACCTTTGCGGCTGAAGGCTTGCGGACTGTGAAATGTGCTGAAAGACAGAATGACGTTACTTTGTTTGTGATGAGTAATGCCATGGTTGGATGAAGAGATGTATACCTGACTAATGATTCCAGCAGCAGAGCTGCATTGATGACATCCTGCGGCCGGACCGCACCAGCGCTGAAGGACAGGTAATGCTGGAGCGCCTCCTGTTGCTGCGCCGGGAGCTTTTCTGCAGCCTCATCAACAGCCCTCCGCACACACTGAGCAGAGAAAGGAGCCAGCTTGTACCTGCAGAAACAAAAAGGAAATATTAATTGTTATGTGACTGTGATGAGGCAAGATACAAAGAAGTGTATCCGTTCACACACACACACACACACACATGGACCCGTGTAAGGCACTTACAATTTATGGAGCCGATTCATGTCCCGAGAGACACTTTGAACCTCCACGCCGGATGACGAAACAAAGAATCTATTGCAGAGTTTCTCCGGCTGAATGTTCTCAGGCCTGATTCGTCTGAAGTACAGCTCCAAGCACTACGGAAAAAAGACAGATGAGTTATTCCATTTAAAACTATGGTGGAGAGAAATCAACAGTTTGTACAGTAAAACTTACAGCTTCCTCCTCAGAGCGATCTGCATACTCGAGGTTTTCTCCCTCTGTACGCCGATCACAAATCTGTCACCCAGCTTGGTCTTGTTCACCCACTCGGCATCCTGGAAAATATTGAAAAGGCGTTATTTACAAATGCACAAGTGTGCCAATATTAAAGCACATACAGAGTGTGTACAGAGTGAACTTACCATCAAGGCTTCCACAGCTGTGGGACGCTGCATGTGGACAAACACCAAGAGCGCCTCGCAGTAGTAGCGGTAGAGCGTCTGGTCCGTGTTGGAGAGCTCTCTGCCCGCCTGCAGGTCCCTCTGGATCCTGAGCACGTCCGGCTTCGCCACTCTCACGATCTTCTGGCAGTGTTTAATGCCAGGAGCCCTCTGAACCAACCGGCTGTTTGGATTAAACATAACAGACAAGACTATTAAAGTTATCAATAACATAAAGTGATAAAAGAATTTTACATTTAAAATGTTTAAGGATTGCCCTTACGTTTGAGGAAGATCAGATGAATGAGCAGAAGCATCATCTTCATCACAGTCAGACTCGCGGGGCTGGTTCGTGATAAAAAAACCACGCTGAAGAAACATGATGACGCGAGAGCGGTGATGAGGCAGGAGCGCACAGATCTGGTTGTAGTCCCAGGTCCTGTTCATCCAAACCCACTCTCTGCTCGAAGCCTTGGCTTTCTGAACCTCGGCAGCTCTCTCCTCGGGCGTGCGTTTCTTCATGCAGACTCTGGCCAGGTGAGCAGCAAGGTTTTCCTGGGGTTTGTGGCACTGCAAGCAGTGGACAACGGTATGATCAGCGGACCTTAAAAACAAAATTACATGATATAGAATCCATTGTTTAAACTATGATCTGAAAGAATGAGACATAAGTAAAAAAAAAGAAATAAAATACTCTTAAATATGCAGCAAAACAGGGCATTGTCCTATTACCATTGAAATGGAGCTCAACAGAAAATACACAAAAACACAAACATTACCTCTTTTCAGCTTGTCCTTCCATTTCAGCAAAATCCGATTCAGATTGTCTCAGCAGTTCAGCAGAGTAGATAGAATCCAAGAGAATCTGCGCAGACCTGATAATGGGCCATCATGAGATAGCTGAGCCATCAGTGAGCCATCAATGAGCCATCAGTTTTACTGCCTGAGCTTGTGAAATGAAATGAAAACTGAATAGTTCTAATGGTTTTTAAATGGGCAATCATATTTACTGCCAGGGATACTTAAGTGTTTGTTGGCTTAAGAGATGGAATTCATTTAAGTCCTGAGGGAAATAATCTTTTCCCCTCTCTGACCAGCAATAAGCAGAAACAAATTCGTACAGCCATTTTTAGTGCAGTCACTGTAAAGCTCAGAGGCCTAATTCGAGGCCTGTTTGACCCCTGCTCTCTCAGGCTGGGAAAAACATGAAACAGCCTGATATTATTATTTAATATAAAACTAATCTAGGGGTATGTGTGCTTTCATACCCCAACACTTATTTGGCTTTACCATGTTCATAGAGGGAATGAGAGGTAATCAGGTTAGCTGACCTCTTTGCCGTGGTGAAAATCTGGGAGCACTTTACCAGTTTTCAACTTGGATTATTTTATTAAAATGAACGCATCTCAGTCATTGTTTATGCTACATACAAGTTTTGCACGTCTATTGAAAGCTTGAGACCTGCACTTTAATGTGTTTGCATTGAATTATCTGTATCTTGTTCAGGGAGTTGATAATACAGACTAAAGTTGCGGCTGTCACCGCTGAACTCACCCCAGGCCTTTGTCGTTACTGTTTCTGCTGTGCTAAAACGTCTTTATTTAACTCAAATCTCAAGCTTTCTTTCTGCTTTTAGCATCAAATTAATCAGTGAGTTCGGAAAGATTAAGAGTTGAGAAAGATTATTTCCCTCAGGACTTAAATTAATTCCATCTCTTAAGCCAACAAACACTTAAGTATCCCTGGCAGTAAATATGATTGCCCATTTAAAAACCATTAGAACTAATCAGTTTCATTTCACAAGCTCAGGCAGTAAAACTGATGGCTCATTGATGGCTCACTGATGGCTGACTGATGGCTCAGCTATCTCATGATGGCCCATTATCAGGTCTGCGCAGAGGCAGACACCCATTGTATAATACTGCGATCTGATTGGCTGGTTTGAGACACTCAGGAGGTTTATCTGGGAAGCATTCTGCTAGAGAAATCACTTTTCTTCAAATGATTCTACTGTGCTGATCTGCTGAGGACTCCTGGATTCTGCTGAGGACATCTGGATTCTATCTACTGTGCTGATCTGCTGAGAACACTTGGATTCTATCTACTCTGCTGAACTGCTGAGACAATCTGAATTGGATTTTGCTGAAATGGAAGGACAAGCTGAGAAGCGGTAATGTTTGTGTTTTTGTGTATTTTCTGTTGAGCTCCATTTCAATGGTAATAGGACAATGCCCTGTTCTGCTGCATACTTAAGAGTTTAAGGTTTAAGTTTTTATCTCTTTTTTAAGTTTTGCTGGTCAAGGGTCACATTAGGCCTCTGTTTTAAGAATTCACTGTCTTCATTCATTTGATTTGTAAGTTTTGGTGTGTCTGCTTTGTCTCACAGCCAGAAATCCAACCGTCGCATCATTCACTGCTTGCTGTGTGGGAAACCACAGGAGATGCTGTCGACGCATCTGAGCAGAGTGTGTATGAAAAAGAACACACCCGAAGAACGGATGGAGGAAACAAATAGGGCAAAGGAGTCTGCCAAGGCGTGGACACGGCAAGCCAGGAACTGGGACTACAAGGAGATGGTGAAACGTTACCCCCACAGACCATCCAGACTGGCTCTTCTGAAAGAGCTTTGCCAAAGAGACTTTTTTGTGGCTAATGCTCCTGAACAGGCAGACTTGGACTCAGAACAGGCGTCCACCAGCACGGCGGGTGAACCTTCTGGAGCAGCCGGTGGCCAGTCTGAAGCAGCCGTTGTCAGCTCCCTGACACGGTATGTAATTATCTGTAATATAATTATGTTATAAATCTGTTATAATTATAATGTCTCTCAACGCTCATCCATCAGTTCGTTAGTGTGTAACCTCCAAACCTTTTCAATATTGCAGCTCCTCTTCTTACGACTCTGGTGAAGAGGGCACCCAGGCAGTGAAGAGAAGGCGGGTGAAAGAAGAGGTTGGCAGCCCAGCCCCGGACTTTAATGCTTTCCTGCAGGCCTTCCCTGTGGGAATCACTGGCCAACCACCCAACAAGACCCAGAGAGAAAAAGCTGGGTTCTCCGGCGACAGAGTCTTTTATGACAAGTGGAGGGCTCTGCAGTACAGCCTTCGGGAGCAACATCTTTTGTGTAAGTGTATATACTTCCTTATGATCCAATGATTAGATTTGCTCCAACAGAAACATTTTGAACTAGTGTGTGAACCTGAATTTTAATTCAAATGTGTTCTCTTTGACAGCAAAATTCTCAAGACGTGCCCCAACTGCAGCGATGGTGGCCAAAGTCATAGATGCAGAGGGCTGGACGGCCAATCATCCTCGTCCAGAGGACATCATGGCGAAGTGGAGGCCGCTCAGCAGAGCACAGGCGGAGAGTGACCCGTGCATCATCAAGGGGGTGACCAGGCAGAAATGGTCGGGTCTGGCTGTGAAGGCCTTTGGGGAGCAGAAAGGTATGTACAACTGTCTTATGAGCACAGTAAAATCCATAAATAAAATGAATATAATAACTGAACAGCACATTAATGACTCCCTCTTTTTGACCACAGGCGTTGTTGCAACCAAGGCCTTCGGGAAGGGCTCCATCCTGTGTGATTTCCACGGAAAGGTGATCACAGGTGCTGAGGGCAGGGAGATGGCAGAGACGCAGGACCAGCTGGGAAACCTGTTTTTCTTCAAACATGGCCCTGACGAAATCTGCATCGATGCGGAGACTTTCCCCTGTGAGTGCCACCCGTCTCTGGAAACCATCGGGAGATGGATTACACACTCAAAGAAGAAGCACAACGTGCAGCCATGCCACTGCATAGTGAAGCTTCAGGGGGGAGACAGGCACGTCCTGCTCTTTCAGGCCACCACGGACATTAAGAAAGATGATAAGATCTGCTTCGACCATGGCATCAAGAAGAGGACTTTTCGTGGGGAGATAGAGGAGCTGGAGTGGCTGAACATTTGATTCTTTACAATTTGTGTCACATTTTATGACACAAGACTATGAACTATCAATGTTTTGTTTTTCAACTGTGAGCTTGCGAATGAACTATAGATGTTTGGACAAAATTGGGAGCTTGCGTATGGACTTGATGTTCATGTAAAAGGAGCCTCAATAGCGTCTAAACATTGTAGTTTCATGTAAAAGGAGCCTCAGTGTGACCAATGAAATAATTGACCTTGATCTACGTCCTGGAGCTGGAGTGGTTGGATCTCAGACTCTATTTTTTCAGACTGTGATTTTGCCGGACGTCTGCTTGCCTCTCACAGACCATGTGTGACAAATTTAAATGGAGCCTCGTTGTGAACTGACAACCCAGACAGACTGTATTGTAAGTAGAGTACTTGTTGTAAGTGTATTGTAAATACTTTGAACAGTATTGTACATGAATTTATGCTCACTGTACATTAGTAAAATAACCTCTCTGTTTTTGGTTTACCACAGCAGGATTTTGAAGAGGGCACCACGCACTCTACCCGGGCATCCCAGGACAGTGTCTCCTTCCATCGTCGGCTCCTCAGAGCTCCTTGAGGGATGCTGAGAGCGAGCCAGAACCTGAGAACAATTTCCATAAAGTTACGCATCTCTTTAACCATTCATTCACATATTGCTCACCTTTTATACTACTACTGAATCAGATCAAATGCATTAATATTATGAACATCAGCTATGCTAATTATTTCCCCTCTGCCTTTCTGCTTGTCCCGAGATAATAGGGGTTCGTCAGGTCCAGTTTGTATCCAGCGTGTCACGGAGACTTCAGATGCCCCAACGCCTGTGATTTGATGACCAAATCATTATTTTAACATTTTTAAAATAGGACTAAAATAACTTTAACTTGTCATTTGATTTTGATTTTTCTACAGTATTTTACAGACAGCTGTCAAACTCTGTTGCAACTTTTCGTTTGATTTTTATTTCTCTACAGTATTGTGCCAACAATGAAGAGATGGAGGACTTATAATTTATTTTAAATAAATATCATTATGGTCTACTTTTCTCATTTTTTGAAATATATTTCCAAATCTGTCGAGGTTTTTCAGAGATATTTGCGTGTTATTTGTGTGTCTTGTAACATTGAGGGTGCAGCCATGTTTGTTTAGATGCAAAGCCCTCTGGGATATGACGTCTTAGCTTGTATTGTGATCAAATCAAACAATTTTTCAAAGCAAATTGTATTTTATTAAAATTACAATAAAGCAAAGTAAAAACTATATACACAATTAATACAGAAACAACAAAGAAATATATAGATGAACTCAATTGAAGCTTTAACAAGTTAAGAACTATACACACACACACACACACACACAATAAAAAGCAGAAAGACACTTTAAACATTAAACAGTGCATCTGTTACAGACAGACATCCCTCCAGTTGTCTGGCACAGGATCCTCCGAACGCAAGCGCCTGTTGAAACATACAGAATGATAATGAAAAGTATGGTTAAATAACATTTTGGAACAAAACAAAATAGAAATGGGTATCCAAATGTACTTTAAGCCTAAATGTTTGCCTAAAAATCTATATATTAACAGGTATATATAAAAACAGGTGATGCAAACTTACTCGTTGTGCTGTGCTCGAAGGCCACCCTGGCCTCGCCATCTACGAGGACACAGGATGGCCTGGTGTATTCCCTGTATTGGGATCCCTGTATACAGGGTTATTGCGATAAGCAAGGGATGCGAGCGCCGAATTACCCAGGTCACATGGGGTAACTGCATCTCATGTCATCTCAAACCTTTTTCTGAGTTGATCTTGATCTGGTCAGACAGTTCTTTCTCCAGCTTTTCCTTTACATCCGTCCAATGTGCAAATTCTTTCCGGAATCTCTTAAAGAATTGTGGCGTTTTCCCTTTATCTAGTACCAGAGAGCTGGAGATCAAGCTGGAGAGCTGGAGAGAATGCGAGTTAAGTCCCTTTGAGAAGGAGCATGACGTGATATAAAGCTAAACAAATCGCCAAACATGATGCAATGAAGCAGGAAAGACACCTCCTGTACCTGTCCGAGCCGCCGGACTCACTGGGCATCTCTAAAAACTGAACTCTGGGTTTGCGGAACAGAGACTCGTCATCGGTGGAGGTGGAGAAGTTCATGGCCGCTACAGAGACAGAGAGAAGGTTAACACTCCTGTAAGGATACCACAATCATTAACGCATGGAATCGTTAATGAATCAGATAGTCGTTATAAAACGAATTGATTCCTTTGTGAGCATTTCAATGACTTTAAAGAGCCCCTATCATGGATTTTTGAAAATGACTGTTCACATGGTGTGGAATATAGCTCTAAGGGAATGAAAATCTGAAAGTGCACCGTATATAAAGTTATGGTCTTTTAAATGAATTGTTTTTGAAACGAGTCATTAGCTGTTACATCGTGACGTAGATACATACTGGCCACGCCCAGTTACTGCGCGCGCAGACGGAAGTGTAAACTGGAAGTCTACACACTCAAACACTTCATCATAGCATCATGTCGAGAAGACGCTGTGTTCTACTATGCAGAGATAGTTCAGCCACTTTGTTTTCATTTACCAGGGACGAGCATGTGAAGAATCGGTGGTTAGAGTTCATATCAACACTATAGCCCGATTGTGTTCTCATCCTTTTATTGACAAATAACGTTAGTTCAAAAACATAAATGAATTCAAATGTGCATTCACAAGCAGTTGTTCCTGAAGGAGGGCTCAGTAACTTACTTACCCAGTGTATATGGATCAGCTTCCTCCTCCGAATCACAACCTTTAAGTATTACTAATAATTTTTGCTTTTATGGGTTTTGAACGGTTTTGTTGCGTTAGAGCGCGAGGCAGTATGTGTGTGTGTGTGCGGGCGCGTGTGTAAGTTACGCTCAGCGCAGCTTCTAGGTCTCCAATGTCAATTTTTTTTAAATATGTGAAATGTTTGTCGCAGTTATTGGAGTTGTCAAAGAATAGAGCGTCTTGTAGTACTGCAGTGCTTTATCAATATGTTTATGGGTCTGTCATCTGACCAATCACCGCCGATTAGAGTCACGCTAGAGTGGTTTGGAAAAACGAGTCGTTGTACGAATCATTTGGGAGTCTGTGAGCAAATCAGTTAAAAATAAATGCATATTATACGACAAATAAAGTGTTTATCCTTGCATGGATGTTAAACTGTTTTTGGGAACTCCTAAAACAAAAATAGGAACATTTCAAATGCTGTGATAGGGGCTCTTTAAACCCTTCAAGCACGAGATGACTTGCACACTGTTTTGTGTGCTGCACACATGTGTAACAGTATATAGCTTGTTTTCACGTGACGTCACGCCACTGTGTTGCCATGGCGCGAAACGCAGATGGAGGGCAGGAAGTGATTTTCTATATTTAGGAAGCACTATAACACACTCAAAATGCCTATGTTTGGCGTCGTTTACGGTTGCTCAGATCGATCAAACCACAAGGAGTTTTTATCGTGTGGCCAAAGTTGTTGTTCATAAGGGGGGAAAATACAAGAAATTGACAGAAAAACACCGGGAAAAATGCTTTGCAAACCCTCGTCTGCGGTCGGGAAAAGCCAAATGGGAAAATGCCAGTGAGAGTGTGTGTGTGTGTGTGTGTGTGTGTGTGTGTGCAGTGATCACTTCATTAAATGTGAGATAATGAATACACTTAAGTGGCTGTTTGTGAAACGTACCAGACTAGTTTCCGAACTTCGTAAAGTCAAAGTATGTCTGTAAGACGAGTTATGGCGCTTTTCCACTGCATAGTACGGTACGGTTCGGCTCAGTACGCTTCGACTCGGCGCGGAAGAGTTCGGATCGCTTTGCGTTTCCACTGCAGTAGTACCTCTTCAAAGTGTGTGGGACTGATCGTTATTTGCGCGCGCCTCTACTGCCATGACATCATCTTAAAAGCGCCACATTTTCAAACCCACAACACAGGAACAATGGAGCCTATCGAGGGGATGGTGTTCCTGATTCTCGGTATGTGGTTGTTTTTAACTGCTAGATGGAAAAATGTGTTTAAAATGAGGCTGATGGCAGCAAAACAAAAATACTGCTAAAAAAGTGTCTCGTGTCGCAAATCCAATGACGCTAGTAGTGACGCTGGTAGTGACGATTCTGTCTGACCAATCAGTGATCTGCAGTGTTTCACGTCACATTTTAGTACCGTTACGCTACGCTTGGAACCTCAACAGACCAGGTACCATTTAAAGCGACCTGAAGCGAACCGTACTGTACTGTACCATGCAGTGGAAAAGCACCACAAGTGAGCCGTACCGAACCGTACTATGCAGTGGAAAAGCGCATTAGTTGCTGATATCTACAGCCTCGATGGCAGGCAAATCTCTCAATTCAGTTGAAAATCGGTCCTCTTTATAACGCAAGGATCACGTCCAACATATGTCTCAATTTTCTGTTGATATATTTCTCTTGTAATAGCGTCCATTGCGCTCTTCACTCCTTGCCCTCCATCTGCATTCCGCGCGTCAACACAATCACGTGACTGCAAACCACCTATTGGATCCATGCAGCTCTTAAAGTGACAGTACACACACACACACACACACACACACACACACGACATGTGCCGGTATTCGGTAATGCGAAAAATCGCGGTAATGAATATGCACGATATTGTTATCGCGGGCTCTTCAAAATACCGTGAAAAATAATAAATTCAAATTTAGACTTTTAGAGCGTGCATTAGCTGCTTATTTTCCTCCGCTTATTTCCAATAAGCAGCATTAGCTGCTTATTTTCCTGCGCACTCTGATGTAAACAATCCCCACATGTATAAGCACTGTGTGCATGCGGCAGAACGCTCCCGACGATGCATCCCCGCAGGGCTGCCAACTCACACATTCAGCTTGAGACTTTCAGACAGGACGCGGAATACGCGCAGGGTTTTGTTGCTGCACCGACCTGCATCGACCACGCCGGGGTTAAAGTTCAAAAACTGGAAAACGGCTCTTTTTTTAAGGTTTTTGTTTTTGGTTTGTTAGCTCTACTACATATAATTACATTTATATTTAATGTGGTTTCCACATTAAATGGACAGCGTCGCTAGCGCTATACAGTGTCAATAGAAATGTATTGATCAGGCTAGGTAATAGACTAATAGTGATAGTAGTTTGTTAATAATACAATCAAAAACGACATATGTGAAGGTTCTCAGTCCACTCCAACGAAGTTTAAAACCTAGGGCAGTTCAAAACGGTTACAAAAACATACCAGTAGGTGTCGCACTGTGTTTGCTGCTGTGTGCAAGCTACTGTCATGGAGATTAACTTATGTTCTGTAATAAAAACTTTCCATTATAACTGTGCTTTCACAAATTAGCCTACTCACCAAAATGAGCTCTTTCTCCTCATTAGGCATATTTGATCATGTAGTCTATACAGTATGGTCATGATTTGGCTATTATTAAATAATAAAACAGTAGATCAACATGAAAATCACCGCAGTCTGTGATATTTAGAACAAGAATCTGCTGGATTTTTCTAAAAAAAAAAAAAGATTTTAGTCTGCCGACACCAAGCACATAGCTACACCTTGAGCCTACACAACTTTGTGTCCCAGCTAGCATGAACAATCAGCCCGAGCTCGGCTGCCCCGTGGCGTCTGCGGCTACGTGTTAACCGGGCCGATTGTGGCCCGCAGCTCGCTCTGGAACATGCATTTTTGTTACGGCTGTAAAACACTGGGCCGATTCATGTTCACCATAAAAACCGGCTCTGGCTGTATGATTTAGACCACTTCTGGAAATGACTCGGCTTAGGTTAAATCAAGGATGGTTTAAGCAAAAATAACATAAAAAAAAAAATATTTTAAAATTGACGTAAATTCCTGACCGTATCAGATAATGTTAGATGCGGTAGCTATGCAGTAAATAATAATTAAATAGTGTTAAATAGTTAAATATTAAATAGTGCACAGAGGATTCTTTAATATACCAAAGCTTTACATTTATGTATTTTAAACATGCATTCGCATTTAAGCTGACAGACGCACAATATGTTTAAGCGTAAATGGTGTGACCATGGGCGCGAACGCGCTTCTCCGAAGAACAGATTGCGTGACAGCGGTAAGGCAGCTTTGAAAAGCTGTCTATGGAAAAATCTACAGAAAAGTTTGGGCCCATGGAGGGACTATCATTGGATACCACCTGATGAATTTTGTTTTTCTAGCACCTCATATTCATTGTATAATAGTCTTCTTTGAAATGTGTAGGACTACCTTGAAATGTTTTGTTTACATTCCAGATTGATTATAAAGGCCAGATGTTGTCAGCAATTACTAGGCTGGTAATGAGCAGAATAACCTATACTTAACAACTGCCATCATTATTTGTTTCAAGACCACTTGAGAACACCTAAAGTTTTAATAATATTTATTGAATATAATTTATGGAATTCTACTTTAAAATAGCCTAGTTTTTTCAGATAAAGTTCAGCGTAGTGATGCATCATGCACAGTTCACTTCTCCATCATCTATTGTGATATCTGTCATTGTTTCTACAGTGCGTCACCTCTCGTCACTACCGGATAAATTAAAATGGGCAAAGAGGCGGGACGCGGGTGGAGCTGAGGTGCTAATGCTATGCTACTGCCGCTGAAATGACAGCTGATTGAAAAAGTAAAGCCAATGGTTAAAGTTCATGTTTTGCCCTTCGAAATATTATAATAGTTAAGACGTAACTAAAAGTGAGACTATTTACTTTACTTTTTTATCAACTTTATTAATCTCACACAAGGGGCAATTAGTTGAGAGCATGTATACAAATACATTAACACAGATCACACACATTTCTCACAACATACAAGCAGTCAACTATGTGCATCGTGATGCATTGTTATTCTGCTAGTTAAAAATGTATTAATTACTTACAATATTGCTCTAAGCTTGTGCATGTGACAGTGATTCAAGGCCGCCTCTCAGTTTCTCAGATGGTCAAACCAAAGATATTACCTCAGAACTTCAAGAACATGAACTAGAAATCCGCGCTCATTCAAAGCGCTGAAATCATCAGACATCCATTAGTGCATGCGAGGGAAACAGCTGGAAACACGGCGCTGGTCGTTCTCTCCATACTCAACACGACGGAATCCAACGGCGTGCACGGGCGAAGGTATAATACATGTATTAAATTGTATGAAATAATCCCGGAAAAGCACAAACACAGCTGAGGGTGACGTTAACAGACAGCAGACAAACGACTAGCAGTGAAAGCGGCGGCAAGAATCCACCTGTCACTCAAGTGGCCACGCCCTTAATTATGCAGAACTTTAAGGCTTAAATATAATTTAAACAGATGAGTTGTAAAAAAAAATTTACCCCCCTCACAGTTGTCATGAAGGGAAAAATGAGCTCTATAGACCAAAGCCACTTTTTGCTCCAGGCTGTAAACATGTTTTTTTCTGCTGTAAAGTTGGGCATTTTAACATGGGGGAGATTCAGATTTGAGCGGCCACTCGATAAATTGCAGTTTAATTCACTTCCGTGTTGGCTTCAAGAGAGAGACGGGGAGGTTGCCGCTTGGTCTGGATAGGCATGATATTAAATAGTTGAAATAAACTACTGTTGCTAACATATTTATTCCGGCCCAGGTTTCTATTTATTCATTGATTTTTCTTCTTCTAACGTGACTCTGGTATAACGTTAGCGTATTATGACCGTTCTAAAAGCTTGGCTTTTATTTTGATAGGCCATATTTACTATTACTTCCGGGTCACGTGGCCAACCTGTAGATCTTCAAACGGAAAAATGGTAAAGGAATTGAAAAAAAAAAAAAATCGGACCGTTTTCGTTTTTGGATTCAGAACCAAAAACTGGAAAACGGCTCTTTTTTTACGGTTTCTTTGTTTTTGGTTTGAAACGACAAACGAAAAAAGGGTGGTTTCTCGTTATTTTGTCTCTTTTGTTTCAAACGAAAAAACAAACTATCAAAACGTACACGTACCGACTTGGCATTTTGATAGTTCTGTATTCATTTGGCCATTTAGGTGCGCAACCAAAAAGCTAATCAAATGATCGATCTCCTAACTTGCACTGTTTGTTGGCGGCGTCACGGCGACCATCAGTAAACGTTATGGATACAAACAATATTTTATATTTTTTATTAAGCTGTTCATGTCTTTACTAAAATCTAAATTAGATAATCAAAGGGAAGAGTGCTCTTAAAACTCACGAGCTGGAGCGATTTGACCGAACGTAATAGACTCGCTGTTTTTGCTGATGGTGAATCGTCTTTAGCATACAATGCATTCTTTACAAACGTAACTAAGTTAAACGCGTGTTTAAACAACACCTAGGGAAACTCACTTCACCTTCAGAGGTTCTGAGTCTCTCCAGTCTCTCCAATCGTGCAGGGCCTTCTCGCGCTGTGTGTGTGTGTGTTTGTTAGAGCACGACAGCGGACGCCGCTGCCGGTTTTAGCTCCACGTCGAATCAGGGGGAGGGGCTAATAATATGAAGGTATATTTGTTTCTTTATTATTCAATCAAAAAAACTATTTTCAATTAAAAAAACCTTCACTTCACTGGAAAAAAAAAACTTTTCAATCAAAGAAAAAAGTGTTTGAATTCAAAAATATATTTGAGACTAAAAAAAAATACATTTGACCACTGCTTTTCTTTGATTGAAAATGTTTTATTGGATAGAAGTCCGTTTTTTTGTTTAAAGTAACCTTTTTAATTAAAGTAACATTGTTTTTTGATTGGACCATATAATGGGGACATTTGTGTCTTTATCATTCAATCAAAAAAGAAGTTGCTTCAAACAAACAAACAAACAAACAACAGAATCAATAAAAAAAAGTCACTTCAATGAAAAGATAAACATTTTCAAAAATAGAAAATCGTTTTTGAATGCAAATAAAATATTCGAGAGTCCAAAAATTGCATTTGAACACTTTTTTTAAAAAAAATAGAAATTTTCTCTTTGATTGAAGTAATCTTTTTTGTGTTTGGGCCATACATGGGTAGGATATTTGTCTAAATCATTCAATTCCAAAAAAGTTGTTTCAATAAAAAAAAAAAAATATATATTTTCAATCAAAGAAAAAACTGTTCAAATGCAAAAAAAAAAAAAAATACCCTGTGAATAAAAAAAGTATTGAAGAGAATGTGTTTTTTCGTTGTTTTTGTTTTTTTATTTGAATTAAGTGCAAAAAGTTTTGAAGTTAAATTTTTTTTGATAGGGGATTATCACGCTGATACGTAGTACTTCCGGATTCTGTGATCTTTGTGCACTGCCACTTCTGTTGAATCACAGATCTCGCTGGCGAACTGATGACAGACTACACTAAGTTTATTTATACGGCATCCCTGGTAAATTCATCGGATTCACTAAAGTGCCGGCTGCAAACAAACGTGCTTGTTTTATCTTAATGTTTTAATCCACTTCTTCCTTATACTCAATTCAGTCGGGAATCCATGGAAACTTACGTAGGGTTGGCGTTGTTGGCTAAATTTACAAAGTGGAACAGAGCAGTGACATAAATAGCATTCGTCTCAGCCATTGTTGAACTGCGTCGGAAGTGGACATGCACAAAGTTGACAAATCCCGCCCATGAAACCCGGAAGCGTGATAAAAGAGCGTAAAAAGCGTAAAAAAAAGCGTAAAAAAAGAGATAATTTGCAGGTCACCGCACATGCGCAGAGTATAGTGCCTTCTTCCCGCGCGCTTTTCAAATACTGAACTGATTGATGATGAAGAGCAGACTGGTTAAACAGCCAAGGACAAAACAGCGGATTCGGTAATTTTTTGAGGGTTTATCATGATCAAGAGACAAACGTTTTGTGAAGGTTTTGTAAAAGATTTTGTTTTTGTAAAAAGTTTTTGTAAAAGATGCGGAAGGATTCTAATGTAAGGAGGTGTTTCACGTGACGTTACTTGTCCTAACTGTACATGTGCTTCAGATACCTGTGTGTGTGTTTAAGTCAAGTCAAGTCAAGTCAAGTCAAGTCACATTTATTTATATAGCGCTTTTCACAATACAGATTGTATCAAAGCAGCTTCACAGTGATAACATGAAAGTAGTACAACACAGATCAATAATATTGTTAAATATTAAATATTAAATATCCCCAACTAAGCAAGCCAAAAGCAAGGCGACAGTGGCAAGGAACCAAAACTCCATCAGATTGGATGGAGAAAAAACCTTGGGAGAACCCAGGCTCAGTCGGGGGCCAGTTCTCCTCTGGCTTACATTCATATTGTTTAAATATAAATGTTAAATATAAATATTGTTTATATATAAAACGGCGCCATAACATATCGCAGGCGTTGAGTCGTCTCTTCAAAGGCGTTGGGGCATCCGAAATCCCCGTGAGAGGCTGGATACAAAACTGGACCTGACGAACGCCATTTTTCTCGGGACAAGCGTCCCGAGATAACAGCAGAAAGGCAGATGGGAAATAATTAACATAACTGATGTTCATAATGATTTCCATTATACGGGAGTCGGTGTTAGAAAACCACTATCTAGAGTTAGTTAAAGTACGTAATGAGTAAATCATCAAAAAATGGCGGTAAAATTATAAATGGCCAACTTCCTGTTGACTTAAGGGTATCCTTTTCTGTGCGTCTGGACATGGTAGATGTACCACAGAAATATCGTACATGTCGGTCAAACATGCGGCGGGGGCTGCTTTGTTAAATGTCACTTCCTGTTGCCACTAGGTGGCGCTATGACTGTGGGTGAATGTCGGCATGTAGATTTGTTCAGGGCGGGACTCTTGTCAAATGTGTAAAATTTGGTGCAAATCTGGGCATTTACAGTCAAGTTACTACAATTTCCTGTTTCATGGCGAATCATCGACACCACGGACATGCCCATCGACGAAAACGCGCAGATAGCACAACTTTAAATCATCAATGCCTTTAGAAGGCACAGCAGAAATTTGAAGTCTTTAACCTTTAACCTTTTTTACCTTTTTTAACCTTTAACCGTTTGACCTTTAACGAAGCAGCCCCTGCCGCATGTTTGACCGACATGTACGAAATTTCTGTGGTACATCTACCATGACCAGACGCACAGAAAAGTCTCATGGAGCGATGCCCTAAACTCAACAGGAAGTCGGCCATTTTGAATTTGGCGACCGATTTGGGACGATTTACACACTCCTTACTTTAACGAACACCTCCTAGGGATTTTGTCCCATCAACTTCAAATTTCTGCTGTGCCTTCTAAAGGCATTGCCGATGTAAAGTTGTGCTATCTGCGTGTTTTCGTCGATGGGCGTGTCCGTGGCGTCGATGAGTTGCCATAAAACAGGAAGTTGTAGTAACTTGACTGTAAATGCCCAGATCTGCACGAAATTTGACACATTTGACAAGAGTCCCGCCCTGAACAAATCTACATGCTGACATTCACCCACAGTCATAGCGCCACCTAGTGGCAACAGGAAGTGAGATTTAACAAAGCAGCCCCCACCACATCTTTGACCGACATGTACGAAATTTCTGTGGTACATCCACCATGTCCAGACGCACAGAAAAGTCTCTTGGAGCGATGCCCTAAACTAAACAGGAAGTCGGCCATTTCTAATTTTACCGCCATTTTTGGATGATTTACTCATTATGTACTTTAACAAACTCCTCCTAGGGATTTAGTCGGATCGACTTCACATTTCTGCTGTGCCTTCTAAAGGCATTGCCGATGTAAAGTTGTGCTATCTGCACGTTTTCGTCGATGGGCGTGTCCGTGGCGTCGATGATTCGCCATGAAACAGGAAGTTGTAGTAACTTGGATGTAAATGCCCAGATCTGCACGAAATTTTACACATTTGACAAGAGTCCCGCCCTGAACAAATCTACATGCTGACATTCACCCACATTCATAGCGCCACCTTCTGGCAACAGGAAGTTACCTTTAATGAAGCAGCCCCTGCCGCACATTTGACCTACATGTGCGGAATATGCTACGTGGCTGCCTCACACCCTGACGTGCTACAGGTGCGGGGCCCGCCCATCGCTGCTTGCAGCTTTAATTAGGGCCCGAGCACTAACAGTGCGAGGACCCTATTGAAACTGTTAGGGTTTTTAGGGCCCAAGCCCTGAAAGGGCGAAGGCCCTATTGTTTTCCTTAGGATTATTTATTTTTAGGGCCCAAGCCCTGAAAGGGCGAAGGCCCTATTGTTTTCCTTAGGATTATTCTTTTCTATTATTATTATATTTATTATTATTATTTTTCTTACGACTAATCGGGCACTTTTGGGGCCCTAAACATGCTCGAAAACTCTTGAAACTTTGCACAAAGGTCAGAACCCGCGGCCAGGCTGAAGATGGTACCCGGGCGTGGCAGGGGGGCTCGACAGCGCCCCCTGGAACGGGGTCCGAACACTCGGTCCATAACTCAAACACGCTTGCATGTAATAATATGAAACTCGGTACACATATGGATCTCATCGTTTCATATATACTTCGCACTTTTACTTTTTACCCCAGCCCAACAGGAAGTCGCTGGCGCTATGACTGTGGGTGAATGTCGCCATGTAGATTTGTTCAGGGCGGGACTCTTGTCAAATGTGTAAAATTTGGTGCAGATCTGGGCATTTACAGCCAAGTTACTACAACTTTCTGTTTCATGGCGAATCATCAACGCCACGGACACGCCCATCAACGAAAATGCGCAAATAGCACAACTTTACATCGTCAATACCTTTAGAAAGCACAGCAGAAATGTGAAGTCGGTCCGACTAAATCCCTAGGAGGAGTTCGTTAAAGTACGTAATGAGTACATCATCCAAAAATGGCGGCAAAAATAGAAATGGCCCACTTCCTGTTGAGTTTAGGGCATCGCTCCAAGAGACTTTTCTGTGCGTCTGGACATGGTAGATGTACCACAGAACATGCCGGTCAAACATGCGGCGGGGGCTGCTTCCTTAAAGGTCACTTCCTGTTGCCAGCAGGTGGCGCTATGACTGTGGGTGAATGTCGGCATGTAGATTTGTTAAGGGCGGGGCTCTTGTCAAATGTGTAAAATTTGGTGCAGATCTGGGCATTTACAGCCAAGTTACTACAACTTCCTGTTTCATTGCGAATCATCGACGCCACGGACATGCCCATCGATGAAAACGCTCAGATAGCACAACTTTACATCGTCAGTGGCTTTAGAAGGCACAGCAGAAATATGAAGTCGATCCGACTAAATCCCTAGGAGGAGTTCGTTAAAGTACGTAATGAGTAAATCATCCAAAAATGGCGGTAAAATTCGAAAAGGCCTACTTCCTTTTGAGTTTAGGGCATTGCTCCAAGAGACATTTTTGTGCGTTTGGATATGGTAGATGTACCACAGAAATTTCGTACATGTCGCTCAAACATGCGACGGGGGCTGCTTCGTTAAAGGACACTTCCTGTTGCCACTAGGTGGCGCTATGACTGTGGGTGAATGTCGGCATGTAGATTTGTTCAGGGCAGGACTTTTGTCAAATGTCTAAAATTTCGTGTAGATCTGGGCATTTACAGCCAAGTTACTACAACTTCCTGTTTCATGGCGAATCTTCGACGCCACGGACACGCCCATCGACGAAAACGCGCAGATAGCACAACTTTACATCGTCAGTGCCTTTAGAAGGCACAGCAGAAATTTGAAGTCGATCCGACTAAATCCCTAGGAGGAGTTCGTTTAAGTACGGAGTGTGTAAATCTTCCAAAAATGGCCGCCAAATTCAAAATGGCGGACTTCCTGTCGAGTTTAGGGTATGGGTTCTTGAGGCTTTTTTGTGCATCTTGATATGATACACATTCCCACCAAATTTCGTGCATGTAGGTTGAACATGGACGAGGGGCTAATTTTTTCCAATTTTCTAGGTGGCGCTAGCGTACCATTTTGCCACGCCCATCCGTGAAACCCACAAAATACGAAATTTTTCACCAGTCCTGACATGCGTACCAAATTTGGTGAGTTTTTGAGCATGTTGCGGCCCCGAAAATGGCGCTTACTTTGCAGAAAAAAGAAAAAAGAAAAAAAAAATTAAAGCTGCAAGCAGCGATGGGCGGGCCCTCGCACCTGTAGCACGTCGGGGTGTGAGGCGGCCGCGTTTCATTTTCTGCAGCTCAGCCAGTGCGGCTGTGCATTTGCCACACTGCTTCGTTAAAGGCCACTTCCTGTTGCCAGCAGGTGGCGCTATGACTGTGGGTGAATGTCGGCATGTAGATTTGATCAGGGCGGGACTCTTGTCAAATGTGTTAAATTTCGTGCAGATCTGGGCATTTACAGCCAAGTTACTACAACTTCCTGTTTCATGGCGAATCATCGACGCCACGGACACGCCCATCGACGAAAACGCGCAGATAGCACAACTTTTCATCGTCAATGCCTTTAGAAGGCACAGCAGAAATTTGAAGGCGATCCGACTAAAGCCCTAGGAGGAGTTAGTTAAAGTACGTAATGAGTAAATCATCCAAAAATGGCGGTAAAATTAGAAACGGCCGACTTCCTGTTGAGTTTAGGGCATCGCTCCAAGAGACTTTTCTGTGCGTCTGGACATGGTAGATGTACCACAGAAATTTCGTACATGTCGGTCAAACATGCGACGGGGGCTGCTTCGTTAAATGTCACTTCCTCTTGCCACTAGGTGGCGCTATGAATGTGGGTGAATGTCGGCATGTAGATTTGTTCAGGACGGGACTCTTGTCAAATGTGTAAAATTTCGTGTAGATCTGGGCATTTACAGCCAAGTTACTACAACTTCCTGTTTCATGGCGAATCATCGACGCCACGGACACGCCCATCGACGAAAACGCGCAGATAGCACAACTTTACATCGTCAATGCCTTTAGAAGGTACAGCAGAAATTTGAAGTTGATCTGACTAATTCCCTAGGAGGAGTTCGTTAAAGTACGGAGTGTGTAAATCGTCCCAAATCGGTCGCCGAATTCAAAATAGCGGACTTCCTGTCGAGTTTAGGGTATGGGTTCTTGAGGCTTTTTTGTGCGTCTGGTCATGGTAGATGTACCACAGAAATTTCGTACATGTCGGTCAAACAAGCAGCGGGGGCTGCTTCGTTAAAGGTCACTTCCTGTTGCCAGCAGGTGGCGCTATGACTGTGGGTGAATGTCGGCATGTAGATTTGTTCAGGGCGTGACTCTTGTCAAATGTGTAAAATTTCGTGCAGATCTGGGCATTTACAGCCAAGTTAGTACAACTTCCTGTTTCATGGCGAATCTTCGACGCCACGGACACGCCCATCGACGAAAACGCGCAGATAGCACAACTTTACATCGTCAATGCCTTTAGAAGGCACAGCAGAAATTTTAAGTCGATCCGACTAAATCCCTAGGAGGAGTTCGTTAAAGTACGGAGTCTGTAAATCGTCCAAAAATGGCCGCCAAATTCAAAATGGCGGACCTCCTGTCGAGTTTATGGTATGGGTTCTTGAGGCTTTTTTGTGCGTCTTGATATGATACACGTCCCCACCAAATTTCGTGCATGTAGGTTGAACGTGGACGAGGGGCTAATTTTTTCCAATTTTCTAGGTGGCGCTAGCGTGCCATTTTGCCCCGCCCATCTGCGAAACCCACAAAATACGAAATTTTTCACCAGTCCTGACATGCGTGCCAAATTTGGTGAGTTTTTGAGCATGTTGCGGCCCCGAAAATGGCGCTTACTTTGCAGAAAAAAGAAAAAAAAAAAAAAAAAAAAAAAAATAACCCTAACAGTTTCAATAGGGTCCTCGCACTGTTAGTGCTCGGGCCCTAATTAAAGCTGCAAGCAGCGATGGGCGGGCCCTCGCACCTGTAGCACGTCGGAGTCTGAGGCGTCCGCGTTGCACATTCTGGAGCTCAGCTGTGTACATGCGGCCGGGCTGCTTTTTTAAAGGTCACTTCCTGTTGCCAGCAGGTGGCGCTATGACTGTGGGCTAATATCGGCATGTACATGCGTTCAGGGAGGGACTGTTGTATAACGTATAAAATTTCACGCAGGTCTGAGGATGTACACTGAAGTTACAACAACTTCCTGTTTCATGGACGAATCATCAACGCCACAGACATGCCCATCGACGAAATCGTGCAGATAGCACAACTTTACATCATCAATGCCTTTAGAAGGCACAGCAGAAATCTGAAGTCGATCCGACTAAATCCCTAGGAGGAGTTAGTTAAAGTACGTAATGAGTAAATCATCCAAAAATGGCGGTACAATTAGAAATGGCTGACTTCCTGTTGCGTTTAGGGCATCGCTCCAAGAGACTTTTCTGTGCGTCTGGACATGGTGGATGTACCACAGAAATTTCGTACATGTTGGTCAAGCTTGTGGCGAGGGCTGCTTCGTTAAAGGTCACTTCCTGTTGCCACTAGGTGGCGCTATGACTGTGGGTGAATGTCGGCATGTAGATTTGTTCAGGACGGGACTCTTGTCAAATATGTAAAATTTCGTGCAGATCTGGGCATTTACAGCCAAGTTACTACAATTTCCTGTTTCATGGCGAATCATCGACGCCACGGACACGCCCATTGACGAAAATGCGCAGATTGCACAACTTTTCATCGTCAATGCCTTTAGAAGGCACAGCAGAAATTTGAAGTCGATCCGACTAAATCCCTAGGAGGAGTTAGTTAAAGTACGTAATGAGTAAATCATCCAAAAATGGCGGTAAAATTCCTGTTGAGTTTAGGGCATCGCTCCAAGAGACTTTTCTGTGCGTCTGGATATGTTAGTTGTACCACAAAAATTTCGTACATGTCGGTCAAACATGCGGCGGGGGCTGCTTCGTTAAAGGTCACTTCCAGTTGCCACTAGGTGGCGCTATGACTGTGGGTGAATGTCGGCATGTAGATTTGTTCAGGACGGGACTCTTGTCAAATGTGTAAAATTTCGTGCAGATCTGGGCATTTACAGCCAAGTTACTACAACTTCCTGTTTCATGGCGAATCATCGACGCCACGGACACGCCCATCGACGAAAACGCGCAGATAGCACAACTTTATATTGTCAATGCCTTTCGAAGGTACAGCAGAAATTTGAAGTTGATCCGACTAAATCCCTAGGAGGAGTTCGTTAAAGTACGGAGTGTGTAAATCGTCCCAAATCGGTCGTCAAATTCAAAATGGCTGACTTCCTGTCGAGTTTAGGGTATGGGTTCTTGAGGCTTTTTTGTGCGTCTGGTCATGGTAGATGTACCACAGAAATTTCGTACATGTCGGTCAAACAAGCGGCGGGGGCTGCTTCGTTAAAGGTCACTTCCTGTTGCCAGCAGGTGGCGCTATGACTGTGGGTGAATGTCGGCATGTAGATTTGTTCAGGGCGGGACTCTTGTCAAATGTGTAAAATTTCGTGCAGATCTGGGCATTTACAGCCAAGTTACTACAACTTCCTGTTTCATGGCGAATCTTCGACGCCACGGACACGCCCATCGACGAAAACGCGCAGATAGCACAACTTTACATCATCAATGCCTTTAGAAGGCACAGCAGAAATTTTAAGTCGATCCAACTAAATCCCTAGGAGGAGTTCGTTAAAGTACGGAGTCTGTAAATCGTCCAAAAATGGCCGCCAAATTCAAAATGGCGGACCTCCTGTCGAGTTTAGGGTATGAGTTCTTGAGGCTTTTTTGTGCGTCTTGATATGATACACATCCCCACCAAATTTCGTGCATGTAGGTTGAACGTGGACGAGGGGCTAATTTTTTCCAATTTTCTAGGTGGCGCTAGCGTGCCATTTTGCCCCGCCCATCCGCGAAACCCACAAAATACGAAATTTTTCACCAGTCCTGACATGCGTGCCAAATTTGCTGAGTTTTTGAGCATGTTGCGGCCCCGTAAATGGCACTTACTTTGCAGAAAAAAGAAAAAAAAAATTAAAGCTGCAAGCAGCGATGGGCGGGCCCTCGCACCTGTAGCACGTCGGGGTGTGAGGCAGCCGCATTGCATATTCTGCAGCTCAGCCAGTGCCGCTGTGCATTTGCTCTGCTTCGTTAAAGGTCACTTCCTGTTGCCAGCAGGTGGCGCTATGACTGTGGGTGAATGTCTGCATGTAGATTTGTTCAGGGCAGGACTCTTGTCAAATGTGTAAAATTTCATGCAGATCTGGGCATTTACAGCCAAGTTACTACAACTTCCTGTTTAATGGCGAATCATTAACGCCACGGACACACCCGTCGACGAAAACGCGCAGATAGCACAACTTTACATCGTCAATGCCTTTAGAAGGCACAGCAGAAATGTGAAGTCGATCCGACTAAGTCCCTAGGAGGAGTTAGTTAAAGTACGTAATGAGTAAATCATCCAAAAATGTCGGTAAAATTAGAAATGGCCGATTTCCTGTTGAGTTTAGGGCATCGCTCCAAGAGACTTTTCTGTGCGTCTGGATATGTTAGTTGTACCACAAAAATTTCGTACATGTCGGTCAAACATGCGGCGGGGGCTGCTTCGTTAAAGGTCACTTCCTGTTGCCACTAGGTGGCGCTATGACTGTGGGTGAATGTCGGCATGTAGATTTGTTCAGGACGGGACTCTTGTCAAATGTGTAAAATTTGGTGCAGATCTGGGCATTTACAGCCAAGTTACAACAACTTCCTGTTTCATGGCGAATCATCGACGCCACGGACACGCCCATGGACGAAAACGCACAGATAGCACAACTTTACATCGTCAATGCCTTTAGAAGGCACAGCAGAAATGTGATGTCGATCCGACTAAAGCCCTAGGAGGAGTTAGTTAAAGTACGTAATGAGTAAATCATCCAAAAATGGCGGTAAAATTAGAAATGGCTGACTTCCTGTTGAGTTTAGGGCATCGCTCCAAGAGAGTTTTCTGTGCGTCTGGATATGTTAGTTGTACCACAAAAATTTCGTACATGTCGGTCACACATGCGACGGGGGCTGCTTCGTTAAAAGTCACTTCCTCTTGCCACTAGGTGGCGCTATGAATGTGGGTGAATGTCGGCATGTAGATTTGTTCAGGGCGCGACTCTTGTCAAATGTGTAAAATTTAGTGAAGATCTGGGCATTTACAGCCAAGTTACTACAACTTCCTGTTTCATTGCGAATCATCGACGCCACGGACACGCCCATCGACGAAAACGCGCAGATAGCACAACTTTACATCGTCAATGCCTTTAGAAGGTACAGCAGAAATTTGAAGTTGATCCGACTAAATCCCTAGGAGGAGTTCGTTAAAGTACAGAGTGTGTAAATCGTCCCAAATCGGTCGCCAAATTCAAAATGGCGGACTTCCTGTCGAGTTTAGGGTATGGGTTCTTGAGGCTTTTTTGTGCGTCTGGTCATGGTAGATGTACCACAGAAATTTCGTACATGTCGGTCAAACAAGCGGCGGGGGCTGCTTCGTTAAAGGTCACTTCCTGTTGCCAGCAGGTGGCGCTATGACTGTGGGTGAATGTCGGCATGTAGATTTGTTCAGGGCGTGACTCTTGTCAAATGTGTAAAATTTCGTGCAGATCTGGGCATTTACAGCCAAGTTACTACAACTTCCTGTTTCATGGCGAATCTTCGACGCCACGGACACGCCCATCGACGAAAACGCGCAGATAGCACAACTTTACATCGTCAATGCCTTTAGAAGGCACAGCAGAAATTTTAAGTCGATCCGACTAAAGCCCTAGGAGGAGTTCGTTAAAGTACGGAGTCTGTAAATCGTCCAAAAATGGCCGCCAAATTCAAAATGGCGGACCTCCTGTCGAGTTTAGGGTATGGGTTCTTGAGGCTTTTTTGTGCGTCTTGATATGATACACGTCCCCACCAAATTTCATGCACGTAGGTTGAACGTGGACGAGGGGCTAATTTTTTCCAATTTTCTAGGTGGCGCTAGCGTGCCATTTTGCCCCGCCCATCTGTGAAACCCACAAAATACGAAATTTTTCACCAGTCCTGACATGCGTGCCAAATTTGGTGAGTTTTTGAGCATGTTGCGGCCCCGAAAATGGCACTTACTTTGCAGAAAAAAGAAAAAAAAAAAAATTAAAGCTGCAAGCAGCAATGGGCGGGCCCTCGCACCTGTAGCACGTCGGGGTCTGAGGCGGCCGCGTTACATTTTCTGCAGCTCAGCCAGTGCGGCTGTGCATTTGCTACTTTGCTTCATTAAAGGTCACTTCCTGTTGCCAGCAGGTGGCGCTATGACTGGTGGGTGAATGTCGGCATGTAGATTTGTTCAGGGCGGGACTCTTGTGAAAGGTGTGAAATTTCATGCATATCTGGGCTTTTACAGCCAAGTTACAACAACTTCCTGTTTCATGGCGAATCATCGACGCCATGGACACGCCCATGGACGAAAACGCGCAGAGAGCACAACTTTACATCGTCAATGCCTTTAGAAGGCACAGCAGAAATGTGATGTCGATCCGACTAAAGCCCTAGGAGGAGTTAGTTAAAGTACGTAATGAGTAAATCATGCAAAAATGGCGGTAAAATTAGAAATGGCTGACTTCCTGTTGAGTTTAGGGCATCGCTCCAAGAGACTTTTCTGTGCGTCTGGACATGGTAGATGTACCACAGAAATTTCGTACATGTCGGTCAAACATGCGACGGGGGCTGCTTCGTTAAAAGTCACTTCCTCTTGCCACTAGGTGGTGCTATGAATGTGGGTGAATGTCGGCATGCAGATTTGTTCAGGGCGGGACTCTTGTCAAATGTGTAAAATTTCGTGTAGATCTGGGCATTTACAGCCAAGTTACTACAACTTCCTGTTTCATGGCGAATCATTGACGCCACGGACACGCCCATCGACGAAAACGCGTAGATAGCACAACTTTACATGGTCAATGCCTTTAGAAGGTACAGCAGAAATTTGAAGTTGATCCGACTAAATCCCTAGGAGGAGTTCGTTAAAGTACGGAGTGTGTAAATCGTCCCAAATCGGTCGCCAAATTCAAAATGGCGGACTTCCTGTTGAGTTTAGGGTATGGGTTCTTGAGGCTTTTTTGTGCGTCTTCAAAGGATACACGTCCCCAACAAATTTCGTGCATGTAGGTTGAACGTGGACGAGGGGCTAATTTTTTCCAATTTTCTAGGTGGCGCTAGCGAGCCATTTTGCACCGCCCATCCGCGAAACCCACAAAATACGAAATTTTTCACCAGTCCTGACATGAGTGCCAAATTTGGTGAGTTTTTGAGCATGTTGTGGCCCCGAAAATGGCACTTACTTTGCAGAAAAAAGAAAAAAAAATATAGCTGCGAGCAGCGATGGCGGGCCCAAGCCGGAGGCACCGCAACCCCGGTTCCTTTAGTTACCTAAAGGCACCCGGGTGGCGGTGCCGAAGGCTTTGGCCCTTTCATGATTAAATGTTAAAGCGGCTTGCCATACTCTGTCATTTCGACTAGTCACAATTATGTTACAGATATCTTAAATGATAATACAAACTATCCAAAGTGTAACGACTAGACAGAAAGACGTTGTTGATATCTACAATGTTAATTCCGGACAGGCAAACTTAGCTTTTAAATGTTAAAAGGGCTTGCCATACAGGGACGTAGGCTCAGAGAGAGGCTCACCATATTCAGACCAAAATATCTGACTTCCTCTTGGTCCGAGCTAATGACTATGTATTAGAAAGTTGTACGGCTTGAGGAGTACAATGTATATACCGATTTTTGTAACTGTAGATAAAACTAACAACCAATGTAGTAGCACTTCTCTTTTTTTGATTGGCTGATGCGTAGCAGGGTCGACTGCTGAACTCCAGGCGAGACGCGCTTGATTCTCACGTGAGAGCGGCGCGGCCAGAGAAATTGCGTATATTAAATATATTATTAATAGTTTTTCCGCATGAGAAATACAATGTGTGACGGGAGTGTGAGACAAAAGACTGAAACGAGTGACTGTCATGCTCAATGCGTGACACACTATAAAAAAATATTTCACACTGACTCCACATTTAGGGGGCCACAAGGGGGTCCAAGCTTGTTGTCGCAGGGGCACTGGCCCCCCCAGGCCCCCGCCTAGAACCGCCATTGCTCACACACACACACACACACACACACACACTTTCTCTCTCTCTCAAGAAGCAAAAACATGACTGCTAAAGGTTGTATCAGCGATGGCGGGGTAACATCACTTAACATCACGAGTGCTATTCCCTTAGGCCACGCCCCCTTGTCTCCCCAAAGTATTATAAGCAATCATGCGCATCCCGTGTGCAGAATGATGCACTTGAAGCAACACCAAGTCACAGCACGCAACGCTTCACATTGAAAAGAACATAGCGAAGGGATGGTATCTATAATCTATGCTTAGTAGGGCTGCACGATTTGGGAAAATGTCATATTTGAGCCAATATTGCAATTGCGATTTGCGACTCCGATATAATAAAATGGTTTCATGAGTCCAACTTGCTTGGTTCTAAAGTAAAATGCACACACAGATTAATGTTTATTTCTCAACTCAAACTAAAAACAACAACAACAATAAATGATTGATAACACCTATAATGATCAATAAACCATCAACCAAACCAACATTACAGTGATTCCATCAATTGAAAGCCATCAACTTTTTAAAAAATTATTACGCTTAAAAAAAATATATAACAGCTTTTAAATTAAGTGAACTTCAAACAATCCCCACATAAACCCATAATAAAAAACATATTTACCTGTGCCCTTCCTGTCTTAACAGGTACAGAAATTGAATAAAGTTATCAAACAGTCTGCGCTGCCTGAATCATAAATTATATATATAATAATCCTTATTAAAGCTACAAAAGTTCTTTACTCAAGATCAGTGAGTAATTTTCTAATTTCCCTTTGTTCTTTTAACTTTACTGAAAGAACGCTTTATTCGCTGCTGGCCCTTTAAGAGCACCCGTTGCCGAGACGCGGATCTCACACGCGCCTCATAGCACAACTCTTTTCATCCATAGACTTTTCTTATGTTATGAAGATACTAGACAAAATCACATTTTGGCATAATTGTGTGTGCTATTGTTCGTTCAAGCTCGAAAGAGAACTGTTTATTCTGGGCTGGCACACGGTCAGTGCATGCGCATTATGCGAGTCTCATCTATTCTAATCTAGGGCACTCACAGGCAGCTTTTCACTTCTTGTCGTGCAAAATGCGAAAAGGCATTTGAACCAATAAGAGGGGGATCTTGTAACACTAGTCAAAGGATGACAAAAAAGAAGAGATGCTGCGCTAATAGCCCTACTTTGTTTATTTCATATAAAATCGCGGCATTTTGCGTTATATAATTGCATAGGTTTGAGATCGCTATTACGACTGCGATATAATTAATCGTGCAGCACTAATGCTTAGTGTATTCTAAAGGGCAATAAACTCCACTCCAGCAAGATAGTCATTTTATGCAAATCATAGACCTTTATGCCTTATCTACAAATAAAGTATAATATTGGGAACATTGATCTTGAAGAGAGTGTCGTCGTGTTACTGTCGCAACCGAACGCGACGCGCTAATGCTGATGCATGGAGAATGACTGAGGCGAGATGACTTTCCGTTAACTTTAACTTAGAGACTAAAATATTAATTTTACCACACATTAAGCTATTGAATGACTTTAGAAGTCTTGGAATATAGTGTGAAAACTTGATTGTGCTTTACAGTTTTTTATGCCTTTAGTGGGGCTTAACAAAATAACACAATATGCAGAATGTCGGACGTCACTTATAGGCTAAACTGATTTTATAGATAAAACTATTTACATTCGGCAGTCATGAAAACAAATCTCAGATAACGGTTGACTAGGTAACAATGTGTAATTTTGCGCCGGAGTTCTCCTTTAACTTACATTAGCTAGCTAACTACGAACGAGCTAACCAGATAACATTAACAAATTGACAAGCACTTACTGGGCACAGTGGGCAGAATGGCTCTTCAAATGACGGACGAAATTGGAGGTTGTCATCTGACTGTCCGCGATCTTAACGTTGCATGTCTTGCAAAGCGCTGTTCTTTTGCCATCTTGTTGTAAGAAATTCTTGAATCCAAAAGCGACGACGACCCTCGTTATCCCTCCGGCTGACATGTTGATGTGATCTGATGTAAGTGGGCGTGGTGTGCGCGTAAGGTATGAGAGGGCATGACTGATGATCTCGTGATCCAGTCATGACAGCGCTATTCTCAGCCTGCGCTCCAGCTGGATCAACTTTATTTTTTTTTACATAATTTATATATTTTATATTCAAACTGAAAACATGATGTGATTAACACTCAAGTCATATTATTACATGCAAGTGTGTTTGATTTATGGACCAAATTTTCAGATCAAGTTTATGGACCAAGTTAATTTAATTAATAAACCTATAAAACTATTAATGCACTACAATTAAACTGGTTATATGCCTTTACTTATAAAAAATAAAAAACTTATTAAAAAAAATACCAGGCTTAAGGCATTTATTTTTTATGCAGGCCATACACACAGGAGTGAAATGGTTAAGACCCCTCCCCCTACAAACACACACACATACACAGACAGGCAAAGACAGAGATGTAGGCTCAGATTAAGCAAGACCACATTCAAACAAACATATCTGACTTTCTGTGGGTCCTAGCTAATGAGTGTCAATTAGAAAGTTGTCCGGCTCGAGGAGTACAATATACATACCGATTTTTGTAACTGTAGATAAAACTAACAACCCTACTTTTGTCAAAAGGTGGCGCTACTGAGCCCTCACCACGCCCGTTTCTGAAACATTGCACGTGTCTACTGGCTAATAAATGTGATGTGTCTGTCGAGTTTCATGCATTTTGAAGCATGCTAAGGGTCTCAAAAGCATCCTAAAAGCATCCTAAAAGAAGGGTAAAGTTTGATGCGTCGCCACGGCAACAGTTTCAAAGATATCAAGAATCCATTCACAGGTCTACATCTGCCGTATGTTTACATTATACATATGAAGTTTGAAGCAAATCGGGTAAAAATAAAAGGGTGATATCAAAGCATTTTGAAAGTGACACACTTCCTGCTGCCAGTTGGTGGCGCTATAACTTTGACTCACAATAGTCACATCCATGTGATCGTCCTCTTACAGCGAACATACTGCTGAAGTTTCATCAAGATCAGTTAATGTATGCTGAAGTTATAACAAACTTCCTGTTTCACGTTTCTCGCCATGATTTCGTTTCCTCGCCACGGCCAAACCGTTCGAGATATCAAAAATCCCCACACAAGCTTTCATCCTCAATGTCTTCACTTTACGCTGACCGAGTATCGTCGAATTTGGATCAAAGCTCTAGGAGGAGTATTTCAAATAACATTGCGAGCGTTTTACAAACAAACCTCAATAGCCGACTTCCTGTTGAGCTGGGGTAAAAAGTAAAAGCGCGAGGTATAGATGAAACGATGAGATCAACATGCGTACCGAGTTTCATATTATTACATGCAAGCGTGTTTGAGTTATGGACCAAGTGTTCGGACCCCATTCCAGGGGGCGCTGACGAGCCCCCCTGCCACGCCCGGGTACCATCTTCAGCCCGGCTCTGATGGCCGCGGGTTCTGACCCGTGTGCAAAGTTTCAAGAGTTTTCGAGCATGTTAAGGGCCCCAAAAGTGCCCGAATAGTCGTAAGAAAAATAATAATAATAATAATAGAAAAGAATAATCCTAAGGAAAACAATAGGGCCTTCGCCCTTTCAGGGCTTGGGCCCTAAAAATAATCCCAACAGTTTCAATAGGGTCCTCGCACTGTTAGTGCTCGGGCCCTAAATAATCCTAACAGTTTCAATAGGGACCTCGCACTGTTAGTGCTCGGGCCCTAATTAAAGCTGCAAGCAGCGATGGGCGGGCCCTCGCACCTGTAGCACGTCGGGATCTGAGGCAGCCGTGTTGCATTTTCTGCAGCTCAGCCAGTGCGGATGTGCATTTGCTACGCTGCTTCGTTAAAGGTCACTTCCTGTTGCCAGGAGGTGGCGCTATGACTGTGGGTGAATGTCGGCATGTAGATTTGTTCAGGGCGGGACTCTTGTCAAACGTGTTAAATTTCGTGCGGATCTGGGCATTTACAGACAAGTTACTACAACTTCCTGTTTCATGGCGAATCATCGACGCCACGGACACGCCCATGGACGAAAACGCACAGATAGCACAACTTTACATCGTCAATGCCTTTAGAAGGCACAGCAGAAATGTGATGTCGATCCGACTAAAGCCCTAGGAGGAGTTAGTTAAAGTACGTAATGAGTAAATCATCCAAAAATGGCGGTAAAATTCCTGTTGAGTTTAGGGCATCGCTCCAAGAGACTTTTCTGTGCGTCTGGATATGTTAGTTGTACCACAAAAATTTCGTACATGTCGGTCAAACATGCGGCGGGGGCTGCTTCGTTAAAGGTCACTTCCTGTTGCCACTAGGTGGCGCTATGACTGTGGGTGAATGTCGGCATGTAGATTTGTTCAGGACGGGACTCTTGTCAAATGTGTAAAATTTCGTGCAGATCTGGGCATTTACAGCCAAGTTACTACAACTTCCTGTTTCATGGCGAATCATCGACGCCACGGACACGCCCATCGACGAAAACGCGCAGATAGCACAACTTTATATTGTCAATGCCTTTCGAAGGTACAGCAGAAATTTGAAGTTGATCCGACTAAATCCCTAGGAGGAGTTCGTTAAAGTACGGAGTGTGTAAATCGTCCCAAATCGGTCGCCAAATTCAAAATAGCGGACTTCCTGTCGAGTTTAGGGTATGGGTTCTTGAGGCTTTTTTGTGCGTCTGGTCATGGTAGATGTACCACAGAAATTTCGTACATGTCGGTCAAACAAGCGGCGGGGGCTGCTTCGTTAAAGGTCACTTCCTATTGCCAGCAGGTGGCGCTATGACTGTGGGTGAATGTCGGCATGTAGATTTGTTCAGGGCGGGACTCTTGTCAAATGTGTAAAATTTCGTGCAGATCTGGTCATTTACAGCCAAGTTACTACAACTTCCTGTTTCATGGCGAATCTTCGACGCCACGGACACGCCCATCGACGAAAACGCGCAGATAGCACAACTTTACATCATCAATGCCTTTAGAAGGCACAGCAGAAATTTTAAGTCGATCCAACTAAATCCCTAGGAGGAGTTCGTTAAAGTACGGAGTCTGTAAATCGTCCAAAAATGGCCGCCAAATTCAAAATGGCGGACCTCCTGTCGAGTTTAGGGTATGGGTTCTTGAGGCTTTTTTGTGCGTCTTGATATGATACACATCCCCACCAAATTTCGTGCATGTAGGTTGAACGTGGACGAGGGGCTAATTTTTTCCAATTTTCTAGGTGGCGCTAGCGTGCCATTTTGCCCCGCCCATCCGCGAAACCCACAAAATACGAAATTTTTCACCAGTCCTGACATGCGTGCCAAATTTGGTGAGTTTTTGAGCATGTTGCGGCCCCGAAAATGGCACTTACTTTGCAGAAAAAAGAAAAAAAAAAAAAAAATTAAAGCTGCAAGCAGCGATGGGCGGGCCCTCGCACCTGTAGCGCGTCGGGGTGTGAGGCGGCTGCGTTGCATATTCTGCAGCTCAGCCAGTGCGGCTGTGCATTTGCTACGCTGCTTCGTTAAAGGTCACTTCCTGTTGCCAGCAGGTGGCACTATGACTGTGGGTGAATGTCGGCATGTAGATTTGTTCAACGCGGGACTCTTGTCAAATGTGTTAAATTTCGTGCAGATCTGGGCATTTACAGCCAAGTTACTACAACTTCCTGTTTCATGGCGAATCTTCGACGCCACGGACACGCCCATCGACGAAAACGCACAGATAGCACAACTTTACATCGTCAATGCCTTTAGAAGGCACATCAGAAATGTGATGTCGATCCGACTAAAGCCCTAGGAGGAGTTCGTTAAAGTACGGAGTGAGTAAATCATCCAAAAATGGCGGTAAAATTAGAAATGGCTGACTTCCTGTTGAGTTTAGGGCATCGCTCCAAGAGACTTTTCTGTGCGTCTGGACATGGTAGATGTACCACAGAAATTTCGTACATGTCGGTCAAACATGCGACGGGGGCTGCTTCGTTAAATGTCACTTCTTCTTGCCACTAGGTGGCGCTATGAATATGGGTGAATGTCGGCATGTAGATTTGATCAGGGCGGGACTCTTGTCAAATGTGTAAAATTTCGTGCAGATCTGGGCATTTACAGCCAAGTTACTACAACTTCCTGTTTCATGGCGAATCTTCAACGCCACGGACACGCCCATCGACGAAAACGCGCAGATAGCACAACTTTACATCGTCAATGCCTTTAGAAGGTACAACAGAAATTTGAAGTTGATCCGACTAAATCCCTAGGAGGAGTTCGTTAAAGTACGGAGTGTGTAAATCGTCCCAAATCGGTCGCCGAATTCAAAATGGCGGACTTCCTGTCGAGTTTAGGGTATGGGTTCTTGAGGCTTTTTTGTGCGTCTGGTCATGGTAGATGTACCACAGAAATTTCGTACATGTCGGTCAAACAAGCGGCGGGGGCTGCTTCGTTAAAGGTCACTTCCTGTTGCCAGCAGGTGGCGCTATGACTGTGGGTGAATGTCGGCATGTAGATTTGTTCAGGGCGGGACTCTTGTCAAATGTGTAAAATTTCGTGCAGATCTGGGCATTTACAGCCAAGTTACTACAACTTCCTGTTTCATGGCGAATCTTCGACGCCACGGACACGCCCATCGACGAAAACGCGCAGATAGCACAACTTTACATCGTCAATGCCTTTAGAAGGCACAGCAGAAATTTTAAGTCGATCTGACTAAATCCCTAGGAGGAGTTCGTTAAAGTACGGAGTCTGTAAATCGTCCAAAAATGGCTGCAAAATTCAAAATGGCGGACCTCTTGTCGAGTTTAGGGTATGGGTTCTTGAGGCTTTTTTGTGCGTCTTGACATGATACACGTCCCCACCAAATTTCGTGCATGTAGGTTGAACGTGGACGAGGGGCTAATTTTTTCCAATTTTCTAGGTGGCGCTAGCGTGCCATTTTGCCCCGCCCATCTGCGAAACCCACAAAATACGAAATTTTTCACCAGTCCTGACATGCGTGCCAAATTTGGTGAGTTTTTGAGCATGTTGCGGCCCCGAAAATGGCACTTACTTTGCAGAAAAAAGAAAAAAAAAAAAATTAAAGCTGCAAGCAGCGATGGGCGGGCCCTCGCACCTGTAGCACGTCGGGGTCTGAGGCGGCCGCGTTGCATTTTCTGCAGCTCAGCCAGTGCGGCTGTGTATTTACTACGCTGCTTCGTTAAAGGTCACTTCCTGTTGCCAGCAGGTGGCACTATGACTGTGGGTGAATGTCGGAATGTAGATTTGTTCAGGGTGGGACTCTCGTCAAAGGTGTAAAATTTCATGCATATCTGGGCTTTTACAGTCAAGTTACTACAACTTCCTGTTTCAAGGCGAATCATCGACGCCACGGACACGCCCATCGACGAAAACCCGCAGATAGCACAACTTTACATCGTCAATGCCTTTAGAAGGCACAGCAGAAATGTGAAGTCGATCCGACTAAAGCCCTAGGAGGAGTTAGTTAAAGTACGTAATGAGTAAATCATCAAAAAATGGCGGTAAAATTAGAAATGGCCGACTTCCTGTTGAGTTTAAGGCATCGCTCCAGGAGACTTTTCTGTGCGTCTGGTCATGGTAGATGTACCACAGAAATTTCTTACATGTCGGTCAAACATGCGGCGGGGGCTGCCTTGTTAAAGGCCACTTCCTGTTGCCAGCAGGTGGCGCTATGACTGTGGGTGAATGTCGGCATGTAGATTTGTTCAGGATGGGACTCTTGTCAAATATGTAAAATTTCGTGCAGATCTGGGCATTTACAGCCAAGTTACTACAACTTCCTGTTTCATGGCGAATCATCAACGCTTCGGACACGCCCATCGACGAAAATGCGCAGATAGCACAACTTTACATCGTCAATGCCTTTAGAAGGCACAGCAGAAATGTGAAGTCGGTCCGACTAAATCCCTAGGAGGAGTTCGTTAAAGTACGGAGTGTGTAAATCGTCCAAAAATGGCCTCCAAATTCAAAATGGTGGACTTCCTGTCAAGTTTAGGGCATCGCTCCAAGAGGCTGTTTTGTGCGTCTGGTCATAGTAGATGTACCACAGAAGTTTCGTACATGTCGGTCAAACAAGCGGCGGGGGCTGCTTCGTTTAAGGTCACTTCCTGTTGCCACTAGGTGGCGCTATGACTGTGGGTGAATGTCGGCATGTAGATTTGTTCAGGGTGGGACTCTTGTCAAATGTGTAAAATTTCGTGCAGATCTGGGCATTTACAGCCAAGTTACAACAACTTCCTGTTTCATGGCGAATCATTGACGCCACGGACACGCCCATCGACGAAAACACGCAGATAGCACAACTTTACATCGTCAATGCCTTTAGAAGGTACAGCAGAAATTTGAAGTTGATCCGACTAATTCCCTAGGAGGAGTTCGTTAAAGTACGGAGTGTGTAAATCGTCCCAAATCGGTCGCCAAATTCAAAATGGCGGACTTCCTGTCGAGTTTAGGGTATGGGTTCTTGAGGCTTTTTTGTACGTCTGGTCATGGTAGATGTACCACAGAAATTTCGTACATGTCGGTCAAACATATGGCGGGGGCTGCTACGTTAAAGGTCACTTCCTGTTGCCAGCAGGTGGCGCTATGACTGTGGGTGAATGTCGGCATGTAGATTTGTTCAGGGCGGGACTCTAGTCAAATGTGTAAAATTTCGTGCAGGTCTGGGCATTTACAGCCAAGTTATTACAACTTCCTGTTTCATGGCGAATCTTCGACGCCACGGACACGCCCATCGACGAAAACGCGCAGATAGCACAACTTTACATCGTCAATGCCTTTAGAAGGCACAGCAGAAATTTTAAGTCCATCCGACTAAATCCCTAGGAGGAGTTCGTTAAAGTACGGAGTCTGTAAATCGTCCAAAAATGGCCGCCAAATTCAAAATGGCGGACATCCTGTCGAGTTTAGGGTATGGGTTCTTGAGGCTTTTTTGTGCGTCTTGATATGATACACGTCCCCACCAAATTTCGTGCATGTAGGTTGAACGTGGACGAGGGGCTAATTTTTTCCAATTTTCTAGGTGGCGCTATCGTGCCATTTTGCCCCGCCCATCCGCGAAACCCACAAAATACGAAATTTTTCACCAGTCCTGACATGCGTGCCAAATTTGGTGAGTTTTTGAGCATGTTGTGGCCCCGAAAATGGCACTTACTTTGCAGAAAAAAGAAAAAAAAAAATAATCCTAACAGTTTCAATAGGGTCCTCGCACTGTTAGTGCTCGGGCCCTAATAACCCTAACAGTTTCAATAGGGTCCTCGCACTGTTAGTGCTCGGGCCCTAATTAAAGCTGCAAGCAGCGATGGGCGGGCCCTCGCACCTGTAGCGCGTCGGTGTGTGAGGCGGCCACTTTGCATATTCTGTAGCTCAGCCGGTGCGGCTGTGAATTTGCTACGCACTTCATTTACCAGAACTTCATTGCCAGCAGGTGGCGCTATTACTGTGGGGTAATTTCGGCATGTCGGTGTGTTGAGGGCGGGACTGTTGTATAACATATAAAATTTCGCGCAGGTCTGAGGATGTACATTGAAGTTACAACAACTTCCTGTTTGACGGCGAATCATCGACGCCTCGGACACGCCCATGGACGAAAACACGCAGATAGCTTTTTTGTGCGTCTGGTCATGGTAGATGTACCACAGAAATTTCGTACATGTCGGTCAAACAAGCGGCGGGGGCTGCTTCGTTAAAGGTCACTTCCTGTTGCCAGCAGGTGGCGCTATGACTGTGGGTGAATGTCAGCATGTAGATTTGTTCAGGACGGGACTCTTGTCAAATGTGTTAAATTTCGTGCAGATCTGGGCATTTACAGCCAAGTTACTACAACTTCCTGTTTCATGGCGAATCATCGACGCCACGGACACACCCATGGACGAAAACGCGCAGATAGCACAACTTTACATCGTCAATGGCTTTAGAAGGTACAGCAGAAATTTGAAGTTGATCCGACTAAATCCCTAGGAGGAGTTCGTTAAAGTACGGAGTGTGTAAATCGTCCCAATTTGGTCGCCGAATTCAAAATGGCAGACTTGCTGTCGAGTTTAGGGTATAGGTTCTTGAGGCTTTTTTGTACGTCTGGTCATGGTAGATGTACCACAGAAATTTCGTACATGTTGGTCAAACAAGCGGCGGAGGCTGCTTCGTTAAAGGTCACTTCCTGTTGCCAGCAAGTGGCGCTATGACTGTGGGTGAATGTCGGCATGTAGATTTGTTCAGGGCGGGACTCTTGTCAAATGTGTAAAATTTCGTGCAGATCTGGGCATTTACAGCCAAGTTACTACAACTTCCTGTTTCATGGCGAATCTTCGACGCCACGGACACGCCCATCGACGAAAACGCGCAGATAGCACAACTTTACATCGTCAATGCCTTTAGAAGGCACAGCAGACATTTGAATTGGATCCGACTAAATCCCTAGGAGGAGTTAGTTAAAGCACGTAATGAGTAAAGCATCCAAAAATGGCGGTAAAATTAGAAATGGCCGACATCCTGTTGAGTTTAAGGCATCGCTCCAAGAGACTTTTCTGTGCGCCTGGACATGGTAGATGTACTACAGATATTTCGTACATGTCGGTCAATGGTGCGGCGGGGGCTGCTTCCTTAAAGGTCACTTCCTGTTGCCACTAGGTGGCACTATGACTGAGGGTGAATGTCGGCATATAGATTTGTTCAGGGCGGGACTCTTGTCAAATGTCTAAAATTTCGTGCAGATCTGGGCATTTACAGTCAAGTTACTACAACTTCCTGTTCCATGGCGAATCATCGACGCCACGAACACGCCCATCGACGAAAACGCGCAGATAGCACAACTTTACATCGTCAGTGCCTTTAGAAGGCACAGCAGAAATTTGAAGTTGATCCCACTAAATCCCTAGGAGGAGTTCGTTAAAGTACGGAGTGTGTAAATCGTCCCAAATCGGTCGGCAAATTCAAATGGCGGACTTCCTGTTGAGTTTAGGGTATGGGTTCTTGAGGCTTTTTTGTGCGTCTGGTCATGGTAGATGTACCACAGAAATTTCGTACATGTCGGTCAAACAAGCGGCGGGGGCTGCTTCGTTAAATGTCACTTCCTGTTGCCAGCAGGTGGCGCTATGACTGTGGGTGAATGTCGGCATGTAGATTTGTTCAGGGCGAGACTCTTGTCAAATGTGTAAAATTTCTTGCAGATCTGGGCATTTTCAAACAAGTTACTACAACTTCCTGTTCCATGGCGAATCATCGACGCCACGGACATGCCCATTGACGAAAACGCGCAGATAGCACAACTTTACATCGGCAATGCCTTTAGAAGGCACAGCAGAAATTTGAAGTCGATCCGACTAAATCCCTAGGAGGAGTTCGTTAAAGTACGGAGTGTGTAAATCGTCCCAAAATGGGCGCCAATTTCAAAATGGCGGACTTCCTGTCGAGTTTAGGGTATGGGTTCTTGAGGCTTTTTTGTACGTCTGGTCATGGTAGATGTACCACAGAAATTTCGTACATCTCGGTCAAACAAGCGGCGGGGGCTGCTTCGTTAAAGGTCAAACGGTTAAAGGTTAAAAAAGGTAAAAAAGGTTAAAGGTTAAAGACTTCAAATTTCTGCTGTGCCTTCTAAAGGCATTGATGATGTAAAGTTGTGCTATCTGCGCGTTTTCGTCGATGGGCATGTCCGTGGTGTCGATGATTCGCCATGAAACAGGAAATTGTAGTAACTTGACTGTAAATGCCCAGATTTGCACCAAATTTTACACATTTGACAAGAGTCCCGCCCTGAACAAATCTACATGCCGACATTCACCCACAGTCATAGCGCCACCTAGTGGCAACAGGAAGTGACATTTAACAAAGCAGCCCCCGCCGCATGTTTGACCGACATGTACGATATTTCTGTGGTACATCTACCATGTCCAGACGCACAGAAAAGGATACCCTTAAGTCAACAGGAAGTTGGCCATTTATAATTTTACCGCCATTTTTTGATGATTTACTCATTACGTACTTTAACTAACTCTAGATAGTGGTTTTCTAACACCGACTCCCGTATAATGGAAATCATTATGAACATCAGTTATGTTAATTATTTCCCATCTGCCTTTCTGCTGTTATCTCGGGACGCTTGTCCCGAGAAAAATGGCGTTCGTCAGGTCCAGTTTTGTATCCAGCCTCTCACGGGGATTTCGGATGCCCCAACGCCTTTGAAGAGACGACTCAACGCCTGCGATATGTTATGGCGCCGTTTTATATATAAACAATATTTATATTTAACATTTATATTTAAACAATATGAATGTAAGCCAGAGGAGAACTGGCCCCCGACTGAGCCTGGGTTCTCCCAAGGTTTTTTCTCCATCCAATCTGATGGAGTTTTGGTTCCTTGCCACTGTCGCCTTGCTTTTGGCTTGCTTAGTTGGGGATATTTAATATTTAATATTTAACAATATTATTGATCTGTGTTGTACTACTTTCATGTTATCACTGTGAAGCTGCTTTGATACAATCTGTATTGTGAAAAGCGCTATATAAATAAATGTGACTTGACTTGACTTGACTTGACTTAAACACACACACAGGTATCTGAAGCACATGTACAGTTAGGACAAGTAACGTCACGTGAAACACCTCCTTACATTAGAATCCTTCCGCATCTTTTACAAAAACTTTTTACAAAAACAAAATCTTTTACAAAACCTTCACAAAACGTTTGTCTCTTGATCATGATAAACCCTCAAAAAATTACCGAATCCGCTGTTTTGTCCTTGGCTGTTTAACCAGTCTGCTCTTCATCATCAATCAGTTCAGTATTTGAAAAGCGCGCGGGAAGAAGGCACTATACTCTGCGCATGTGCGGTGACCTGCAAATTATCTCTTTTTTTACGCTTTTTTTTACGCTTTTTACGCTCTTTTATCACGCTTCCGGGTTTCATGGGCGGGATTTGTCAACTTTGTGCATGTCCACTTCCGACGCAGTTCAACAATGGCTGAGACGAATGCTATTTATGTCACTGCTCTGTTCCACTTTGTAAATTTAGCCAACAACGCCAACCCTACGTAAGTTTCCATGGATTCCCGACTGAATTGAGTATAAGGAAGAAGTGGATTAAAACATTAAGATAAAACAAGCACGTTTGTTTGCAGCCGGCACTTTAGTGAATCCGATGAATTTACCAGGGATGCCGTATAAATAAACTTAGTGTAGTCTGTCATCAGTTCGCCAGCGAGATCTGTGATTCAACAGAAGTGGCAGTGCACAAAGATCACAGAATCCGGAAGTACTACGTATCAGCGTGATAATCCCCTATCAAAAAAAATTTAACTTCAAAACTTTTTGCACTTAATTCAAATAAAAAAACAAAAACAACGAAAAAACACATTCTCTTCAATACTTTTTTTATTCACAGGGTATTTTTTTTTTTTTTTTGCATTTGAACAGTTTTTTCTTTGATTGAAAATATATATATATTTTTTTTTTGATTGAAACAACTTTTTTGGAATTGAATGATTTAGACAAATATCCTACCCATGTATGGCCCAAACACAAAAAAGATTACTTCAATCAAAGAGAAAATTTCTATTTTTTTTAAAAAAAGTGTTCAAATGCAATTTTTGGACTCTCGAATATTTTATTTGCATTCAAAAACGATTTTCTATTTTTGAAAATGTTTATCTTTTCATTGAAGTGACTTTTTTTTATTGATTCTGTTGTTTGTTTGTTTGTTTGTTTGTTTGAAGCAACTTCTTTTTTGATTGAATGATAAAGACACAAATGTCCCCATTATATGGTCCAATCAAAAAACAATGTTACTTTAATTAAAAAGGTTACTTTAAACAAAAAAACGGACTTCTATCCAATAAAACATTTTCAATCAAAGAAAAGCAGTGGTCAAATGTATTTTTTTTTAGTCTCAAATATATTTTTGAATTCAAACACTTTTTTCTTTGATTGAAAAGTTTTTTTTTTCCAGTGAAGTGAAGGTTTTTTTAATTGAAAATAGTTTTTTTGATTGAATAATAAAGAAACAAATATACCTTCATATTATTAGCCCCTCCCCCTGATTCGACGTGGAGCTAAAACCGGCAGCGGCGTCCGCTGTCGTGCTCTAACAAACACACACACACACAGCGCGAGAAGGCCCTGCACGATTGGAGAGACTGGAGAGACTTAGAACCTCTGAAGGTGAAGTGAGTTTCCCTAGGTGTTGTTTAAACACGCGTTTAACTTAGTTACGTTTGTAAAGAATGCATTGTATGCTAAAGACGATTCACCATCAGCAAAAACAGCGAGTCTATTACGTTCGGTCAAATCGCTCCAGCTCGTGAGTTTTAAGAGCACTCTTCCCTTTGATTATCTAATTTAGATTTTAGTAAAGACATGAACAGCTTAATAAAAAATATAAAACATTGTTTGTATCCATAACGTTTACTGATGGTCGCCGTGACGCCGCCAACAAACAGTGCAAGTTAGGAGATCGATCATTTGATTAGCTTTTTGGTTGCGCACCTAAATGGCCAAATGAATACAGAACTATCAAAATGCCAAGTCGGTACGTGTACGTTTTGATAGTTTGTTTTTTCGTTTGAAACAAAAGAGACAAAATAACGAGAAACCACCCTTTTTTCGTTTGTCGTTTCAAACCAAAAACAAAGAAACCGTAAAAAAAGAGCCGTTTTCCAGTTTTTGGTTCTGAATCCAAAAACGAAAACGGTCCGATTTTGTTTTTTTTTTTCAATTCCTTTACCATTTTTCCGTTTGAAGATCTACAGGTTGGCCACGTGACCCGGAAGTAATAGTAAATATGGCCTATCAAAATAAAAGCCAAGCTTTTAGAACGGTCATAATACGCTAACGTTATACCAGAGTCACGTTAGAAGAAGAAAAATCAATGAATAAATAGAAACCTGGGCCGGAATAAATATGTTAGCAACAGTAGTTTATTACAACTATTTAATATCATGCCTATCCAGACCAAGCGGCAACCTCCCCGTCTCTCTCTTGAAGCCAACACGGAAGTGAATTAAACTGCAATTTATCGAGTGGCCGCTCAAATCTGAATCTCCCCCATGTTAAAATGCCCAACTTTACAGCAGAAAAAAACATGTTTACAGCCTGGAGCAAAAAGTGGCTTTGGTCTATAGAGCTCATTTTTCCCTTCATGACAACTGTGAGGGGGGTAAAATTTTTTTTACAACTCATCTGTTTAAATTATATTTAAGCCTTAAAGTTCTGCATAATTAAGGGCGTGGCCACTTGAGTGACAGGTGGATTCTTGCCGCCGCTTTCACTGCTAGTCGTTTGTCTGCTGTCTGTTAACGTCACCCTCAGCTGTGTTTGTGCTTTTCCGGGATTATTTCATACAATTTAATACATGTATTATACCTTCGCCCGTGCACGCCGTTGGATTCCATCGTGTTGAGTATGGAGAGAACGACCAGCGCCGTGTTTCCAGCTGTTTCCCTCGCATGCACTAATGGATGTCTGATGATTTCAGCGCTTTGAATGAGCGCGGATTTCTAGTTCATGTTCTTGAAGTTCTGAGGTAATATCTTTGGTTTGACCATCTGAGAAACTGAGAGGCGGCCTTGAATCACTGTCACATGCACAAGCTTAGAGCAATATTGTAAGTAATTAATACATTTTTAACTAGCAGAATAACAATGCATCACGATGCACATAGTTGACTGCTTGTATGTTGTGAGAAATGTGTGTGATCTGTGTTAATGTATTTGTATACATGCTCTCAACTAATTGCCCCTTGTGTGAGATTAATAAAGTTGATAAAAAAGTAAAGTAAATAGTCTCACTTTTAGTTACGTCTTAACTATTATAATATTTCGAAGGGCAAAACATGAACTTTAACCATTGGCTTTACTTTTTCAATCAGCTGTCATTTCAGCGGCAGTAGCATAGCATTAGCACCTCAGCTCCACCCGCGTCCCGCCTCTTTGCCCATTTTAATTTATCCGGTAGTGACGAGAGGTGACGCACTGTAGAAACAATGACAGATATCACAATAGATGATGGAGAAGTGAACTGTGCATGATGCATCACTACGCTGAACTTTATCTGAAAAAACTAGGCTATTTTAAAGTAGAATTCCATAAATTATATTCAATAAATATTATTAAAACTTTAGGTGTTCTCAAGTGGTCTTGAATCAAATAATGATGATGGCAGTTGTTAAGTATAGGTTATTCTGCTCATTACCAGCCTAGTAATTGCTGACAACATCTGGCCTTTATAATCAATCTGGAATGTAAACAAAACATTTCAAGGTAGTCCTACACATTTCAAAGAAGACTATTATACAATGAATATGAGGTGCTAGAAAAACAAAATTCATCAGGTGGTATCCAATGATAGTCCCTCCATGGGCCCAAACTTTTCTGTAGATTTTTCCATAGACAGCTTTTCAAAGCTGCCTTACCGCTTTCACGCAATCTGTTCTTCGAAGAAGCGCGTTCGCGCCCATGGTCACACCATTTACGCTTAAACATATTGTGCGTCTATGTCAGCTTAAACGCGAATGCATGTTTAAAATACATGTAAAGCTTTGGTATATTAAAGAATCCTCTGTGCAAATTAACAACACTATTTAATTATTATTTACTGCATAGCTACCGCATCTAACATTATCTGATACGGTCAGGAATTTACGTCAATTTTAAAATATATATTTTTTTTAATGTTATTATTGCTTAAACCATCCTTGATTTAACCTAAGCCGAGTCATTTCCAGAAGTGGTCTAAATCATACAGCCGGAGCCGGTTTTTATGGTGAACATGAATCGGCCAAGTGTTTTACAGCCGTAACAAAAATGCATGTTCCAGAGCGAGCTGCGGGCCACAATCGGCCCGGTTAACACGTAGCCGCAGACGCCACGGGGCAGCCGAGCTCGGGCTGATTGTTCATGCTAGCTGGGACACAAAGTTGCGTAGGCTCAAGGTGTAGCTATGTGCTTGGTGTCGGCAGACTAAAATCTTTTTTTTTTTTTAGAAAAATCCAGCAGATTCTTGTTCTAAATATCACAGACTGCGGTGATTTTCATGTTGATCTACTGTTTTATTATTTAATAATAGCCAAATCATGACCATACTGTATAGACTACATGATCAAATATGCCTAATGAGGAGAAAGAGCTCATTTTGGTGAGTAGGCTAATTTGTGAAGGCACAGTTATAATGGAAAGTTTTTATTACAGAACATAAGTTAATCTCCATGACAGTAGCTGGCACACAGCAGCAAACACAGTACGACACCTACTGGTATGTTTATGTAACCGTTTTGAACTGCCCTAGGTTTTAAACTTCGTTGGAGTGGACTGAGAACCTTCACATATGTCGTTTTTGATTGTATTATTAACAAACTACTATCACTATTAGTCTATTACCTAGCCTGATCAATACATTTCTATTGACACTGTATAGCGCTAGCGACGCTGTCCATTTAATGTGGAAACCACATTAAATATAAATTTAATTATATGTAGTAGCGCTAACAGCAACAAACCTGCACCACCCTTTTTTCGTTTGTCGTTTCAAACCAAAAACAAAAACCTTAAAAAAAGAGCCGTTTTCCAGTTTTTGAACTTTAACCCCGGCGTGGTCGATGCAGGTCGGTGCAGCAACAAAACCCTGCGCGTATTCCGCGTCTTGTCTGAAAGTCTCAAGCTGAATGTGTGAGTTGGCAGCCCTGCGGGGATGCATCGTCGGGAGCGTTCTGCCGCATGCACACAGTGCTTATACATGTGGGGATTGTTTACATCAGAGTAGGGATGGCTCGATACCACAATTTTGGCTTCGATACGATACCAGAACCTAATACCTCGGTATCGATACTAAATCGATACCACAGTCGGAAAAAAAAGTCTAAATTTAAGTGAATTGAAACAATTTTATTAAACACTGCTTGAAACTCTCAACTACCATATGTGCAAAAAAAAGTATCCAAAAAAAAAAAAACATCAAAATTAAAAAAAATAAACAAATTATGCGTAGGTAAAATTTTGATTTGGGGGAAAAAAACACTGATATTATACAATTAAAATAGGTTAATATCTATAATAATAGATTAACATAATAGAATAATAAAATGACGTAAACCATTAGCTGTCATGCATCAACAGAGAATTATCAACATTTATTGCATTTATTCATCTTGGTTTGGTTACTGTTTTTGTTTGGGTTCATATTATGCATATAATGCATTGCAAAAAGTAATGTTATGATGCTAAACATTTATTAGGATATTACATTTTTAGGTCATTTTATTACTGATTGATCTAGATTAATCAATGCTATATTGTTAGGCCAGGTTCCTTAATGAATGTTGACAAATGTAGCTTAATTGTAGGCTAATATTATTAATATTTATATTACTACCATCTCTCTCTCTCTCTATGGGTCGCCACAGCGGCAGTAATGCCATTCATTTTACTATCACTTTTATGCTTTATTAATTCAAATTAAATGAATATATTTGTTTGAAACTGCAAAAATGATGAGCTCATGAGACGGTAACTGAATTGGTTCTAGCGTGTCAGGCAAGAAGATTTGAGCTTTCGTGTTTACCGTATCATATTTAATTGATAAGCTCTTATTTATGTGCGCTGTTCAGTGTTCAATAAAAGTCTAAATTAAATCAGTTGAATGATGAACTCACCAGTTGATCTCTTGAACAAGTCCGGATGAGCAACTGACGAGCGCTTTGGCAGATTTGATGTGTTGCATTCCATGGCAACACATTATTGAAAGCAAAGTTTGCAGAGTGGTGCATTGAGGTCTGTTTCTACACTATTCTCATTAATTTAGTAGGCAAAGTAATGCCTTATTTCACTCATACTGCTCTCTCTATTTGTTAATTTCGGGCGTGTAAAAATCCGAATGAGCTTCATTTCCACCGTGTTCCTTCGTTTGCCGGTTTTGCGTGACTCGCGTCAGTTTCGGTAGCGCACTGCCGCCTAGTGGATAACTTCGGAACAGCAGCTCATCAAATACCGAATTTAACAAAATGATGATATTGTACCGTTTGAAATTTATTATATACCAGTATTTTTGCAATACCGGTATACCGCGCATCCCTACATCAGAGTGCGCGCGTGTTTTGCGCAGCACGCAGTGTTTGAGCGTTTGAAGGAAAATAAGCAGCTAATGCACGCTCTAAAAGTCTAAATTTGAATTTATTATTTTTCACGGTATTTTGAAGAGCCCGCGATAACAATATCGTGCATATTCATTACCGCGATTTATCGCATTACCGAATACCGGCACATGTCGTGTGTGTGTGTGTGTGTGTGTATGTGTGTACTGTCACTTTAAGAGCTGCATGGATCCAATAGGTGGTTTGCAGTCACGTGATTGTGTTGACGCGCGGAATGCAGATGGAGGGCAAGGAGTGAAGAGCGCAATGGACGCTATTACAAGAGAAATATATCAACAGAAAATTGAGACATATGTTGGACGTGATCCTTACGTTATAAAGAGGACCGATTTTCAACTGAATTGAGAGATTTGCCTGCCATCGAGGCTGTAGATATCGGCAACTAATGGCGCTTTTCCACTGCATAGTACGGTTCGGTACGGCTCACTTGTGGTGCTTTTCCACTGCATGGTACAGTACAGTACGGTTCGCTTCAGGTCGCTTTAAATGGTACCTGGTCTGTTGAGGTTCCAAGCGTACCGTACCGGTACTAAAATGTGACGTGAAACACTGCAGATCACTGATTGGTCAGACAGAATCGTCACTACCAGCGTCACTACTAGCGTCATTGGATTTGCGACACGAGACACGAAACACTTTTTTAGCAGTATTTTTGTTTTGCTGCCATCAGCCTCATTTTAAACACATTTTTCCGTCTAGCAGTTAAAAAAAACCACATACCGAGAATCAGGAACACCATCCCCTCGATAGTCTCCATTGTTCCTGTGTTGTGGGTTTGAAAATGTGGCGCTTTTAAGATGATGTCATGGCAGTAGAGGCGCGCGCAAATAACGATCAGTCCCACACACTTTGAAGGGGTACTACTGCAGTGGAAACGCAAAGCGATCCGAACTGTTCCGCGCCGAGTCGAAGCGTACTGAGCCGAACCGTACCGTACTATGCAGTGGAAAAGCGCCATAACTCGTCTTACAGACATACTTTGACTTTACGAAGTTCGGAAACTAGTCTGGTACGTTTCACAAACAGCCACTTAAGTGTATTTAAATACCTGAATAATGTAATTATAAGCCACATAAATAATGTATTATCTCACATTTGATGAAGTGATCACTGCGCACACACACACACACACACACACTCTCACTGGCATTTTCCCATTTGGCTTTTCCCGACCGCAGACGAGGGTTTGCAAAGCATTTTTCCCTGTGTTTTTCTGTCAATTTCTTGTATTTCCCCCCTTATGAACAACAACTTTGGCCACACGATAAAAACTCCTTGTGGTTTGATCGATCTGAGCAACCGTAAACGACGCCAAACATAGGCATTTTGAGTGTGTTATAGTGCTTCCTAAATATAGAAAATCACTTCCTGCCCTCCATCTGCGTTTCGCGCCATGGCAACACAGTGGCGTGACGTCACGTGAAAACAAGCTATATACTGTTACACATGTGTGCAGCACACAAAACAGTGTGCAAGTCATCTCGTGCTTGAAGGGTTTAAAGAGCCCCTATCATAGCATTTGAAATGTTCCTATTTTTGTTTTAGGAGTTCCCAAAAACAGTTTAACATGCATGCAAGGAAACACTTTATTTGTCGTATAATATGCATTTATTTTTAACTGATTTGCTCACAGACTCCCAAATGATTCGTACATAAATAAACATATTGATAAAGCACTACAGTACTACAAGACGCTCTATTCTTTGACAACTCCAATAACAGCGACAAACATTTCACATATTTAAAAAAAATTGACATTGGAGACCTAGAAGCTGCGCTGAGCGTAACTTACACACACACGCGCGCGCACACACACACACACACACACACACACACATACTGCCTCGCGCCCTGAAGCAACAAAACCGTTCAAAACCCATAAAAGCAACAATTATTAATAATACTTACAGGTTGTGATTCGGAGGAGGAAGCTGATCCATATACACTGGGTAAGTAAGTTACTGAGCCCTCCTTCTGGAACAACCGCTTGTGAATGCACATTTGAATTCATTTATGTTTTTGAACTAACGTTATTTGTCAATAAAATGATGAGAACACAATCGGGCTATAGTGTTGATATGAACTCTAACCACCGATTCTTCACATGCTCGTCCCTGGTAAATGAAAACAAAGTGGCTGAACTATCTCTGCATAGTAGAACACAGCGTCTTCTCGACATGATGCTATGATGAAGTGTTTGAGTGTGTAGACTTCGAGTTTACACTTCCGTCTGCGCGCGCAGTAACTGGGCGTGGCCAGTATGTATCTACAGCTAATGACTCGTTTCAAAAACAATTCATTTAATAGACTCACTTTTAAAAGATCATAACTTTATATACGGTGCACTTTCAGATATAAATCTTTGCAGGATGTTTTCATTCCCTTAGAGCTATATTCCACACCATATGAACAGTCATTTTCAAAAATCAGTGATAGGGGCTCTTTAAAGTCATTGAAATGCTCACAAAGGAATCAATTCGTTTTATAACGACTATCTGATTCCTGACCTCAAGATTTTCGATTCCCAACCCTACAGTTGAGTGAGGCATGCGTTAATGATTGTGGTATCCTTACAGGAGTGTTAACCTTCTCTCTGTCTCTGTAGCGGCCATGAACTTCTCCACCTCCAGCAGTGAGAGCAGCTGCGGTACACCGATGACAAGCCTCCGTTCACCAGCCACTTCCGCACACCCAGAGTTCAGTTTTTAGAGATGCCCAGTGAGTCCAGCGGCTCGGACAGGTACAGGAGGTGTCCTTCCTGCTTCATTGCATCATGTTTGGTGATTTGTTTAGCTTTATATCACGTCATGCTCCTTCTCAAAGGGACTTAACTGGCATTCTTGATCTCCAGCTCTCTGGTACTAGATAAAGGGAAAACGCCACAATTCTTTAAGAGATTCTGCTATCGATACATGTCCCCTTTTAAACCAACGCGAGAACGCGCTGTTATCTCAGATAACTCAATCCAGCGATACTAATCATAAACAACAGGTGTGTTCAAAGAACCCAATGGGCTTTATCAGTGATGTAGTGGTGCCTGGAGAAGTGGGTATACTCTTAATTTATGCCCCCAATATTTTTTTAAGCGACCCAGCAAAGGATGAACGCCCTGTATTATAAACATGTAAGACTACTAGTCTTGCATTAGTATTCAATATGCAAGACTATAGAATAGAGTATTATGAATACAATAGAACACATATAATCAGAAGTATTCTTGCATATCAGGGCCGCACATATAGTTTTCTAAATACCCAGGTGCCAGGTCCCATAAATTGTATTGTTAGGGGGGTTCGGGGACATGCCCCCCCGAGAAAATTTTGATTTTCCTGATCTCAGTAACCAAACTCCATCGCACACCTGCAGGTGATAGGTGCGTCAGATAATAAGACCAGCTAGTCATTCAAGTAGATAAGGAACTCCCGCACACTATCATTACTTGCACTTTTTAATCAAGTTTATTCACACACAACGTTTCGGTCACACGACCTTCGTCAGGAGTATACAAAATGTTCTAAAACATCTCTTTTTAAATGTGTACATGACCACTCCACAGAACTCCATCTGTAAACAATTAAGCTCATTAGGAGTACATAATTAACCCCACATCACAGACAACTACAAATTGTAATAGATAACAAAATTAGTTAAAGTCACCCCGTAGACAAAAAAAAAAAAAAAAAAAAAAAAAAAAAAAAAAAACAACAACACATGATTATCCAACAATATCAAGTTGTACTTCCAAACAATTGTAACAGTCGGGCTCCTTAGCCACTAAAACTCATAACAAATACATAATATATATATAAAAAAAAAAAAAATAAAAAAAAAAAATAAAAAAAAATAAAAAAAAATAAAAAAAAATAAAAAAATAAAAAAATAAAAAAATAAAATAATTTACTATAACATTACATTAAACAATGCTTCGTCATTCATACCCTTAGGTGATAAAGTTTGAAGAGTGTAGATCCAGAACAACTCACGTCTCTGTAGAAGTAATTCTATGTCGCCCCCTCTAGGTGGCAAAGTCACTTTCTCAATCCCACAAAACCGCAAAGAAGTAACATCGTGATTCAAAGTCACAAAATGTGCGGCAACTGGATAGTTCATATCTTTTCTTCTGATCGAACTTTTATGTTCGCTAATTCTTTGTTTCAATTGTCGTGACGTTTTCCCCACATAGCCGATACCACACGGACAGCGAATCAAATAAACCACATGAGTGGAAACACAAGTGATCACAGATTTAATGCTATACTTTCTGCCAGTTCTAGGGTGACAGAAAAATGATGTTTTGAAAGTATTGTTACACTGGGCGCAATTACCACAACGATAGTTGCCCTTCTGTATAGGGCTTAGTAGGCACTGAGATGTACGAGGACTAGTACTCTGAAAGCGAGCATGTACTATGCTGTCTTTTAAATTCCTAGCCCGTTTGTATACAATCAAAGGAGGATGTTTAAAGATATCACTCAACTCCGGGTCAGATGACAGCAAATGCCAGTGTTTTTTAAAAATTGATTTAATCATAAAGGACTTAGGTGAATGTGTTGTAATACAGGAAAAAGAGTACTTTTTAGATTTTTTTGTCTTCTTTCTTAACAGTTCAGAGCGTGTCTTTTTAAAGGCTGTATCGAATGCTTCCTCAACCCAATCTAAAGGGTAACCTCTGCTCAAAAAATTATTTTTCATGATTTTCGATTTCTCTACAAAGTCGGAGTCAGAATGACAAATTCTCCTCAATCTGTAGAACTGACTCTTAGGCAGTCCTTTCTTCAGAAAAATAGGATGAAAACTGGTAGCGAGTAACAGTGTGTTACGATCAGTCTCTTTAGTAAACAGAGTAGTAATCAAACAACCTTCGTTCTTCTGTACCCACATATCAAGGAAGTGTACTTTAACAGAATTGATTTCAGAGGTGAATTCCAAATCATCAACCAAGTTGTTCAAAAATGTAACAAATTCTCGAGCATCCTCATGGTCACCCAAAAAAATACAAAATATGTCGTCGATGTATCTGTACCATTTGATGATCTGTGGATGAAAAGGATTCTTCTCTGTATTAAATATATAGCTTTCTTCAAAAAAACCCATAAATAGATTGGCATAGTTAGGGGCAAAATTTGAGCCCATTGCTGTCCCACCTATCTGAAGAAAAAAATCATTATCAAAACTAAAATAATTATATTTCAAAAGGTAGGAAGCCATCTGGATAATAAAGTCCGAGGGAGGGTTAGAGTCCTCACGTAACGAAAGATAATGTCTAAGGGCAATAAGTCCTTTTTCATGCGAAATGTTAGTATATAAACTTGTTATGTCTAAAGTTAACAATACAGAGGCGTCTGATAAATCATGTAACTCAGAGATCTTATTGATAAAATCGGTAGAGTCTCGAATGTAAGATGGTAACGAATGAACAAAAGGTTTTATAAAAAAATCAACGTACTGCGATAAAGGGGATAAGAGAGAATTGGTCTGTGCCACAATCGGACGACCTGGAGGGTCAATAAGTCTCTTATGAATTTTAGGAAGAGTGTAAAAAACTGGTCTAATCGGATGTTGACAATACAAGAATTTAAACTCCGATTGAGATATCCAACCCTCCGTTTTAGCATTTGTTAAAAATGACAATATCTCTAGTCGATAGGTATTGGTAGGATCCCCAGGGAGTTTTTTATAAAACTTAATATTCTGTAATTGTGCAAGAATTTCATATTGGTATTTTTCCGAATCTTGGACTACAATTGCCCCTCCTTTATCTGCTGGTTTTATAATGATACTTGGGTCACTTGTCAATTCGGTCAAAGCTTTTTTCTCATTCAATGAAAGATTATGGGAGATATTATTACTAGAAGAACAAGTTCCCATCACATCTTGTTCGACCAAACGACAAAAGGTATGAATGGTGTGATTAGACACATTAGGGCAGAAATTACTTTTAGGTCTAAAGGGTGTCCTAGATGCACCAGACTCTGATTTAGAGAAAAAGTACCGTAGTTTCATTTGTCTAAAACATTTGAACAGATCCACTTTTAGCCCAAAACAATTAACACCAACAGTAGGCACAAAAGATAGTCCTTTCGATAAAATCCCTATTTGGTCATCAGATAGTTCTTTTTGAGAAATATTGATTACCGTCTCTTTGAGTAGCTGCGGGTCCACGGTCGTGAACTTCTTTGAGGCTCTTGAACCTCTTCGACATTTCTTCTTTGCGGTCTCCGTGGATGGACTCGTCTGTCCAAAAAAGAGGTCGAAGTATGTGCACTTGAATCACTGTCGATGGTAAACTCACTTTCAGTAGAGTCACTCTGTCCATTAAAAAAGGGTGCTCCATTTCTCCTCGTCCGATTGCGAAAAGATGATCCACGGACTGGTGCGTTGGTCTCTCGGTTCCTGATCTCGAAATGAGCATTTTAAGGTGTTTTGATGGCCAAAAAAATTGACAACAATAGCTTTAAAAGCATGAAGTAGCCTATTTGATCAGATTCTTAAACATGAGAATCAGTTCCAGTTTCAGCGACTTTTCTTTCCTAAATTAATCAATGTTTTTTGGACTAATCTGGTAATTTAATTAATGGTTCAATTGCTCACTCAAAAAGACAGTCACTTGTCGCCACCCTCTGGCTAAATGATGCAATTGGCGCAAATGCAGACAAGTCAAACACATTCGAAAAAATGTTATACAAATATATTTATACAATAATAATGGCAATATATTTAATAGGGTGCTTGTGTTGTTAAATTGAGCTTGTAATTTCCACTGCCTTTAATCAAACAGATTATTTCTGTCGGTCATTTAAAACGTCTATTGAAAAACAGACGAAAATTTGAGCTACTTGCATCTTATCTCGCACTGTCGTTCCTTCTATGAACAAAAATCCTGCATTCTTTGATTGGTATCGCGAACATTTTGACATTGACGAGCAGGTGAGTGCTGAAGCAGATCAGATGAGAAGGTCAGTTATCGTCGCGATGGGAGAATCATTGCAGCAACTAATTAGAGTTAATATTACGGGTACAACTCTAACGGGGTGTTTTTTTTTATTCACGAGTATAGCAACTAAATGATGCGCATCAGAGGGGCTTTAGAAGTGGGTATACGCAATGCCGACTGAAAAGGAAGTGGGTATACGCCGTATACCTGCGTATACCCTGCACTACACCACTGGGCCTTATGCACAGCTGCACTACTTCCTGAACTTCAGCCAGCTCCTTGTTTCCTGTCTGCCATTATTGGACACATTGATTAATCCAGGTGTGCCTGACCTCAGTAGTCACTGCAACAATAATCAGACACACCTGAATTAATCAATGTGTCCAATAATGGCAGACAGGAAACAAGGAGATGGCTGAAGTTCAGGAAGTAGTGCAGCTGGGCATAAAGCCCATTAGACGGATCATGATTAGCACGATGATATTATTTTGGATGTCTCATTTGATCTCGGATGTTTTAAGCAAGGTACGAAGAACAAAAAAAAAAAAAAAAGAGGGGGACGGGTGTCGACTTTCTTTTAGAATACATGCAGGATTTTATGTTCATTTGATCCGAAACACATGACAGGTTGATTATTAAAGGTGAAAAATGATTAGGCACACACACACACACACACACACACACACACATTTGCACTCCCAAACGTTCAATTTTACAGAAAACAGCTAATAAAAACCAAAATAAACAGCTCCCCACAGAAGCTGATTATTTGGATCTATGTTTATCCCACATCATAAACCCATATTGATAGGAAACTTGTGCAAAAATTCACACTCCCAAAGCAGAGAATCACTGTAACTGTACCCTTTTTTTCCTTTCCATGCCAAGCAAAAAATGCAGCATTTTAAATATTTTCATTTTGAATAAATGCAGGATTGTTTTATTTGAGTTCATTTGGTCAAAAACACATGACAGGTAACATTACACACTGTTTAAGTAAATACAGGCGTATCGATTATAAGAGTCTTCTTCTTAAAAAAAAATAGTATATGCAGCATTTGTGTTTAATGATAGAAATAATAGACTGTATATATGTTTCAGCTTAAAAATGAGTGACAGCGGTTGGACGTCCGATTATGGTTACACATCAGTAAGTGTCTGTTATGGACAGAGATTATTGTGTGATGTGCATTTGGACAGATGTTTTATTGTTTTATTTTGCAGGACAGTGAGCATATACCTCTTCGGCAGAGGAGAACAGAGGAGCAGGCAATATTCGTCGTCCTCTTCCTCCTACTCCTCCACCTCCACCCGACAGCCCAAATATGCCCTGCCATCTGCCACACCGTCCACCCCCGACCCCTCCACAACCACGACAGGAGGATGGAGACGCCCCACTCCCTCCACAACAGGAGGATGGAGACGAGGTAATGGACATGCAGGTATTCAATGTGTCAAACTCCGTTGCAATTGTGTGAACTTCTCATTTGATTTTTATTTCTCTACAGTATTTAGCCGGCAATGAAGAAGAGGAGGACTTATAATTTATTTTAAATAAATATTTGTAAATAGCATTATGGTCTACTCTTCTCATTTTTTGAAATATACTGTATTTCCAAATCTGTCGAGGTTTTTCAGAGATAAAAAAAAATTGATATGTATTCAAAACAACAGAATAAGCTCTAATCCCTAACTGTAAAACTGTGTGACGTGTTTTTGAGCATGTGATGAGCAGTGTTGCCAGATCTCACGAGACAAATAAGCAACCAGGCCGGTGAAAACAAGCCCAAAACAAGCGACTTTTTCTCATAGACCATAAAAGAGCTATTTTAGAGCTTTTATAAAGAAAAGAGCACCTCTAGGTTTCGGGAAGAGAAAAATAAAATGTGTGCATGGTTTTACAATCCGTGGGGATGGATGGTTTTAAATAGGGCTGAACGATTAATTGCATTTGCGATAAAATCGCGATATGATGAAACGCGATTTCGTAATCGCAAGAGCTGCGATTACACTGGTCACGTGACATGCGAGAGAAAAGCAGTCTGCGAGATAAAGCATCAACTTGCCACGCTACACGGTCAGGCGTTCAGAAAAGAACAGTTTATTTTTAATGTATGTGATATTGTGTTATTTATTCTCTCCTCAACAATCCTGGATCGATTCAGAGAATTTCAGAATCGAGTATGAGCTTATAGTTTTTAAACACAGATGCGTGATGATGCTGCGCGTGCTTTAGAAACGAACCGGGTTCTGAATCTGCTTGCTTCTATTTTCTCGCTCTCTCTCTTCCTCACTCACACACACGACACCGCTCGAACCTTACAAAACATAGTAGCTAACGTTATTTCATAAAGTTCGGGACTGAACCGAATTACAAGGACATTCGCGGGCTTCATTGAACAGGTTATGCCGCTTTTTCTTGATGTTATCCACAAGTTTCCTACGCCCCATGAGGCCTTGCGTCAAAAGTTGATGCATGTTGGTGTTCACAGACACTTGACACACAAAGATTAAAAAGGTTAAAACAAAGATTAATGATTCTATCAGGTAATCAGTGTCAGATCATATCAGATTCAGTCAGAATGACCGTATGAATGAGGGCAGCCTTTTTGCACTCTGTACAGTCTAGCCTACACCAAAGAACCAACATCAACTGTGTGTGTGTGTGTGTGTGTGTGTGTGTAAAATGAGAAGTCATTTATTATGAGGGTTCAGAGGGGGTGTAGAGTATGCACTTTCTTTTACTGTCTATGACTATGCACGGAACGATTTTTTTTAAGCGGAAAATTAATAATTTTTTTCTGAAATGTATTTATAGTGTCTATATAAACCACTATATATTTTATAATGACATTATAAATATACATGTAGCCTACATTAATATGTTTTAATTAGAATTGCAATTATTGTAGGCTAATATATGTAGTAGGAAATTCAGTTACTTTTGAAAGGACAATAATAAAGGGTCAGTGTACTTCATAAGACTTTAACTTTGCCAGCTATATAAAAATCTAGCATTTCCTCACGTTTTACCATTGCTTTTTAGTGACAGTCGAAATGCATGGGACAGTGATGGTCATACAACACCCACTCCCTCCCTTCTTCTCACAGCTAGCCACGCCCATTTCAGTTGCATTTTTCAAAAAGATTGAGCTAGACTTTAGCTGAAAGGGGGGGTTCATGACCCTTTAAATGCATTTGATAATTCATACTCAAAGTAGACCTGAAATGACATGCATTAGTGCATTATTAGTTAAAAGTAGGGCTGTCAGTTTAACGCGTTATTAATGGCGTTAACGCAAACCCATTTTAACGGCGTTAATTTTTTTTTATCGTGTGATTAACGGACTTTTTGTCCTAGCAAACTTTGTAGTTTTTTCACATTCTTTTGCAACAGGACCTGGCAACAGGCATGGCTCCTGATCCATTTTGGCGTCTCGCGCTCGTCATCCACTCAAAGCAAACACACACAAAGATGATGCGAATTCTCCACCCCCTCGTCACTATCAGGACCTCGTCAGTATTTCTTTCACCCTTTTATTGATAGACAGTGTTTCATTGTGTGAGAGGTTATTTATATACGTTAGTGTGAAATTGAGCACTATTCCAATGTTATTTTCAATAATAATAATAATAATAAAAAACATTTGCACTAAACAAGCCAATCCACTTTTCCATGTTGATAAGAGCATTAAAATGAGAAAAAAATAATGTAACAAAAAGAAATCAAAAGACATTTAGAATAGATAAAAATGTACGAATAATCGCAAGTTAACTATGACATTAATGCGATTAATCGTGATTAAATATTTTAATTGTTTGACAGCACTAGTTAAAAGATTGCAAAATGCACCTGCATGCCATTTTTCCAGTCATGCATTTTGTCATTGAGGATTTCTGAAAAGTTGTGCAAAAATCTCGTCTCGTTCTCGTGAATCTCGTGTCCGGTCTCGTCTCGTGGGATAAGCATCTCGTGACACCCCTAGTTCTCGCACATCAGTAAAGCATAGTTGAGCTTCCTTTTACCATATTTGATGTGGAGTTTTTTTCACCTAAAGTCTTCATGTCTCTTCGGAGGACTTTCATTACACCGTTTGTCTAATTTGGATTTAGTTTAAAATATTTTTATGAACTTTGTGATCAAAAAAAGTTTTGGTAGACTGGCATAAATCTCATTATTTCATTAAAAAATATCTTAATGGGAAATGGCACAAGGATGTTTTCCTTTTTGGGTGAACTATCCCTTTAAGAATTACTGTAATATCTAAACCTGTTAATTAGAAGTGATTGTCCATTTACTTTGAGCTATATTGTATCATTATGACAACTTAAAAGTTTTGTTTTTGTGTACCATTGCAGCTAAAATCCTTGACCCAGGCCAAGAGTGTTCTACATCAAGTCACCGCAGCTTTGGCTGTTGCTGAGCAAGCCCTGAGCTTTGAACACAGGTAACAAGTGTGAAGCTGAAATTTAAATGACCGCATATGCAGAAATCTGTATGCATCTACAGTGCAAGCTGATGTAAGTGGTGTGTACTGATGTTTCAGAAATCTTCATTGGCGGAACATCCTGGTGAAGGACGTTAAACACAAGACCATTCATTTCATTCTGAATGGAACAGTGCATTCCATCGAGACTCAGGGGGTTCAGGTCAACATTATTGACTACTCAAGCTCACGCCTGGAGATCGGTCAGTCCAATGCAGAACTCTTTCTCTAACTCCTTTTGGCACAAATATTTTTCAGTTTCATAAATGTAGTTTTTAAGATGCTTGTGTTGCAAATCCCATGTTAATAACTATCCAACATTCAGTTAATTTAGAATGTATCCCCTGCCTTACTCTTAAAATGGTGACTTGACCATTTTCCACCAATGGTGGCCTTCCTTAACCTTCTCGACTGCAACTCATCTAACAACTAAAATCATACATTATTTTGAGATTCAATGGACAGTTTGAATCTTAAATGAGTAACTTTTTATTGTTTTTTTTTATAAATGTTGTTGATTTGCATTTGTAAAGCTAAACCATCCCAACCATTCCAAGAAAAATTATCAAAATGAACTTTCATTTCCCATAAATTAACTACAAATCAATATTTGGTCCCAAACTAGCTAGCCGTTAGTAAAAGATAAATTCGACCATTTTATAACGTTGTACTGTTACAATGTTGGTACTGGTAGTATATTTAAATGAACAATATGTACTTTTTCTTCATGTTACCTGCATGTCGGACTTGCCGACAAATAAACAATGTCTTGGTGACTAACACGGAGAGAGAGTACATATTTGTAGGATTTTCTATGAACGTTTTATTCTTCCACGCAACAGACCAGGAGACTCTTGAGGTATCTTTCATGCAGAAGTTCTTTAGTGCATCGCTGTAGTCATCTCAAAATAAGTCTGATTTAAAAGAACCTTACATTCTAATTTATACATTTCAAAGAGGGTGGGATTACATGAAGCTGGAGACTCTGAGACAAAGCAAATGGTAATGCACGTGACCCTGAAGCTCCAAGACAAATGGTAACCTAGCAGGTGTTCAAACTTCAAACAGGCATTTTCACACGGTGAGACGAGAAACAGGAAAGGCCTAGCTTTCCCGTGTGGTCACAGGACAATCAGGAGGGTCACACTGGGAATTCCTACTGTTTTCAGACTTTCTCCATTTAAAACATTAAATTAAACATGTATTAATAAAATTTGTAATCTCACATTTCCCCCTCTTGAGAGTACTAATAACTCTCACATTAAGTACAAATTTAAATGATTAAAAGTTCACTCTTGTAACTTTTGCTAGTTACAGGCACATGTTCTGTGTTTGCTTTTTCTGTAATTGCATGCTGACACAGAAAACAAACATGCAAGTAGGGTCCGTGAAGTTCTTACGGAAGAATTAAACTTCAGTTACATCTGGTGTAATTTTTGCTGAAAGATTCAGACTGTTTAACCATCATGTTTTGTGCACAAGTGAGTCAATGCAGCCATCTTCGGCTGTGGCCTGCAACGTTTCCAGCAAAACAAGGATTCTTTAGTCTTCACTTTGTGTGATGTCCTGGTGGTTACTACATCTTGATAATGTTGATGGATGACTGAAGGTTCCGTAAGTCTTTTCTCTGCGTTGTGAATTTTTTTTCTTTACTTTGGTGATAGTTGGCTCGGCAGCGGGTCTCGTTGTTTTCTGGAAGTGGTGTCTTCATACGCAGGTGAAGACGTCTGTGCGTATGGGTCTCGGGATAGCCATCAAGTGGTATCTGCACAGAGGGAGACAAAAGACAGGAGAGCAGTATTTCTTCAAAGACAAGGGTTGTATCCTGCTGAGTAAACACTGAGTCTGCTATTGTTCCCTCTTTCCCTATATACTTAATTCTTGACACCTAAAGAAACAGTGAGGTGAGGATTAGACTAAATGGATGGGGGAAACCTTCGAGGGAGTCTTCACCGAAAGGGTTGGCCCCCAAAGCCTGTTGCATTTGGTTCTTCCCTTGGCTCCTCACTGGTTCATGTCCTAACATGTCCCTGTGAGTGGCAGAACTTTGCAGAACACTTTTCAATGCGACATAAGTTTTTTTTTTTCTTGCTTGACACAATACTGCCGATCAACATCCCTTGATGGGGCACATGCCACTTAGGCTCTAATGGCTTGACCTGTCCTGTGACAAGTGTACTTTGATCTGCGTAACCCAATCATGAGTTATTTTTCCTTCATCCTCTAACAAAAAATCAGTCGTTGTAGACATCATACGTGAGAATGGGTGAGGGTAGTTAAACCAATTTCCCCAAAGGGAAAAGGTGACAAAATTGACTTTCGCTTCATTCATTAGTGCTAATACTGCGTGTGGGCATTTACAGTCTGACCTAACACTATTATTGATGAAAGGCCTGTGCTGTAGAATAACATTTAAGGCTGTGAGTTTACTTAAAGCAGTCCCCCAAAGGAAAAGCAGAGACAGTCACTTTCTTTTTGTTCTGTTAAACAAACATAAGTCTTTTATCTCTGTTGTAAGTTACTGGGGAAATTAAGCACTCACAGTCCAAATGGTTAACACGTCAACAAGCTGGTCAAGTTTACTGGCGTGGAGAATGGCTGCTTCAGAGTAGCAAGAAAGCAGAGGAAAAAGTTGGCCAAAAAGGTTGACTTCTCTAAAGTTCTTTCTACTTTTTCTACACTCTCTGCTCCTTAGGACATTTACGTTTCTGTGGGTTTTCTGTGCTGACCTTAAAAGAGGCTGCTGCAATTTGTACTCTTGCCTGAACATTAAAATCTCTTTCCCAAGCAGTTAACCTGTCCAGGTTACTTCTAAGAGTTCTGTGAGACCAAGTCAGATTCAAAAATGGCAAAGCACTTCTGTAGTCAGCTATAAGGCCATCTGACCAGATGCGGACCAGCGGTCCTTTGTCATTGAGTACACTTTCAGAATCATCCACTATTCCACTGTACGTTACAGCTGACTGACAAAACCTCTCTGTATATTCATTCACAGTTTCTTCTTTCTTTTGTACACAGTTAGTAATTCTAGACCAATCTATCTTGGGTCCTAGGATATTCTTTAGGATTTTCAAAACCCCTTTTCTCAATTCATCTTTTCTGGCATGTTGCAGTTCAGAAGTAACAGCAGACTCAAAACTGTTGAATTCAGATTCAGTTAGAATTTGAGACATTAACTGTGTGACTTCTGTTAACGACATGTCGTAGAGACGCATTTTATTGATCAAAGCTCTTCTAAATTCAGTGAACTGTGTGCGTGCGGAGGATAAGCCCTGGGACAGTCGCTCAATGTCTTTGGGTCCTAAATTTGCATTGCCTGCTTGTAACTGCAGAATGGGGGTTACAGATTGAACAGTGTCAATATCTTTTACCCTACTCTGAGCCTTCAGTCTTGCAAGTGGTTGGTTCCCTATAAAACATCCGGATGAACCAAACACTTCCTCTTTGCCTGGAACGTCTCAGTTCATTCCGAGTGACAAGAAATGGTGACGGTCATCGTTCGGCCTCATAGATCCATAGTTATAGTCATAACTTACGATCTATTTCGACCTCACTCAGACCGTCACCACGGTCTTACCTTGGATGACTAGTGCCATCAAGGTCACGAGGGATGGAAGTCTCCCCTTCTTTACATCCCTGCTTAGCGGCCAAAAGCAGAATTGTGGACCCAAGCGTCTGTGGGTCCGCCACATTGACCCTGTAATACCTGGCAAAGGTACAAGGTGAACTCCATGATGCGGCTGCACATATGTCTGTTAGTGCTACCCCCTTCAGTGCTGCCCATGATGTGGCCAGGCTCCTGGTAGAATGAGCTACCAGGTTCCCTGGAACTGGTAAACTCTTACTGGAGTATGCTGTAGGGAATCAAGGCGAATCAAACACAACTTAATCAAATTAATCTCTCATGGGATTAATTCACATGGCTTCAACACTCCAAGTTCTGGAGCCCAGAACACAGAGTCACAGAACGGCACCGAGGGTTTGCTTTGGGGGGACAATAAACCCCCCTCCGAAGACTTTTATGGTCCTGCAGATAGCAACAGAATGCCACAGGAAGAAACGTGTCAATATGTTACTGTTTTACTAAGGCAGATCGGCTCCAAAATGGTGGAACGAGAGGCTCACAACCAAGACCCCTTTGATCCCCTGACAGAGATGTTCCACAGAACACATCTCCTCGTCCCCCTTACGAGTTGAACTCGCAGTAACCTTGCGGTTGAGATCGGAGATCTCACACATAAAATCATATAAACTCACCACAGAACAATTCTTGGACCTAAAACCAATCATAATTGTTGTTGTTCCTACACTTCATGTGTTATTATGCTTAGATCACATAATAACCATGTAATTGTTGTTAACTATTAACTCTTGTAATTGTTATACAACCATTAGAAGTGTGAATGCCTCGTTTGCTCTTAAACGAACCGTATTCTCGTAATTCAAAAGATGGCTTGATTGAAATCTGCGTAAAAGGTTTTGTTTTATGATTATAATTATCATAAGGTTAAAACGATGGTCTTTTGTCTCTGCTAAGTGCTGGAGACCAGCTCACAGACAATGCATAAATTATGATAAAGCAAGAAGTAGATCCACCTCCTGAGATCATGCCATTACCCATTGGCCTGAAGTTTCTTGGAGGTTGGACTAGAGTTTAAGTTAAAGATCCGAACAAAGGACCTCATGTTCAGATTTCAGATGATTTTTGTTTAGATTTTTGTTGATTTTTGATGATCATGTGTTGATTTTTGTTTTGTTTTTAGTTCAGTTTAGTTCGTTCAGTTCTGTAACTGTTAAGATCGCGCCTCTCTCTAAAACCAGCAAGAGAGTGTTCTGTTCGTGCTTATCTCTGAAACAAAGAACGTGTTCGCATGCTTCTACATCGGCTAGACCAAATTCGACCAGCAGACGAATAACCCATCAAGATCAGGGTTACAATTCAGCTCATTCAAGCCATCCAACTCGCCTTACTTCCATTTCTTTCCTTTATTTTCTTTGTCGTGAAAAGTCTCGGTTCAAAGTTAAGTTTGCTGCAAAGTCCGTTTTTAAACGTCTTCCTGCAACGCGCTTCGAAATCGTAAAGACTTTTCATTCGGCTGCTAGTCACACGTTACCGGCAAACTAAGGAGGAACTTCCATCCCTGCACTTCAAAGACAACAAACCACGCAACGGACCTGGCCGGGAAAACCCCCCTTCAACGCGACGCAGACAAAGGGAATTCCCTCAGCCACTACAAAGCGCAAGTACTCCAGGCTCTAACTGAACTGGTGCTTTAATGTTAATTGAATAACCTCTCTAAGAAAGGAAGGTTCAAATTAATGCTTGGTGGTCCTTTCAGGTTATGTCTTACGTGCATATAGAAAGTTGAAACTTTCTCTCTCCCTCTTTCCAACTCACTCTTTCCCTTTCGCGACTGTATGAATGTGTGTGTGTGTGTGCGTGATTATGTTTAAACCTTAGTTGTGTTTAGAATAGCTAATAAAGTCTCCCATAGATTTGAAAAGATAATTTCCTTGTGTTGTGTTTGCACATTTAATGTCTTGTACTGTTCGATCTAAAGTTACCTTGCTAAGACATAGTGTTTCACTATAGATTTGGTATTTGTATCCTTGCAAATTACGGCCCGTTCAAATGAACTCCAAACGAGTCATTTGCTCGGTTCAGTGATTCGGTTCCATAGATTCATTGCAAATCAATGAATCATTTCCCTTTGAGCTAAATTGGCCTTCGGCCCCCTTAATACATTTTATGTATATTATGTTGCATTCGCTACAATGCATAAGCAATCATGTCTACTATCCAATGAGATAGACGCTGTTTCGAGGCTGGTTTTCCATCACTTTTCTTATCAAAACACAGAAACAACTGAGTGTGCGAACGTCGTAATGTATGTGCGCTCAATGTATGTGCGACGTGCTCGGACATAAGGTAGTAAGATCAAACTCTGTACAGGAGAGATCAGGATCAGGTTGAAATGCTGCAAGTTCAATTACTTGATTGATCGAGCCAGTATTAAGAACTTTAGGTAGAAAAGCAGGGTTCGGCCAAAGAGAGACCCCTGAATAGTCTGCTTTCCACCTTAGACAGTCCTCACTTACTGTTAGAGAATGTATCTCACCCACTCTTTTTGCTGAACAGATAGCAAGAAGGAAAACTGTTTTCCATGTTAACGATTTAGGGCCAATCCCAATTCTACCCCTTACCCCTTCACTTTCCCCTTCCCCTCCGTTTTGCGCGTCCACGTGAAGGGGTAGGGTTGTCCCAATTCTCTTTTGGTTGGAGGGGGAGGGCTAGGGGGAAGGGCCAGATAGCCCTTCAAACGAAGATTTTTCGGGAGCACACTTCAAACGAAGGGGTACGAGAAGTGTCACTGCTAACCCAGGCTGGCTGCCCAAGCGACAAAGGAGACCCATAAATTTAAGTATTTGTGGCTTTAATAAGTATTGTAATGACAAATAATGATTTGCTTTATGTTACATTCAATATTGTGTTCATATTTACGGTTCGTTTCTTCACAGAAACGTTTGTAAAAAAAATCGCTAAAATTACTGTAGTTTACTAACTATAGTCCTGCAACATATTTTCGTCATCTCCGTTGTTTCCTGCGAACTTCACAAGATAAATGCAAGAAAATAGCTGTAACCCACGCGACTGAGATAACTGCAGCTGTCGACGGCATCTTGGACGTTGTGATAAACATCGGCGCATCTCCTGTGACGTAGGCGCTAGCGACGACTTATAATGACGTTTAACGGAGGCGTAGTGGTGTCCCATTTCTTAGGGGAATATTTTCACCCCTACGCATTGCCACTCTGTTTCAAGGGTCAAGGGGAAGGCGAAGGGGTAGGGCTAGGGGAAAGTGAAGGGGTAAGGGGTAGAATTGGGATTGGCCCTTAAGATCCGCTTGGGCCAATGGTTCAAACGGGGCTCTAGTCAGTGATTGTAGAACCATGGGAAGATCCCAAGATTGTGATCTAAGTCTTTTTTCTGGATAGAGGCAACGTGCCCCTTTGAGAAATTGAGTAACCAACATGTGTTTACCAATGGACAAGCCTTCCACCAAACTGTGAAAATGAGAAATAGCAGCTAGATAAAGGGCCAATCCCAATTCTACCCCTTACCCCTTCGCCTTCCCCTTGACCCTTGAAACAGAGTGGCAATGCGTAGGGGTGAAAATATTCCCCTAAGAAATGGGACACCACTACGCCTCCGTTAAACGTCATTATAAGTCGTCGCTAGCGCCTACGTCACAGGAGATGCGCCGATGTTTATCACAATGTTTATCTTTTTTTTTTTTTTTTACAAACGTTTCTGTGAAGAAACGGACCGTAAATATGAACACAATATTGAATGTAACATAAAGCAAATCATTATTACAATTCTTATTAAAGCCACAAATACTTACATTTATTGGTCTCCTTTTTCGCTTGGGCAGCCATTTTGCGTCTGTAGCCTGGGTTAGCAGTGACACTTCTCATACCCCTTCGTTTGAAGTGTGCTCCCGAAAAAATTTCGTTTGAAGGGCTATCTGGCCCTTCTCCCTAGCCCTCCCCCCCCCAACCAAAAGAGAATTGGGACAGCCCTACCCCTTCACGTGGACGTGCAAAACGGAGGGGAAGGGGAAAGTGAAGTGGTAAGGGGTAGAATTGGGATTGGCCCAAACTCTCACTGTTTTGACTTTTCTTCCAGAGTCTAAAAGTGACTGAAGAAAACATAAAACAGAATCAAGGTCACAATTCGTGGGGTCCAAGCTCTTGTCCTGACACCAGTTAGAGAACACACGTCACTTGCTCGAGTAGTTATCTCAAGTGGAAGGTGCTTAAGCATTGTTTATGGTTTTCTTTACTGCCTCCTCCAGCTGACAAGAGAGGGGCTGAGTAGGGGCCAAACCCATAGTTGTAACGTGTCTGGATTCGGGTGCCAGATCTGACCCTCTACTTGAGAGAGAAGGTCTGTTCTCATTGGCAGTTTCCATGGATGGCCCTGTACCAGACGTAGGAGAAGTGGAAACCAATGTCTCTTTGGCCATTTCCGGGCGATTAGTAAGACCCTGCAATGTCCCTGATCCACTCGTTTGAGCACATGAGGAATCAATGATAGGGGAGGAAAAGCATATAATATACCTCCCGGCCACTCGTGAGACAGTGCATCCAGTCCCAAAGGCCCACCTTGGCCATTCAGAGAGAACCACATCTTGCAGCGAGTTGTCTCGACTGATGCAAATAGGACGGTGTGGGCTTTTCCGTAACGGGCCCATATCAGATTCACCACCTCCGGGTGTAATCGCCATTCCCCCGGGAGAGGTCCTGTTTGAGAAAGGAGATCGGCTGCCCAGTTCATTACTCTGGGTAAGTAGCCCTGAGGGATGCAAGTCTTGGGTAGACCCAAAACAGAAGTCTCCTGGCTTCTTGGAGACAGCGCAATGACCTGGTGCCTCCCTGATGATTGATGTGATAAACTGCCGACATATTGTCGGTCCTTACAAGGACATGCTTGTTCTGTAGGAACGGAATCAAACGTCTCAAAGATAGATAAATGGCTCTCAGCTCCAGCACATTGATGTGTTCCATGGTCCAAGGGAACACCCATGAGCCTCTGACTGTTCTGCCTTGCCAGACAGCCCCCCAACCTGTCAGAGAAGCATCGGTTGTCACCACCATTCTCCTTGCTGGTATATTCCCCAGAGGAACCCCTTGATTCAACTTGTTGCTTCTTGTCCATGGACGCAGAGCCTGAACACATTTCCGTGTGACTTTCAGCTTCACTCGCCTGTGTAACTTGGGGTGGAGTTGAAATTTGTTGATCCACCATTGCAATGGTCGTGCTTGGAGCAGTCCCAGAGGCACTACCTTTATTGCTGCCGATATCATCCCCATTAAAGGGCACCTATTATGACGCTTTTTACAAGATGTAATATTGGTCTCGGGTGTCCCCAGAATGTATTTGTGGAGTTTCAGCTTAAAATACCCCACAGTTAATTTATTATAACCATTTGAAAATGTCATTTTGGGACCTGATCAAAAATGAGCTGTTATGGGTGTATGTCACCTTAAATGCAAATGAGCTGCATATCCCCGCCCTGCCTTTGGATGAGGGCGTAACTTGAGACACGCTGTTTTGAATGTCATTCAGCGTACGTTTGAATCGGAATATATAAATAGTACTTAGAGACTCCGGCAGAATAAACACATGAGAATGGACCAGTACGTCTCGGTATGGTTATTTGATACATTTATGTACTTATAGCGTTGTTGTAATCGCGTCTTTTTGCAAGTATGGATGTGCAACACACACACACAAACACTAATGCTGGCGCATTTTTTTGAAACTACATACACATTCTGTGATAAAGTTTGCTACGTACAAGCGAAATTACATTTATGCGAGGGACCTGTGGCGTCATGTTTACTTGTCATACAGGTGCTTCTGTGGCAAATGTGAGAAGATGGCTAACTTACAGAACAACAACATATATGCAGTTTTTAATACAATATCTTTAAATATATATTTATAAACGTGTGGTTACACACTATACAAACAATGTTTAAATTCTATACAAAGACATCCTACGACGACAACAACTTTAGACGCATAATTTGTTGTTGAATTGGCTGACAGACTGAAATGACTATTTGCTCAAAAATCATAAAATACACTTACTAGAGGTGACGTTGTATCGCAAACAGTAGACGACAATCCACACTTGAGGATTAACTTTTAAGCCACAACAACAGGATTAACCCACGAGTCCACGACAGAACACTTATGTTTCCATGAGACATTACCGGCTGTCGTTGAAACAATGGAGGATGGTGTGTACAGATCACCGAGGGCGGGGTCTAGGCCACAACCACACTGTCAATTAAACCCCTTTCTCACTTTCTACGTCACAAAGACCTGGATCTTATAACAGCTCGTTCTGAGACAGTGCATATGATTTATTGAGATTGGGAAAAAAAAACACTGGGTGGATTTTTTTATCATTCTAGGGTGGTTTTGCTCACACACTGCCAACACACATGTATGTTCAAACACCATGTAAAAGTGAATTTTCCATAATAGGTGCCCCTTAACTTTTGGAACTGTGCCAACTCCATCCGCTTGCCTAAGTGAAAAGATTGTGCCAGGGTGGATAACTGTGTTGCCCTCTGTGGGGATAGAGATGCTGTCATTGTTAGGGTGTTCAAAACTAACCCAACAAATACGGTTTCTTGTCGTGGTTTGACATTGCTCTTTTCGTGATTCATGCGGAACCCGAGTTCTTGTATGTGGTTGATAACGGCCTCTGTATCCCTTAGAACCTCGTGATGGCTTGGTGCACATATCAACCAGTCGTCCAGATATGGAAGGATCTTTATGCCTACAGCCTGAAGAGGATGAAGGGCGGCTGACACTAGTCAAGTCACATTTATTTATATAGCGCTTTTCACAATACAGATTGTATCAAAGCAGCTTCACAGTGATAACATGAAAGTAGTACAACACAGATCAATAATATTGTTAAATATTGAATACTAAATAACCCCGACTAAGCAAGCCAAAAGCAAGGCGACAGTGGCAAGGAACCAAAACTCCATCAGATTGGATGGAGAAAAAACCTTGGGAGAACCCAGGCTCAGTCGGGGGCCAGTTCTCCTCTGGCTTACATTCATATTGTTTATATATAAATATACATAACATATCGCCGGCGTTGAGTCGTCTCTTCACAGGCGCTGGTCTTCTCATCACAGGCGTTTGGGCATGCGAAATCCCCGTGAGAGGCTGGATACAAAACTGGACCTGACGAACGCCATTTTTCTCGGGACAAGCATCCCAAGATAACAGCAGAAAGGCCAAAGGGAAGGACGTTGAATTGGTATGCTTGGCCTTGGAAAGCAAAGCGAAGGAACTTCCTGTGATCTGGATGAACAGGCACATGGAAATATGCATCTTTGAGGTCTAGTGTTGTAAACCACTCGCTTGGTTCTATGACCTCCAAGATCTGGGCAGTAGTCAGCATCTTGAATGGCAACACTTTTATGTATGCATTCAGATGCCTTAGGTCTAAGATGGGTCGGAGACCTCCATCTTTTTTGGGCACAAGGAAATAGTTTGAATAAAACCCAGTGTGCTGTTCGTTGGGTTGTAGCTGAGTAATTGCCTTCTTCCTCAGAAGGGCTGCTATCTCTTTGGATAAAATTTCTGCCTGGACTGGATTCTTGACCACAGTTAAGTGGATGCCTGAAAACGAAGGAGGTCGTCGCCAGAACTGGATCCTGTATCCGTTTTTTTTATCACAGTGAGTACCCAAGGATCTGGTATTTTCTTCTCCCAGCTGTCCAGGCATAGCTGGGAGCAGATTCCGGAAGCTCCTCCAGGATTGCTACGCAGTACCCCCATAGGGGCCTGAGCCCCTGGAGTTCTGCTTCTTCCGTGGTGCATCTCTTCCTGAAGTACGAGACCGAGCCATTTGTGAATGTTGTGGTGCTTGTCTGGCACTTCGGCTGTTATCAAACCCCAGAGAATGAGTATTTTGTCTTCCATTAAACTCCCATGATCCTGACCGATTAAAAGCAGGAGGATGAGAGTGTTGATAGCCTCGATATGACGGTCTAGCTGTCCTAGCAGGACCGAACGTGCGTTGCACTGAATCTCTTCTACGCCGCGCTTGTTCTGCTTTGTCAAGCGTCAACTGAGAGTCTGGATGAAACACCCGGCCTGGGGTGACAGGCATGTTAGTCAGTTCCTTCCTGATCGTATCTGGTATGGAGGTCTGTGCCAACCAAATCTGTCTACGGGAAAGTATCGCAGACGACATAGAGGCCCCAATGTCCCTAGTAAGCTGGGCGTGCGTAACCAGAGCTGCATCGACCAGCCCAATGATGTCCTGATCCTGTGGATTTATAAGTTTCCGTAAAGAGGCCAGAATTATGGCTAAGGCATTACCAGATCGGGCTGCACGTGTGGCCGAGTTGTAGGTTCGACACACTAAATTATCTGTCTTCTCACACTCCTTCCGGGGACATCTTGGGTCATCAGTCACCCGGTCTAAACCCAAGGGTGTTAAAGATGCCATTTCACGCTCCACCGCCGGCATACCTGCCATGCCCGTTTCTGTAGCATATTGTACATTAGCAAAACGTCTACAACCAGCATTGAACTGGGGTGCAGCTTTGGGGTTATTCCAAGCTTTGCTTAACATTTTGTGAATAATCCTCAGTAACAGGGATTGAAACAGATGGTTGGGATTGGGCAACCCCAGACCACACTCCTCGCACCACTGGTGCAGTTGATGTCTCGGCCGATGTTTCCAGGCCTAAAATTCTTGCAGCACTTAGAATTCGGGTAAGAATGTCAGGTTGTGCAACATCCTTATCATTAGCAGAAGACCTGGACTCATCTCCTTGATCTTCCTCACCCATATCCTGATCATCTCTACCAAAAAGCGAGTCATGAGCATGGAGAGAAATGGTGTCAGGAATGTTACCTCTTCCTCCCTGATTTGGAGGGAAATCATTTTCAGAGACAACAGATGGAGCTGCATGCTGTTGTGCGTTTAAACCAATATTCTGTGGCCTATAAACATCCATCTTACCAGCCAAATCCCTCAAGGTTGCAAGAATTTGCATCTGGGTATCAGCTTGAAGATCTGAAGCCCTTGACCTTCTTCCATCAGAACAGGTAGATCCATCATTAACCTCAACAGGAGAATTTTCCCGTCTCCGTTTAAGGGAGCGTGCCTCAGCCATTGATGCTGATGCTCCTCTATCATTAGTTGCTTGTTCAAAAAGTCTTGCTCTTTGCACCCTTTCTTGTAGGGAGAACTCAGCTGCGGCGGGACATGGTCTCTCAATGTCCTCCAGCAAATGGGCCATACCCAGACATGATGGACACTCCCGCTGTCCGTCCCGAGGATGCATGGTAGCATGACAATAACAACACATAGGTTGACTCATAATTACAATACAACTGCGTACAGCTGTAGCCTAGTAATAATGCCCTACCCTGCGTACAGGAATTTGACAAATGTTAATTTTTTTTATTTTTTTTTAACCAAAAACGCCTATCTATAGAGAGCCTAAGTCCCGCCCCTCCGCTTCCGGCTCATGGGACCTTATTTCGGAAAAAATATGAATGGTAGTCAATGGTGAGAGACAACTTATCTTTTTATTCAGTCTGAACTGTGCCCTCAATTACACATATGATGTTGGTCAATTTAAAAGATAATTCTGAAAGTCAAAAACGTCGCAGTTTGTCATACAACAGAAGAGTAACATTTAGTTTTATGTGAAAATCGCTCTGTGAACTACATCTCCCGGGAAGCGAAACGAGATCCGCTGCTCGTGTGTGTGCAGTCTGGAACAAAACACTCAGGTATGACGGCGTAACGTTACGATTATAATGTAAGACTATAGAAACAATGACAGACAGCCTCAGTAAAGTTAGCTTCATTCATTGAGAGAAAATGTGCGCCTTTGGGGTTTGTAGTCTTTGTAATTACATATTTTCACAGTCGGTTTTACATCAAACTGCGACTTTACTTTAAAATGTATCTTTTAAATTGACAAACATCATACGTGTAATTCAGGGCACAATTCAAACGAGATCAAAATATTTGTTGTCTCTCGCCATTGACTACCATTCAATATTTTTCCAAAATAAGGCCCCATGGTGGTCGACCGGAAGGGGAGGGACTTAGGCTCTCTATAGAGATCAGATCAAAACAGGTGACAGAGTCCCCTCAGCTGTGAACAGCCGATCAGCGGGTAAACAATTAAGCTCCTTTCAACTGATATGAATAATAGAGCAGAAAAAAATATTAGTATTTTACTCACCACATCCGTATGCTTTTTTAAGCGTCGGAATACAATCCCTACAAAACAAATATTAACATGAATCAAATTTGTAAATTTGTAATGTAAATAAAACCAACCACTCACCTGAATAGTAAGAAAAAGGGAAAATAATTACCGCAATCCTCAGGGGCACCGGGCGCCTGCACTTAAAGTGACGGATTGAGTGGGTAAAGATTCCAAATATCAACGTATACACACGGATTTTCTCCAAACCGGTCTCAGAAGAGGCGAGAAAGGCAAAGAGGAAGTGTTCGGTTCATCCGGATATTTTATAGGGAACCAACCACTTGGGGTCAGTCATCTGACATTGTTTACATTAGGTCTCGAGGAGAGCTAGTAGAATGGCGTCATTCAAGGTAAGACCGTGGTGACGGTCTGAGTGAGGTCGAAATAGATCAACATATCATAATGTTAAGTCTATTTATTATTAAAGAATTTGTCAGTATTACAGTTATTTTGGGGGAAATTTGAATAATTGCATTGCAAGCTGATTTAAGGTGTGCCCCTAAATTTTATGCTTGCGCTCCTTAAATTTTCAGAGGCAACAGCGCTCCTAGTAAAAAAAGTTAGTCTGGAGCCCTGCTTGCTCCTAGCACTTTTTTACACTCATCTATAGACCAAACTTTTTCTGGGTGAATGCCAAATTTCTTTGTCAAATTCAATCTGACTGACTGAGTCACTATGGAGTCAATGTGTTCTCCTAACAATGACTTAAATTCGCTATCTGACCACAATGGAGTGGCAAGGCCACTTTTCTCAGTTGTTGGAACCAACCTAGCATTTTTCCTAACCATTTTGTGATTATTCTTTACCACCCACAAAAAACTAAACTTTCTCTGATCAATAGAGGCTACACTTGTTTACACAGATCGACTGTTGTTAAACCTCCTTTGGTAGACCAAAGGATATCCACAATATTACAAGCACTTTATGCTAATCTTCCCTGCTTGTACAGAGGATCAAACTTTCATCTCTAAAATACATTTTTAGAGGGTAACAACCACAAAATAACAAAAAACAAACACAAACTACTAGCATGTTACGTTAATCTTTCCTGAAAGAAAAATGGAAAGGATCTTTCACCTTCCAAAACTTTTAGAGGATACGACCACAATAACTAGCACAAAAATTGCTAATCCTTCTCTGTGAACAGAAGTTATCACCAATATTAACACGTAATGTTAATCTTCCCTAAGTTTAGAGGATATCTTCTCTAGCAACGTAGAGGCACTATTCCATTAAACAAAACTTCCCTGACTTATTCAGAGGATATCTTACAACTTCCCTGACTTATTCAGAGGATCCCAAAATATTAACATTTAATGTCAAATCTTCCCTGCCTGACAACATGATATCTATCATCTTTAAAAGACAACTTTTAAAGGATTACTTTAGTTAATCAAAACACTACAGCTGTCTGATAACTCTCTGACGGCGCAGAGGCACAACTTTGGTACTGATCTGGTTCTTTGAATAGAGTGAAAACTCACCGAATCGTTGCTTGTATGAAAAGATTCAGTCTGGAACTCAGTCAGAAAAGTTCTTTTTTGTTGATTTTTTTTCTGGAACTCAGTCCGCTTTGAGATCATGTTCTGGAACTCAGCTAAGATTTCTCTGTTAATCTTTTGTTGCAGTTCTTGATTCAGGTAAGATTTCTCTATCCGGGTCACGGCACCATCTGTAGTGAAGTTTTTCTTCCATGCAACAGACCAGGAGACTTTTGACGTATCTTTCACGCAGAAGTTCTTTATTGCATAGCTGTAGTCATCTCAAGGATAGTCTGATTTAAAAGAACCTTACATTCTAATTTATACATTTCAAAGAGGGTGGGATTACATAAAAGGTGGGGACACTGAAACAAAGCAAATGTAAATGCATGTGACCCTCGAGCTCCACGGCAAATGGTCTCAGAGCAGGTGAATACTTCAAACAGGCATTCTCACCAGGTGAAACGAGAAACAGGAAAGACAAACTTTCCTGTGTGGTCACAGGACAGTCAAGATGGTCTCAGACATTAATATATCAGCTGTTCTAACTTCAAACAGGCATTTTCACACGGTGAGATGAGAAACAGAAAAGGCATAGCTTTCCCGTGCGGTTCAAAAGACAGTCAGGAGTGTCATGCTGGGAACTCCTACTGTTTTCAAAGATTTAGAGACTTTCTCCATTTAAAACATCAAATTAAACATATTAATAAAATTTGTAATCTCACAACGTACTATGGTCATTGTAACAATACAAAGCTGGTTGAAAATTTATGGTTGCATCCTTTTTAGAGAAAGTTTCATTTAGTCAAAATTACCAACTTTTACTCTTACACGAGTTGAAAATGTAGTAAAACTGATGCACGTGAATTGGAAAATAAATGCTTGTACACTTTTCTCTCTCTCAGATGGACTGACGGTGTCTTGCGATCTCTCTTCTGATGAAGAGTTGTTTATGAGACAGGGAGATTACAAATCTGAAGTCTTCCGCCTAATGAAGCAAGGAAACAAGTGTGTGCTTCAGCCTCAGACAAAGATATTTAAAATTCTTTCATTCTAAATGAAGGATTGATGATTCTCATTGTTCTTTTTTCATTCTCTGTTTCTCAGTAACTGCTGGTCCATTTATAATCCACATACTAATGTGTTGTGGCTGCACTTTCTGGCTGATAAACTTTTGAGGATGAACTACAAGAAACAAGACAAGTCCAGCCAGCAGAGGACACGGAGGAGCGGCCTCAAATCTTTCCAGTCGGAGGTCCTGACCTATCAGTCAGCCACAGAAGCTCTTGTGAACTGCACTTTTTTAAAAACTAATTAGGTTTTTAATGGAATGAATTAAATGTTTAGTATGTTATTTTCAGATGTGTTTAACTTGTGTATTTGTATTTTTTTTTTCAAATAAACTTTTTCACTTTCTTAATTTATTTCACTTCTTCAAAAATCTGGCAAATGTCTTCTTTAAAACAAGACCAATCTTACGTCTATATTCCAAAGCATTCGGGGGACGCTCGAAAGGGGGTCTCGCCCTGGGTGTAATTCAAAGTAGAACCGCCACTGATGGGGGGTGACGCTTAAGAGGTTAAGAAAAGTCTCAACATTCCGCACCCTATTTCCAGCAATCCAAACTTGGCAGTTCATTTAATAGAGGTCCATGTAGGATTTGTTGCAGAACTGCTTATTTTTGTCCCCTATTAGACCTTATCATCCTTTTGCTGGGAGAGACCACACGTGAAGCATCAATGTAGGAAGCCTCCACACAGGAACATTCTCTTCTTTCAGCTCTTTGATATGTCCACTCACTCTATGACCATAGTGTCCTGCAGTCCTTCATTGTTTGACTGAATGCATTGTAACAATCTGCCTGTATTGACGAGGCTCACTCACCGAGTACTGTTATCAGAATGCCTTTATTCCACTCCTAACGTAGTGTTGAACTTGGCTTGCGGCAGCTTTATACTGCCATCTAGTGGCCTAGTTGATATGGAACACATATCAATACATCTTCCCTTTTTTATTTTTAACACAGTTTTTTTTTTTATTAATCTAAATAAATCTTTATATTCCACCAATTTCAATTCTTAGTTGTCTCCACTTAAATTTGAAACTTTATAAGAACATACACTCTGAACATAACTCTGATTACCCTAGTGTTATCTGAACACAACTTCATATTTCTTCTATCAGTCTTCTTGGTCTTTTAATTTGTCTTTTTGGACGTTCATTCTGAGTCTCACAATCTTTCTCTTTATCAGTCTCTGATAGCTTGCCTTGCAATTTTGATTGTTCACATTGCTTTGAGATTTCCAGGTCATGTGAGTCACTTTCCTTGATTCTTATGTCTCTCTGAGGCACTTTGAGCAGGTGTCTTCTGTTCCGCCTCATTATCTTTCCATGTTCTGTCAACACCTCGTATGACCTGGTTGTAGTCTCTTTTACCACTTTGGCCAGCGGTCCCCACTGTCCATCACATCTCACCCGCACTACTTCCTCCTGAGCTAGTGGACTTAGTGGTTTGGCTGTTCTGTTGTAATGCTTCTCCTGCCTCTCATTCGCAGAATTCCGTGTACTTTGTACCTTGTGATGCTTCACTGATGGAAGTTTCGTCCGCAGTTTCCTATTCATGAGCATTTCTGCTGGTGAAAGGCCATTCTCCAACGGTGATGCTCTGTAGTTTAGAACAGCCAGGTATGGATCTTCACCTGTCTCTGCGCTTTTTTTTAGTAGGCGTTTTATGATCTGCACTCCTTCTCCGCTAAGCCATTGGATTGCGGGTAAAGGGGACTTGATGTTAAATGCTCAAAGCCATAGTTTCTTGCAAAGTCCTTAAAGCTCTGACTTTTGAATTGTGGTCCATTGTCACTTATTACAGTTATTGGAATACCGTGACGTGCAAATATGGCTTTTGTTTGCACAATCACATGTTCTGCTGTTGTGTTTGACAGCCTCACAAATTCTGGGTAATTTGAATGATAGTCCATGAGCAACAAGTAGTCTTTGTCCTTCAGTTGAAATAAATCCATTCCAACCTTTCTCCATGGTTCCACTGGTTTGTCGTGTGATTTCATGGGCTCTTTTGGTTGCTGATATCTGTGCCGTTGGCATACGTCACATTGCTGCACTAATGTCACTATGTCTCTATGCATGCCCGGCCAATACAGTACCTCTCTTGCCCCCCTCTTACACTTTTCCATACCCAAGTGTCCCTCATGCACAAGTTTTAACATCTGTTTTCTCATGGAGACACAACAATTTTTGTTCCTTTAAGCAGAACTCCATCTAGCACTGACAGTTCATCTTTAAAGTGTTGGTATGGGTTATCCAACACTCCTTCCCCCGGCATGTGAATTACTTCTATCACCCTCCTCAAATGTTCATCTTTCATTGTTTCAGTGGCTATATCAGCCCACTTTGCAGTTGACACTGGCATCTGTGCTTTGATAGAGTCCACATGAATCTGCACCTCTTCTTCTGTAGTGCTTGTGTTATTACACATGCTTGCCCTGCTCAGGGTGTCAGCCACTATTAAGTGCTTGCCGGGTTTAAATTCAAAAGCCAGATCATACTTCTGTAGACGCAGCATTAGTCTTTGTATGCGTGGTGGCACTTCTCCCAGTGGCTTCTTTGAAATTGCTATGAGAGTCATCTCTCTAGGATGACTGGTCTTCCGTAAACATACTCATGGAATCTCTCACAGCCAAACACTGCACCTAGAGTCTCCTTTTCTATTTGCGCATAGTTTCTTTCCGCAGATGTCATAGTGCGGGATGCATATGCGACTGGATACCACTCTGTGTCATGTTGCTGGAGTAAAACAGCTCCTAAACCCGATGCATCTGTTGAGACTTTCAGTGGCTTATCTTGGTCGTAGAACTTTAGAACAGGTTCTTTAGTCAAACTGCTCTTCAGCCACAACCACTCTTCTTCATGCTCCCTTTTCCACTGCCACTCAGTTTTTGATTCCAACAGGCGTCTTAATGACCTTGTATTTGCTGACAGATTTGGAACAAATTTCCCCAGATAGTTTATTAACCCTAAGGCTCTCTGCAAGTTTTTCTTGTCTCTTGGTTTCTGCATTTCCTCAATTGCCTGGATTTTTTCTCTGTCCGGCTGTACCCCTTCTTCAGACAGTCTTTCTCCCAGGTATGTAATTTCTCTTACCGCAAACTGACATTTTTTTTTCATTCAGTTTTAACCCTGTTCTTTGTGCTTGATTTAGGACCCTGCGAAGTCTTGCATCATGCTCTTCCTTAGTGCGGCCCCATACTACAACATCATCAATGAAAACTCCAACTCCTTCGATTCCATCGAAAAGCTGCTGCACAGTTTTGTGGAATACCTCTGGGGCTGAGCTGATGCCAAACGGTAACCTTAGGAAACAATGCCTTCCAAATGGCGTGTTAAAGGTGCATAGCTTTGCGCTTTCCTCGTCTAGCACTATCTGATAAAACCCGGATGAGGCATCCAATTTAGAAAAGTAACGTGCTCCACTCATTGAACTAGTTATATCTGCTTTTGTTGGAAGTCTATAGTGCTCTCGCTGGATTGCTTTATTTAAGTCCTTCGGATCTATACACAATCTTAGATCTCCATCAGGTTTCTCCACTATTACGAGGGAGTTCACCCATTCAGTGGGCTCTTCTACCTTCCTGATGATTCCCTCTCTTATCAGAGTGTCTAGTTTCTCCTTCAGTCTTTCCTTTAAAGCAACTGGCACCTTTCTTGCCGGGTGAATAACTGGTTCTACATTTACTCTCAACTTTATCTTGTGTTCTCCTGGTAAACGTCCAACTCCTTTGAACACTTCCTTATATTCCTCTGCCCAGTCACTGTGCATTGCTTTTTTTTTAGTTGCATCTTTACTCTTCTCTTGTATTGTCACTTCTTTATTTATGACATGGACTCTTTTTATTAACCCAAGCTGCATGCAAGTTTTCAGTCCCAGTATAGCTTGTTTATTTCCTTCCACCAGCACAAAAAGAACATCCTTCTTTTTCCCATTACCGGTTAGACTCACTCTGCACACTCCTTTTGTGGGTATGGTCTTGTTGTCATAAGTTTTCAGATTCACTTTTTTGTCACGCACCTTTGGCTTTTTCCTCAGTCTTTGAAAGTCTTTCATGGGCAGGATGTTTACCTGTGCCCCTGTGTCTAATTTCAATGAAACGTCAGTGCCATTTATATACAGGTTTGCTATCCACTCATCATCTGGAGCAGTTTGTCCATCTGCAATTGAGTCCACGAAGATTGGTGCTTCTTCGTCTTCACTGTCACTCCTCTTTTCTAGAAGCTGGACTTTTTTCTTTGAATAACAGCACTTGGCAAAATGATTCTTTCCTCCACAATTCCTGCAGTCCTTCCCAAAAGCTGGGCATTTTCTAGGTGCATGTTTGTTGCCACACTTTCCACAGCCCCTGCTCTCTTGACTTGGCTTGTTCTTTTTCTTCTTTGACATAGCTCTTTCAGTGGCACTTCGAACTGCATCCACTTCTGCTGTCTCCTTCTCATCACTGAAAGACTTTAGCTGTGCCAATGCACATTCTGACGCTTGGCAAATTTTTATTGCCCTTTCTAATGTGAGGTCTGTCTCTTTTAACAATTGCATCCTCACTCTTTTATCTTGTACTCCTATTACTATTTGATCTCGAATCATGGAGTCACAAAGCGTTCCAAAATTACACGACTGGCTTTTCAGTCTCAAATCAGTAACGTACTGTTCAATGGATTCTGACTCTTTCTGCAGTCTATTTCTGAAGACATACCTCTCATAGGTCTCATTTTTCCTCGGTGTGCAGTATTGCTCGAATTTCTCAATCACAGCCTCATACTTATCTTTTTCATCTTCCGTGAAAACAAATGTATTATACACATCCAGTGCACTGCGTCCTGCCACTGTTAGCAGCAATGCTATTTTCCTCCGTTCACTACCATCCAGCCCAATGGCGATTGCATAAAGTTCAAAACTTTGTTTGAAAGTTTTCCAATTCTCATTGACATTACCGGTCAACTTCAATTCGTCTGGTGAATGGATGGAATTCATCATCTTTTATCATTTCTCCTGGTACCATGTATTGACGAGGCTCACTCACCGAGTACTGTTATCAGAATGCTTTTATTCCACTCCCTAACGTAGTGTTGAACTTGGCTTGCGGCAGCTTTATACTGCCATCTAGTGGCCTAGTTGATATGGAACACATATCAATACAGTCCGCTCGGACATGCTATCAATAAAAAGCTTCATTGAATTAGCCATGTCTCCTCATGTCTGACGCTCCCCAAAGTATATTACAATAATAAAGACATGTCTATGCCTATAACTGCACACATCACGCAGTGAAAACACCAGAGACAAATGCGATGTCAGCTCACAGTGCCTCGTCCATCGTTAAAACAATTAGAACAGACAATACTTATCACACACCTCTACGCACATAAAGAATTAACTTACGACTAAACTGACATTTGCCACCTTTCTTCTCCCCTCCTCTCCTCTCGCGCAGGAGACAGACATTATTCTGCCGCGAATGTGACGCCAATTGTCACTTGAACAAGCAAATCCACAAAGATAGATAAAAAAATTAGCTAATACGTAGGCAATTAGATGGTTTTAATTTGGAAAACATTAAGATATGACTAAGTCGAAGTGTTATCTAAAATTTAAGACCTTTCTTTCATACGTCAAAATAAGACTTTATAAGACTTTTAATGGCCTTAAATTTTATATCTAATTTAAGACTTTTTAAGGACCCGCGGGAACCCTTTCGTTCATCTCAGCATAATATAATTGAAATGGCATGTTAAATCCCAACACATCTAGTACTTAGGCAAACGCTGACTGGATGAAGAAATGGCTAACTAATGTGCTGAAGGATACGGCCATCGATAGCACAGACAGGACAAGTGGATCACCTGCGGCTGAGGTAAGTGTTTTTAGATGACCTACTGTAACAGTGCCATTAGCCAGATCTAGTGTAACGTTAGTGACACTATTATATGATTAGGGTATGAATATGTTTTAATCTTGATGCGGTGCGGACGCGCTTGGGAAAAAAACGAGCGCGTTCACCGCGTTGAACTTGCACCCTGCGCGCGGCGCGCCTAGTAGCCTAAATTTGAAATAACCATGGAAATAACGAACTTGAGCGTGCAAGGGGGTAAATAGGCTGTGAGTTCATTGTGCAAAAACAATTTGTGCTATTACTTTCCCCTTATTCTATCCTATAGTAATGCAATTATACTGTATATTATGTTGAATACATTTGGTTCAGCTAATAAATTGCATTTAAAATATATTGATTCCTGTAATAATAATTATTTATTCATGTGATATTTATAAATCTGGGTGCGTTTTTGGTTGGAAATCAATGAAACATGGTACTGTATTACCTGGTCTCCCCTGTTTATTGTCACAGCTCATACAATAAAGCAAACACCCATGATAAACTATGCTTTTCTATCTAACGTTAGTAATTGCTGACTCTTTACTCCAACACTGAGCGAACTCTCTGCTCCTCGTCACGGTGCGTCTGGTCATGGTTATCGTCATGGTGCCCAAGTAGCAGTGCTTCGCCTTCAGAAAATATAGTATTTATACGGTCAAAAGATGTCTGTGTCTCATATGGCCTTGATATTTGCACACTCTGTGACTATACAAACCACAACATGTAAATAGGAAAACGTTTGCGTTATTTTGTCACTCATTTGGATTAAGCTGCAACCATTCACATCCAGTCTTTGTGCTAAGCTAGGCTAGCGGTGGGTGCGTCAAACAGACTTATAGCACGCACGGAGATGAAAAAGGTATACGGACTTATCTAACTCTGGGGGGTAAGGTGAATAGGCTAAAGTCCCAAAAAGTCGGAGTGTTCCTTTAAATCTGCTTCTGTTTTAACCTGATTCTAACACTGCTATCAGCTTCTTAGCAGCTCAGACAACAAACAATAAAAGAATTGATGCATCCAAAGATATCCATCTATAAATGTCGTCATCCCCGTGCAGAGACCTTTTGTACTTCTTGCAGATGTATTTTCTTTTATTTCTTTGACTTTGGCCACTGTGTTTCCTATAGAATTTCTAACCTCTCTTTTTTTGACTATTCATAAAAATAAAATATTCAAATTATGTTGTAAAGGGTTTTTCACAATACATGCCATTTCAAAGCAGCCTTATAGAAAATGTACATGTCTCTATTACAATTTAGTCTGATCTATAATATAAATATACTTTTCAACTTGAATGCCGTTGTATCATTTGATTTATATTATGATGTTTCTTCTCTTGTATACTCTGTTTGATTAACACACTGGAAGCAATATTGACATGACATACTGATACATTTCCTCACTGCTATTCACAATGTACTTTTATTAAGTATTTTGGGTGTAATACATTATGCTTACTGTCTGATGTAGTGGAAAGTAAAAGTTGTATGAACATGTCCTCTGACCTTCCCTATTTTACTTTGTTAACAGACACTGTTCTTCTGGAGTTTCTGAACACAACTCGAGCGACCATAAGGCGCAAGTGCAACAACGAACTATTTAACAAGAAAAATTAAAGTTTGCTTGCTGTTCCACAATGTTTATTTTTTGTTCCACAATGTTTATTTTTTTATTTTTTTTTCCACTTAGTACAAAAAAAATTATCCAAAATAGCACACTTCAAGTTAACTAATCATACACACACTTGAAGTATACTGACAATTATTCTGGCTGCAAGTATACTTAGCATACTTTTTTTTTCACTAGGGTTCCCTACCTTTAAAGTGGGGAATGGCAGAAAAAGTTTGAGAAACACTGGTATAGGCTAATCTGCTCTTTACCAATATGCCTAGTAATTGCTGACAACATCTGGCCTTTATAATCAATCTGGAATGTAAACAAAGCATTTCAAGGTACACATTTCAAAGAAGACTATTATACTTGAATGAATATGAGGTGCGAGAAAAACAAAATTCATCAGGTGCTATCCAGGTGCTTTTCAATGAAGCTGCCTCAGTATAATAGCCTACCGCTGTCACGCAATTTGTGCTTCGGAGAAGCGCGGTCGCGCTCATGGTTGCGCCTGAAGGGGTGGTCAAAATCCCTTGCCTCTTCAGTATATATTTCATAATATCATTTTGAATGAATATGTATTTCTTTTATAAAATCAATAATTAAGTATATTCATTGTTACTTAATCATTTATTGACATAAATGTATTCTTTGTGCTTTTGCTTGTGAAATAATATTCTTAAATGCATGCTGATGCACGTCACCAGCTTCTTTTAGGTGCACAAGGCCATTTGTCTCTTTCTCTGGTCTCAGGAGAAAGGTTTATGGATCCTAAAGGCTTCGTGAACACACATGTCCAACACTTATGATACTTCTCTGTACAGATGGTCAAGCTATATTGAGCATTGCTTTATTGAACTTTAATTGTTATATTAAACTGTATTCTTTCTATTATATTTGCTTTCTGAGGAGCAAATGTTATCTGTTTTTCTCCCAAACGAGTCAATGTTTTACCATTATGTTTTGGTACACTTAACTGATAATAAGACGCTCAGACTCTCTTCAGCCTTGATGGGAGCTCCTATTTGCTAGTGTCCTATGTGAACGCAGTAACAGTGAAAATAATAGGGAAATAGGGATTTTGGTTTATTATGTTTGAGTGTTAAAACATAAAGGGGTCATTGAAGCCAACAGTTTAAGGCACTATTTCTTTGTTAAAGTCTTACTACAGTTAGACTAAAGTTTAGTGCTAGTCTTCTTGGTTGCAGGTTAAGGAACCACTGCCATTATTGGAGATTGAATGAGTTGTTGTTCTGGACACACTGGCGCCAGCAACCCAAATCTGTGACCTGGAAGGTCATGACGTGCCTCATCGATGGAGATATGTTTCGTCTATCTGTATATGTGTGGAAAATTACTGTGTTTATCTATATCGTAGCCAATGAGAATCATTCAACGTGTAAGCAATGACGTAGCTTAGACCTTGGAAATGGTATAACTGCTGTGATCTTTGTAACTGTAAGGGGGCGGCCTACGAACTCCTGAGTGAGTCTTGAAGCTGACTTCTGCTGATGAAATTGCAAACTATGTTCAGTAAAACTTTCTTTAATTTTTATAATTCCGACTCCGGGTCTTCATTCTTCATATCTGGTTCTGGGTTCTTTAACTGTTAACCCCTAACAGTTTGGTGGAGGATGCGGGCAATTATTCTCGGTGACACCCCTGGCAAATCAACAAACAAGGTAGTAAGCTTTTGTTAATTGTTAGGGCTGTCTGACTGGAAGAGATTTTGAAGGAGGTCGGGAGAGTCTTCACTCCGATGAGGCGAGTGAAGAAGTTAATTATACTAAAGTTTAAAGTATAAAATTAAGTCGCTGATAGCATTGTTTAAGGTTTAAAGTTAACAAGAGCAGACAGCGCAAGTGAAGCGTGCTTTGTGGGGGCCCCACTGGGCCTGGGCATTGTTGATGTAGCAACACCCCAGCAAAGTACGTCCCTGGATTGGGTTTAAGTTCCAGGTCACCGCAAACCTACTCTATCTCTTCCATCTCAGATAGGGGTACCCCGAATTTAGTGGATTAGGCAGTTAGGGATACTAACAAAAACAGGGTTGTTTGCCAGGGATGCATCAGGAACGATTCCAGGGGAAAAATAAATAAAAAGTTGGGACCCAAATTGGCGTGGACCAGTATATGTAACTGTGATTTTGCAGTATACTTTGCAGTTTCATCACGCAGAAGCCAAGCTGAGTTGTTCAAAGATTGCCGCCTCCATTTCTGCAATAACTTCAGGTGAGTATGAACTATGATTAAGATATGGCAGAAACATTGGATAACTTAATCAGTAATCTGAACAGTCCTAAAACAAATAGTGCGACAGAAGAGAGCAAATGCTGTAAACAGCTGTGCTCTGAAGCCCTCACTTTGAAGAAATTTGCAGAAATTATTAAGTAAATGGTAGTCAGGGTTTTGAGTCTGATTGGAAATTTAAATGACAACTTGACTGGTTATAAAGAAACTGAAAGATGAAAATGTTTAGCCTCTTATTGCTAATGATCATTACAAAAAGCAAGTAGAATAAATTCTGGGGCGGGAATAATTTCCCTAAGCAAGTGATTAAAGTTAAACTGAAACTTTGTGAAAACAACTTAGAAATATTTTGAGCATTTTGATGCAGCTTCTGAAAATTAATGTTCTGTCAATAATAATGAAGAAGATTATGATTGGGCTATTGTGATTAAATCCGCCACTGGTGGACTGTAAAAGAATACAGAGAACTGCTTATCAGTGGCTCTGTGTGCATTCCTGAATGGGTCACACACTGCTTCAAGTGTGTGCAGTAAGTTGGAGCAGATAGAGAGTGTTTTAATTGTGGTCAGCAGGATCATTTAACGCGTAACTGTAAATGCCCACAGAGAATGTGTTTTAAAATGTGACAGACAACACATTTCTGGTATTAATGTGGGTTTGGAAGTAGATCCGTGTTTAAATGACTGCATTAACATTTTTCATCTGAGAAATGAGAGATAAAAACAATGTCAAAAGATTGAAGTCTTAAAGTGAGTCCTTTTGAAGAAAAGATCTATAATAGTAATTTTTATAGTGAAATAATGAAATACAGTTTGATGTAAAATGAATGACTGCAACAAATGTAAGTTGCAAAATATATCAAAGTAACTAAAAGGATGATTGTGTTTTAATTAAACATTTTAAAAAGGTTTTAGATGATATAGAGAGACTAATCGCACAGATGATTTACAATAACTGCAAAAGTATCACAAGCAGAGAGTGCTTGCCTCGTCAAAGTTAGTGTGAATCCTAATTGGAGATTGATAAACTCCAAGAGAAAACTTAAGTCAAATATTAAACTATGGTTGAGAACTTGACGATTAAAATTGAGATTGAGAAATGAGAAACGTTATTGAGAACTAGAATAATTATTTTATTTAAGAACAAATAAGCAGAAGCAGTACTTCAGTTGTTGAATGTTGATTAAACAAACAACTTGAGAAGTTGACCATGAAAGAACTAGAAGCTGATGTTTAGCTTTCAAAAGATCAGTTTGTTTTTGGCTGTAATGAAACAGTTTGCTTATCTGAATCTGGTGTGTGCTGTGGCTGCAAAACTGCCAGTGCAACAGAGACTCAATCTGAGTGAAAATAGTAATGCCTAAATTCCCTGATGTGGGCAAAAGACAAATTTAAATAACATGTTTATTTGAAACCGTATGTAATTTCTGGCAAAGATGCCTTAAGTTGGAATAGAATATAAAGTTTGATGTTAGAAGTTTATGAGCGTGCAGTACCAGTCCTGAATACCTCACAGTCTCTCTCTCATTCAATGTCAGCTAGAAGCTGTTATCTGAGCCTGTGTCATTAGTGATAATAAGCTATTTGTATTAAAACACAGTGTTTCAGTTGAAGATCATAGACACAGAGATGTTAAAAGAAATCATTGCCATTCAGAGGCAATTTGTATTTTACATGTTTTGAAAGTAAAACTGAAGAACTTTAAAGAAGTCATTAAAATAATACTAGACGAAACGAAGGTACATCTTTGACTAGGTCATTTGTGAACCAGTAACTTCTTTGTCTGAAGATCTTAGTCCCCACCATGAAACGGGGGCGGGGCCGATGGCTCCGCCTACAGATGAAGTGCACTGAATGTACGGTTGTGATCTAAATCCACTGAGTAGCTAGTTGCTGCTTTTAAGATGGTTGATGGATTTAAGTGATTGAATACTGTTGTTATTAACCTGTCTCCCTGTGTTACAACTATTAGGCAATCTGAATGGCCCTGGTGACTCTCGAATATTTTTCCTAAGCTCCAGAAACAACAGATTTTGTTGAAGAAAACGGTTTTGAGAAAATGGCGGTTCCCATGTGTGCACGAGTGGCTACTCAGAGACGGGTAATGATCCTCTTTTGGCCAGCGGGGGACGACCTAAGGCAGGGGGTCACGCAGACACTGGGCATCTCCTGATGGAGGTGTTTATGTGAGGTTGGGTAGGAGAGTGGACGGGTGTCTGCGAGGCCAACAGCATCCTGTATCGTTAGGGGGGGATGGAGCTGTGAGGAGTCACGGCAGTCTGCCCCAGGAACGTAAGTCCCTCTATCCCACTCACCAGAAACCGCATTCACTGCATGGCTTGTTTCTCATTATGACAAGCTCTATGTATGCCAGGGGACCACACCCTGATGGAGATTATAGATAAAGAGCTAACAGGAAGTGGGCTTTCGGGGTTCAGTCAGGGCCATGAAGTGATTCCCATTAGTTGTTGTGGAGACAGTAACAAAACTTTTGGATGTCGGTTGCCTTATGGGCAAGGAAAATTATAGTGTTGATTTAGAACTAATATGTCAAACATAATTTTGACTCCTGGAGGTCGTTAGACATGGTGGTGACTAAAGATAAAGACAGCTTTTGTAGATTTAAGTCTGGATAACAAAGGTGAATGGTCAAAGGATATTGTAATGAGTTTAAATGTTGTCTAAGTTACAGTCTTAGAAGGCTGATGAAAAGATTATTTTGTTATAGTGAGAGAGACTTGAGTGGAGGAAGGGATGGTAACTGTGTCTGTCTTTCTGTTATTGGCCTGCTAAAGCAAAATAATGATAATGAACCAAAACAACTAGCTGACCTTGTTAAATTCGAATGAATAATGAACAGACATGCTTTGAAAGATGGTTTAGAAACCATGTGAAATTAGGTAAAGGTTACAAGAAAATGTAAAGTTTAAAATCTTATTCGAAAGATTTGAATATGAAAATATGCAGTTCATAGTCAGGTATGAGTGTGTGTGTGTGTGTGTGTGTGTGTGTGTGTGTGTGTGTGTGTGTGTGTGTGTGTGTGTGTGTGTGTGTGTGTGTGTGTGTGTGTGTGTGTTTAATAGTGAAAGCATTTTATGCTTTTGTGAGTTTTATAATCACAGATGGGCAAAGGCAAATGACAAACTTTAAAGGAAAATTCTGACGAGCTTTAAGTTGATTGTTCATCAAGCTCTGTCTAGTAGTAATAGTTTTGTCATTCATGATGTAGTTGTAAATTGGAATTGTGAATTTGTTGACGGACGTCTGTCGGGGGTTGAGATCAACGAAAAGGGTGTAGATTTGATGGCAACAACAAAGAAAAATGGCTAAGTTAATATGGAATTATTAAGAGAGTCCTTAACAATCATGAACTGAGGGGGACATGTTTGACTGACATAGACTAAGTCTGTACAGCACGACGTGACCTGATAGAAACAATTGATGATTTTGGAAATGTTTGTAGATAACTGACTTGAGAGACCAAACAACAGGCCTGAAAAGCAGGATTCGCTGTGAGACTCAGGGCCGTTGCCCTTCAAAAAACTTCGATAAGAAGGTGAGATTGGGCCTTTAAGTAATATTTTTGCAGAGAAAGATGTCTGGGCGAAAATTGGTTGAAGGATGCTGTTTGGGTTAGTGTTGATTGGAGAATTAGATTAATTTGAATTGATGCATGAGCTGGGTCATGCATCAAAAGGGGGATGGTAACAATTGCCAAATATGGGTTTACTGAGGGGTTCAAATTTGCTGAAAGCCATTGCACAGGTGGGGCAATGTTGCTGTCTATAAGTGGGCTGCACACGCTGATAACACAATTTCAGGACTGTTTAACAGGAGACGCCAGGGCAGAGGCAGCAGCGAAGGCCATGGCAGCACAACAGACAAAGGAAACTATGTGTATCTGAAAATAACCTCGACATTTGTTTTCTCTACAGATCATGCAGACTTTTAAGACATGAGCAGAATGTGTCTAATAAAATAATGGCTAGGGATGAATTTGGCTAACTACCCTGGCATGGGTTATTAGTGTGGTGGAACGGTGTCACACCTGCGCAGCGCATAACTAAGATTTTCCTTTTACAGAATCTCAGGATGGATTGCAGCAAACAGAACTGATTCTGTTTCAAATGTATAAACGTTATGTTGAGGACATGAGTTGAATGTTTCCCAGAGGAAAAAAGGACTCTGAATGATATTAAGATCCAGTGATAATGTTTCAGGTTATTGATTCCACAGGTCACATTAAAGGGGGAAGACCGGCCAGACAAGCAGATGAGTTAATAGATGTTGTCACTAACAAGAATAGTTAAGGTCTCTGTTCGCAGGTGAAAGCAGGCAAGAAATGGTTCACTCCAGTGGGGGTGCGGTCGTGAATTAAGGGAAACCTTGAAAGGATCAGAGAATGTGACAACTGGGTCCAAGCCTCTCACCTTAAGACAACACCAGCAGGCCTCAACCATCCAATAGAGCATAAAGTGAGGGGTCAAAGGCTAGTGCTAGTAACAGCCTCCCTCCCGACGTGGGAAGACCATTGCGACGGCACGCAAAGTGTCACCCTGGTGAACATGGAACGTCCATGGGGCGAACGAGATGATCAACACACCTGGAGGAACCACCTGCTAACTGATGGTTTAAGTTTAACAGGAGAATCTGTTGAATCAAACTAAGTATTGATTTGATTGGTGCAAATATAGGAAATGTATTGATCGATGTGTCTGTACTAGAGATATTAGAGTTCATTTTGAACAACTAATTTGGTTACAGGAAAGGATAAAATTATAAGACTTATCTGGTAAGATTTGTTAAACAGCATTCAATAGGGCTTACTAAATTGAATTAGAAGTGGATAAAATATGGAGATGGGCGTATTAAAATGTTGGGAACGTCTTGTTTCAATATTCCAGATTACAGCGACAACATCACAAATTTGATTGAATACATGAGACAGGCGGTAAAGGAGTCTGAACATGCTAATGGGGCATGAGTTGGGTGGTTCATGTCTATGTGGGGAGGATGGGTGTACTGGATAATCCAGACGGTACTGCCAATTGTAGCGATAGGACTGCTGCATTTTGGTGTATTTTAATATCATATTGGAACAATTATGGGGTTTTGTTGGTTGTTTTTCTTGCTAATCTATAACCTATTTCTTATATATTTGGAGTGACTGAGGGTCTGATTTTTATCAGGAGTGCAATAACAGTGATTATTCATTTAGCCCGGCTTCAAATAAAATGCTTTACTTGCTTGCTAGACAATTAATGGAGCTTTACTCCGCAAAAACAGCCTTAAGCTTTCTTCTTTTACAAATACTTTTTTTTTTCAACAGATGTTTAAGCAGAGTGATCATTTATGCGAAAATCATTTGAAGGGTATAAATGTGATGTTGGGCTTAAAATTTGTCTTTGTTTATTATTATGATTATGGGTAACCTAATGATAAACAGGGGGGAATTGTTGTGGAGAATTTTAATCTCACATGTATTAATTGTTCTCCCTTATCAAGAGTGGAGTTAGGCACCAGAGGACTGGCCGGGTCAGGGGTCATCTTAGACTGGGAGGGGTTGAGGGGGTTAGTAAATCTAACCTGGCATCATGAATCCTATAACTTTGTGGAAATTTACAGAGAAGGCTCGGCTTGCAGTAAATAACCTTGGGGAGGGCTATTTAGTCTTCACCCCGGCCTGTGTTCTGGGCGTCACTCTCTTCACAGTGTACCAATCTGTGTTAGCGACTGGGCCTATTCTTGCAAGAATAAACTTCTCTTTTCTTTTATTAATTTGACTCAGAGTGTCTCTTACGAAGTGATGTCTGTTTATTGAATTTTTGCCTTAACAGAAGTTTAAAGGCTTTTATGTGCACCTTATAGTGCGGAAAACACGGTAATTAAAAAGCGTATGTACAGGGCAGATCTTCCTCTGCTTGTAAACAGAAAGTTTTGCGCTTCCAGCTATATCAGCGCATCATCTTATACGATAGGTGGGGGTATCTTTAATGACTTTATGGGCCGTCAAGAGCCAGTCCCTTAGGCAGTCTATGAAGGAGTGATCCAGCTCTCAGATTAAATCAAAAATATCTTCATTTGTGTTCCGAAGATGAACGAAGGTCTTACGGGGTTGGCACAGGATGGGGATGAGTAATTAATGACTTAATTTTCATTTTTGGGTGAACTAACCCTTTAAAGTCTTGTGCTGTTTTATAAAGGCACAAAGCCATATCATGGTTTCGATTTTAGTTTGTTGGCAAAATATAGCACTAGAGACCTTTATGTTAGGGTATACATTTTACATCTCATATGTGTTGGGAAAAGGGAGAAGAGAGAGTTCAGAAAAAGACGGTTTCGAACTTGGGTCGAGAGCATCAAAAGCTTCAAGCCCTATGACCTGCGCCACTGTAGCTAATTCGTGACAAGCTTCTTTTTGCTGAAAAGACAGGCACTTAGTGCAAATATACGCTCCGTTATCTAAAAAGTAAAAAAAAAAAAAAAAAATTCTTCCCCTCGCTTGGGCCCCAAGTGCGCATGGCCAACTTGCAATAAATAAATTTGATCAGATCGGCCCTCGCGGCCTCAAAACACAACCGGCCCACAGGGGAAATTCCCGACTCTCCCGATTGCCACTCCGCCACTGGTGCCCAGGGCCCCTTAGATGTTGGAGAAATACAAATTTGTCAAATGTTTAATTTAGGTTTCCACTCCAATGGTATAAAAACTGATAAAGTCTCCAGCGAGAGTCTCCTTTCCTGATAGTCCTGTTTTTTGATTGGATTAGCTATAAGGGAGACTTCCACCTTTTGTCTTTAATGGCTCTGGGATGGCTCTTTGGAACCAGAGTTCCTGCCACCATCAGCATTTGAAAAGTTATGCTGATTCAATCGGATTGGTAATGGCCTCAGAGTAGGGTGTGTTCCTAATTCATTTGCATGCTTTGTTTCAGTTTCTCCCCCCCCTCAATGTAAACTCCTCCCCTCTAAATGTATAAATTGTAAGGGAATATTTTCCCTTAGTTAGACTATCTGAGACTATCTTAGACTATCTTTGAGATGACTACAGCTACGCAATAAAGAACTTCTGCGTGTAAGATACCTCAAGAGTCTCCTGGTCTGTTGCGTGGAAGAATAAAAAACTTCACTACAGATGGTGCCGTGACCCGGATAGAGAAATCTTACCTGAATCAAGAACTGCAACAAAAGATTTCAACAGAGAAATCTTACCTGAGTTCCAGAACAAGATCAACAAAGTGAACTGAGTTCCAGAACAAGAACAAAAAGAACTTTTCTGACTGAGTTCCAGACTGAATCTTTTCATACAAGCAACGATTCGGTGAGTTTCACTCTATTCAAAGAACCAGACCAGTACCAAAGTTGTGCCTCTGCGCCGTCAGAGAAAGAGTTATCAGGCAGCTGTAGTGTTTTGATTAACTCAAGTTATCCTTTAAAAGTGGTCTTTTAAAGATGAAAGATATCCTCTAAACTTAGGGAAGATTAACATTACGTGTTAATATTTGGTGATAACCTCTGTTCACAGAGAAGGATTAGCATTTTTGTGCTAGTTATTGTGGTCTCATCCTCTAAAAGTTTTGGAAGGTGAAAGATCCTTTCCATTTTCTTTCAGGGAAGATTGGCGTAACATGCTAATAGTTTGTGTTTGTTTGTTGTTGTTTTGTGGTGTTACCCTCTAAAAATTTACTTTAGAGATGAAAGTTTGAACCTCTGTACAAACAGGGAAGTATTAGCATAAAGTGCTAGTAATATTGTGGATTTCCTTTGCTCTGACAAAGAAGGTTTACAACAGTCGATCTGTGTAAACAAGTGTAGCCTCTGTTGATCAGAGAAAGTTAGTTGTTTTGTGTGATAACAAAGAAACTCACAAAATGGTTGTGACGAATGCTAGGTTGGTTCCTACAACTGAGAAAAGTGGCCTTGCCGCTCCATTGTGGTCAGATAGTGAATTTAAGTCATTGTTAGGAGAGCACATGGACTCCATAGTGACTCAGTCAGTCAGAGTGAATTTGACAAAGAAATTTGGCATTCACCCAGAAAAAGTATGGTCTATAGAAGATTGTAAAAAAGTGCTTGGAGCAAGTATTCGCAAGAACAATGTGAAAGCCATTATCTGTTGTTACAAAGAATACAGTTTATCCATTGCACAAGAGCAAGCTAGGTGTATTGCTAAGTTAAATGAACAGAACAAACAATTGCAGACTCAATTGTCCTGTTTCAAGACAAAGGTGGGCCATAACCAGGCCTCAGCCAAATGTAACACTGAAGACCAACAGTCAGATGAAACTTTTCCTGACTTACAAGCATTGTTTGAAAGAGATGTAGACATCCCATCAGTAACAGATAAGCATGTAAATTCAGTGAAGGTATGTGCTGCTAGAAAAAGACCACAGGGAATTGAACAGTCAGAAAGTGTTCCTTCCAGTGCTTCTGTTGTTCAAATCCAAACTGTTGCTACAAAGCTCGGACCTAGAGACATAGAGAGATTGTCCCAGAGTTTACTGCCAGCACGCACACAGTTCACTGAATTTAGAAGAGCATTGGTCAGCAAAATGCGTCTCTACGACATGTCGTTAACAGAAATCACACAGTTAATGTCTCAAATTCTAACTGAATCTGAATTCAACAGTTTTGAGTCTGCTGTTACTTCTGAACTACAACGTGCCAGTAGAAGTGATATGAGAGAGGGTGTTTTGAAAATCCTAAAGAATATTCTAGGACCCAAGATAGATTGGTCTAGAATTACTAACTGTGTACAAAAGAAAGACGAAACTGTGAATGAATATACAGAGAGGTTTTGTCAGTCAGCTGTAACGTACAGTGGAATAGTGGATGATTCTGAAAGTGTACTCAATGACAAAGGACCGCTGGTCCGCATCTGGTCAGATGGCCTTGTAGCTGACTACAGAAGAGCTTTGCCATTTTTGGATCTGACTTGGTCTCACAGAACTCTTAGAAGTAACCTGGACAGGTTAACTGCTTGGGAAAGAGATTTTGATGTTAAGGCAAGAGTACAAATTGCAGCAGCCTCTTTTAAGGTCAGCACAGAAAACCCACAGAAACGTAAATGTCCTAAGAGAGAGGGCAGGTGTTATTACTGTGGTCAGCCGGGACATTGGAGCAGAGAGTGTAGAAAAAGCAGAAAGAACGTTAACGAAGTCAACCTTTTTGCCCAACTTCTCAGTTTGCTTGCTACTCTGAAGCCGCCATTCCCCACGTCTTTAAACGGGTGGGGCAGCTTGTTGACGTGTTAACCATTTGGACTGTGAGTGCTTAATTTCCCCAGTAACTTACAACAGAGATAAAAAAAAACTTATGTTTGTTTAACGGAACAAAAGGAAAGTGACTGTCTCAGCTTTTCCTTTGGGGGACTGCTTTAAGTAAACTCACAGCCTTAAATGTTATTCTACAGTACAGGCCTTTCAGCAATATTAGTGTTAGGTCAGACTGTAAATGCCCACACGCAGTATTAGCACTAATGAATGAAGCAAAAGTCAATTTTGTCACCTTTTCCCATTGGGGAAATTGATTTAACTATCCTCACCCATTCTCACGTATGATGTCTACAACGACTGATGTTTTGTTAGAGGATGAAGGAAAATTAACTCATCATTGAGTTACGCAGATCAAAGTACACAAGTCACAGGACAGGTCAAGCCATTAGAGCCTAAGTGGCATGTGCCCCATCAAGGGATGTTGATCGAGCAGTATTGTGTCAAGGAAGAAAAACTTGGTCTCATTTGTCACATTGCAAAGTGTTCTGCAAAATTCTGCCCACTGACAGGGACATAAAAAGGACACGAACCAGTGAGGAACCCAAGGGAAGAACCGAAATGCCATATGCGTCGGGGGTCACCCCTTGGGCGAAGATTCCCTCATAGGCCTTCCCCATCCATTTAGTCCATCCTCACCTCACTGTTTTCTTTAGGTGTCAAGAATTAAGAAATAGGGAAAGAGGGAACAATAGAAGACTCAGTGTTTACTCAGCAGGATACAACCCTTGTCTTTGAAGAAATACTGCTCTCTTGTTTTCTTTTCCCTCTGTGCAGATACCACTTGATGGCTATCCCGAGACCCATATGCACAGACGTCTTAACCTGCGTATGAAGCCACCACTTCCAGAGAACAATGAGACCCACTGACGAGCCAACTCTTACCAAAGTAAAGAAAGAAAAAAAAATACACAACGCAGAGAAAAGACTTACGGAACCTTCAGTCATCCATCAACACTATCAAGATGTAGTAACCACCAGGACACAAAGTGAATACTCCACAATCCTCGTTTTTGCTGGAAACCTTGCAGGCCACAGCCGAAGATGGCTGCATTGACTCACTTGTGCACAAACATGATGGTTAAACAGTCTTGATCTTTCAGCAAAAATTACACCAGATGTAACTGAAGTTTAAATTTTCCGTAAGAGCTTCACGGACCCTAATTGCATGTTTGTTTTCTGTGTCAGCATGTAATTACAGAAAAAGCAAGCACAGAACATAAGTATGTGCCTGTAACTAGCAAAAGTTACAAGAGTGAACTTTTAATTGTTTAAATTTGTATATAGTGTGGGAGTTATTTAGAACTCCCAAAGGGGGAATTGGAGAAATACAAATTTGTCAAATGTTTAATTTAGGTTTCCACTCCAATGGTATAAAAACTGATAAAGTCTCCAGCGAGAGTCTCCTTTCCTGATAGTCCTGTTTTTTGATTGGATTAGCTATAAGGGAGACTTCCACCTTTTGTCTTTAATGGCTCTGGGATGGCTCTTTGGAACCAGAGTTCCTGCCACCATCAGCATTTGAAAAGTTATGCTGATTCAATCGGATTGGTAATGGCCTCAGAGTAGGGTGTGTTCCTAATTCATTTGCATGCTTTGTTTCAGTTTCTCCCCCCCCTCAATGTAAACTCCTCCCCTCTAAATGTATAAATTGTAAGGGAATATTTTCCCTTAGTTAGACTATCTGAGACTATCTTAGACTATCTTTGAGATGACTACAGCTACGCAATAAAGAACTTCTGCGTGTAAGATACCTCAAGAGTCTCCTGGTCTGTTGCGTGGAAGAAGAAAAACTTCACTACAATGTCATGGGCCCCTGAGGCAAGAGCCCAGTTGCCCTAATGGTTAATCCAGCCCTTGTGGTCTGTGAGTGGTGTGTGCATCTGGCTTCTCCTAAACGGGCATCCTTTACTGTTCTGATCAGACAATCTTTGGTGTTTGCCACCGGGTATTAATTTGCCCTAAGAGCATAATAATCCTTTATACACAACAACAATAAAATAGCACAATGACAGGATTGATATGGTATACCCACGTTGTAACAAATAAATAAAAGATCTTTTTCACAAAAGTTATCTTGTGCTTTTGCCTCCGGCATCGTCCTGTCAGTCATCGCACCTCACTCCAGTCATGTGACTCCTGTGGCTCAACTTACCTCAGTATCTCCAATTTACACTTTATATTCTTCAGTCCAGTGCAGAGCAGCTTCACTCCTGAATCCTGCAGATTATTATTGTTCATGTTCAGCTCTTTCAGATTGGTATCTGATCCAAGAACTGCTGCCAGAGATGAACAGCTTTTGTCTGTTAAGTTACAATCATTTAACCTACAATAAAGTCACAACACAGAATTAGATTGAACACATACAATACATTTTCTATAAACTAATATAAATGAAATTTTCCACTTATTTTTTACATAAACAGCATATACAGCAAAGAGGCTGAGTTAAACTAACATTTACCTTTAAAAACTACAATTTCCTCAACAATAGTGTTTTTTATACAGTGACAAATTTCCAAGACAAAATGAAGCATGTTTGAAAAAATATTTGTGTAAAACTGTTATCTATAGGATATCTTCTCTATTTATGTCACCTGATTGAGTTTAAGTTTTTGCCAGTGTTGACTCTGGCTTTCTTAATTGGGGACACTTAATATTAGGGGTGTGCACACAAATTGATTCACATTTGTATCGCAATTCAAGCTTTACCGATTGAAAAAAGATTAATAGAATTCCAAATAAAAGATTCATATATATACATTAGGCATAACATTTTTTAAAAAAAAGTTTGGTTATGGTTGGTTGTCAGTTGAGGTCATGGGTTGGTAGGGTTTTTTTTTGTTCCCATTCAGGGAACTTCGAGCTGCGTGTAACGCCGTGGGAACGCCTCTGCGTGATGAGTCATGAAGCACATATGAAATCTGTCCAATGGCGAGACGGAACGTCATAGGCGGGGTGACGTATCGACCAGGAAACTATAAAGCATCCCCGAAACACAAGCGCAACAGCTTCTGAGTCTTCACAAGCGCTCTATGTATGAACTTTGTCTGTCTGTCTAATATTGTCTATATATATATATATATTTATTGAAAATGGCGAGCAAACAACAGCATTTCAGAAAGTGTGTTCATCCCTGCCCTCGCTTCATCACGGGTGGGGATACACACGATCTGTGTGTTGCTTGTTTGGGAGTGCAGCATGCTCAGTCGGCTCTCGAGGGGGCTGGCTGTGAGCATTGCGAGTGTCTGCCCATGAAGACACTCCGCTCCCGCCGGGCACTCTTCGAGGAGAGTGGTTCGGTGCGCGCTCCCCGCGGCTCGGGTCCCGCTGCTGCCGAGGCACAGCGAAGGCTTGCGTCGTGGGGATCGCAGATGGATCTATCAGCGGGGATGGAGACGGGCTCCGCCCTTTCTCTGCCCTTACCTGATAGATCCAGTGCCTCAGATCTCGGTGCGGGGGTCCGCGTTGCGGTTTCTCCTGCCCGGGCTGAGGCTCCATCACTTCAACTATCCAGTTCTGAGGAGCTGGATGTTGAAAGTGTGGATGCAGAGTCGATGGACTCAGTGGAGATCGGGGATTTACCATCCCAGTCTCCCGCGAATGTAGAGCTGATGGAGGTTTTGACTCGGGCTGTGGAAAAATTAAGCATTGAATGGCCAGTTGAGAAACAAGAGTCGAGAGTGAAGAGTAAATTGGATGAGATTTTTAGCGTCACACTCACTACCTCCACGCCGGTGTTTGCCCTTCTTTCTCGATCTACACACCGAGGTGTGTAGATCGTGGAACAAGCCAGTGTCAGCTAGAATTTTGACACACCAGACCTCCATGTATTCCAATATTGCTGGGTCTAGGAGGCAGGGTTATGGGGCGATGCCGAGGATGGAGGAAGTTTTGGCGAGCCATCTTTCTCCTGAGACGGCATCGTCTTTTAAAACACCGGCGTTGCCCACCAAGCCACTCAGAAATACTTCGGTTTTGGTGGGCAAAGCTTATTCAGCGGCGGGACAGGCAGCATCTTGCTTGCATACGATGGCCATTCTCCAGGCGTATCAAGCAGATCTGCTGAAGGATATGAGTGAGGGGGAGGTCGTCAGCACTGACGTGATCAAAGAGCTGCGTCAGGCGGCAGATATTTCTCTCCGTGCCACCAAGGAGACGGCCAGATCAGTCGGCCGTTCTATGGCAGCCCTGGTGGCCACGGAGAGGCATTTGTGGCTAAATCTGGCTAATATGAAGGAGAGAGATAAAGCTTTTCTCCTGGATGCGCCGCTGTCGACCGAAGGTCTTTTTGGTGGTTCTGTGAACGCGGTAATTGAGAGATTCCAAGAAGGAAGAAAGCAAGCAGCGGCGCTCCAGAAATGTCTCCCCCTCCGTACTCATCCTTCTGGGGCTGCTGGGCGAGAGCAGCCCCGCCCGTCGGGTTCCTCGCATAGGGCGCAGCAGAAGAAGAGCGTCGCGTCTCGGGCTCCTCCCCAGCAAAACTGGGTCGAGACGCAGCGTTTTCAGGCGAGGTCTTCCCGGGACAGAACCGATCTGAGGACGGTTATTGTCGCCAGGAAGGCCTCGTCGAAGAAGCCCTGACGCCACTGGTGTCAGGCTGCTGAGGGTGGTCCCCACCGTGAGACAGAGGTGTTCGCCGCTGAATCCGGCGCCCGCTCTCTCTCGGTGCCCTCAGGGGTCCGTTCTGCCAACCCTGCCTGTAATGGGGGGCGCAGACGGTCCCAGCGAGCGATTTCCCGAGGGACGCTCATTTGCTCCGAGGAGCGATACAGAACGGTCGTTAAACCTTGCCTGTGCGCGGTCACAGGGCGCTGTTTCTGTTTTAAAAACTACTCCAGAGGCCAGTCTCGAGAGACTGGTACCCTTAGTAGAATTTCTGGCAGAATGGGAAAGTCTTCCAAATATATCTCGTTGGGTCCTGCAGACTATCGAACACGGGTACGCGATCCAGTTCAGGTCGCGTCCACCTCGTTTTCGGGGGGTTTTGCCCACAGTGGTGACCCCCGAGCAGGCTCTGGTCATGGAACAAGAGGTGAAAGCTCTGTTACTGAAGGGGGCGATAGAACGTGTTCTTCCTCCCGACAGAGAGGTGGGGTATTACAGCCGGTACTTCATTGTTCCAAAGAAGGATGGGGGGCTGCGTCCGATTTTAGACCTGCGCCTCTTAAATCGGTCAGTAGGGAAGCTCAAGTTCAAAATGCTAACTCTCAAGCAGATCGTGTCACAGATCAGGTCCGAGGACTGGTTTGTCACGATAGACCTAAAAGACGCTTACTTCCATATCTCCATCCTTCCGCAACATCGGAAGTTCCTGAGGGTCACTTTTGGGGGCGAAGCGTACCAATATCGGGTTCTTCCATTCGGCCTAGCATTATCTCCTCGAACCTTCACGAAATGCATGGACGCGGCCTTGGCCCCGCTGCGTCTCCAGGGCATTCGCATTTTAAATTACATCGACGATTGGTTGATTCTGGCTCAATCGGAGCATCAGGCGATTCGGCATCGAGATGCCGTCCTCGCCCACATCAGAAGGTTGGAGTTGAGACTCAACGCCAAGAAGAGTGTGCTTTCGCCAGTTCAGCGGACCACTTTTCTAGGTGTGGTATGGGATTCGACGACGATGCAGGCGCGTCTGTCGCCGGCTCGTATAGCCTCGATTATCTCAACTATCAAGCAAGTGAAGCTAGGCCAGTCACTCACTGTAAAGGAATTCCAGAGAATTCTGGGTCTGATGGCAGCAGCATCCAACGTGTTACCGTGCGGCCTGCTGTACATGAGACCACTACAGTGGTGGCTCAGGACCAAGGGGTTCTCCCCGAGGGGAAACCCGCTCCGCAAGATCAAGGTCACGCGACGTGGTCTCCGTGCCCTGGCTATGTGGAAAGAACCTTGGTTCCTGTCCCTGGGACCTGCGCCGGGTAACGGTGACGACGGATGCCTCTCTCACGGGTTGGGGAGCGATCATGAGTGGTCGCTCGGCCCGCGGGCTGTGGCAAGACCATCATCTCCTGTGGCATATAAATTGTCTAGAGATGATGGCGGTGTTTCAGGCTCTGAAACACTTTCTCCCAGACCTCAGAGATCATCATGTTCTTGTCCGGTCAGACAACATGTCTGTGGTCTCTTACATAAACCACCAGGGGGGTCTGCGCTCACGTCCATTGTACAAGCTGGAGCGCCAGATCCTGTTGTGGTCCCAGGGGAAACTTCGGTCGCTGAGAGCGATTTATATCCCAGGATACTTAAATCGGGGAGCGGACATCCCCAGCCGGCATTTCAACGTTGATTCAACGTTGAAACAACGTCATGTACCATGGTTGGATCAACGGTGAATTACCTTTCGATTTTGCAAAACGGATCAACGTTGATATTGTGACGTCGTTTCACCGAGGAATAAACAACGTTGATTCACCGTTGAAATCGCGACGTCGTTTCACTCTTACCTTTCAAGTTATGGTCTACTGTCGACGTTGAATCACCTTTCGATTTTGCACATTGAATCCGCGTTGATATTTTAATCCTGTACCCGCATAGCCTTCCTGTAATTTTGCTTAAAGGTCAACACTGAACTGTAAACTTTTTTTTTCGGACCATATATTTAGTATTTTCAGCAACTAATAAAACTTAATTTGCATGATTAAACTGCATGATTTGCAATTGGACAGCATAAAAACTTTGTAACAATTAGATGTTCATATATCTACAGTGCAGGGATGAGATGCTTCATATTTTTTAAAGAAAAAGTTTAATAATTACACCAAATGGAAAAATACATTTCCTTAGAATTTAAATATACATCTATATTGTACATTTTACACTTTCACATAATGTATTGGAAAAAAAATCTCATTCAACAACAAAGCATTTTCTTAAGGGTTTAATTAATGATTTCAGAATGCAGAGGGAAAAAGCTTTTCATTCAAATTTCATACACACTGCAATCATTCACACAATAGCCTATATAAAAATAATTACAAATATGGTTAGGAAACTTGATTAAGTCTTTGACCAAAAATACATAAACCGTAACACTGACAAACCATAAATGTTAAAATTGAGAAGGACATGATTTTCTCTCAACATAATTTTCTCTGGGTACTGTGAACATACTTTCAGAAGCCTAGACTCAAGACCGAAATACCACCACAAAATTCTGTGCATCAACATGGCGAGGTGTCCCCAAAAGTGTTCTGGCATCCTTAGGCAGCCAATGTCTCAGCACAGAAAGGAGCTTCTCTACAGATGTCCGTGTTGTTTTGTTCCGAACCGCCCATTTTGCCAAATCACTCCATAACTTTCTGATTTCATCTGAAAAGGAGCCCGTTTCAGTGTCATCACTTTCACTGCTGTGCTGTTGGTCATCCAGATCAAGATTCTCAAGATTACTGTCAGCAATACTTCCTGCACAATCTTCTCTCAGAAGGTTTTCAGAACTGATGGTTGCACAAACACCAGCCTGGGCAGAAACAAAAAAATGATCCTCCGAGTCACTACTAGAAAGCGTCATTGCAAGCAATTCTGCATTTTGCCGTCTCCATTTTTATTATGGTTCGCCATCTATAAAAATTAAGTATGAATTTCATATGCCATAACTAGAAAGTACAGGACACTGATAAAACTATTTTGAAAATTGTCTAAAAATATATATAATATTTTGGGCTGATTAGTCTTTCCCACAGTGGGAATGGGATTGTAAAAAAAACGGTCGATTAAAATTTAATTACTTCTAGTTTTGTCAAAGTCTGTGTAAAGTAAAATTTGAAAATTTGTGAATTGTAAACACATAAATGTTAGAAATGCATTGTTGAATGTTGCAAAGACTGTGAACTACATAATATTTGATGGAGGAGTTATACTGTTAAACAGTTTTTCACCATTTTTTTATGAGCAAGATTTATTGGGCAGGGGATCAAAAAAATCACTAAAAGTTTAGTTAGAAAGCCAGATTCAGACATATCCATGCCTGTTGATTCAACTAAAACAAAAATATGGATATGATGCTTTGAGTGACAGCATGAGCTCCGCTGTTTGCAGTAACAGTTAAAAAAGATAAATAATGCAATTTTCATCGTCTTTTTAAAGGGATACTCCACTGTTTTTTCATATTAAACTATGTTATTCCTTAACTAAGGCGAGTTGATGCATACCTCACTCGTCTCAGTGTGTGCGCTCAATCGCTCTGGTGTACGAGACACTTTGATCGCACTTAACTGGCCCAGGTCATCCAATAGGGTCCAAGCAGAGAAGCGACCAAACAACTCCGCGTTTTCCCTCGGCGCAGTAATATCATCACTCCGGATAGGGAGAGAGGACTTTTCATGAGTGATGATATGATATTACTGCGCCGAGTCCATAGATATATATGCGCCGAGTCGAAGTGCTCCCAAGCACTTGCTGTGGTATTCCGCCATACATTATAGCTATCCACTTTACACGATTAGAAAAGCGCAACGTTTTATTTTGTGTCACCGTCCTAGGTCGAGTTACTCTACTCGTGTAACTGTATTTAAATAGGGAAAATGTGGAGGTGTTTGGTCTCTTCTCTGCTTGGCCCCTATTGAATGAACTGCGCTGAACTATGTGCTATCAAAGTGTCTCGCGTGCCAGAGCGATTGAGCGCACGCACTGAGACGAGAGAGGTATGTATTAACCCGTCTTGGTTAAGGGAATAACAGTTTAATATGAAAAAAAAAAACAAAGGAGTATCCCTTTAAGAAAATTATGCAAAATAGATGTGCACGGCCAGTGAAAAATAATTCTGGACCCCATAAACAAACCTTATTTTTTAATTCCGACTAATAGCGGTTTCATGCTGTAAAATGCAGGACTCACTGTGAGTTGGCTGGTTTCTCTGAGAAAGCAGACGAAAGCGTGAGCTCACCTCCCGCAGGTTGATGAAGAGCTCAGAGCGAGCGCTGGACACGTGACTGAGGAAGAAATCTCGCTTCAGGTGTATGGTCGACCTGCCCGTATAATGAGCGGAGAAACACACACAACATCAATTGAGGGTTGAAACCCTGAGGGTCAAAACTCTGAAATATCTCACAATCTAAAATTCAGTCATTCAAACGGCCTCTCATCGTACCTCATTTATTGACGCAAGGGAGCCACCGAGCACTGGCCCGACTGCTTAGGGAAGAAATAATACAAATTAAATAAATACACAAATAAAAAACTTTGTACCTTTTATAGTTAACAGAATAGATAGCAGAACATTACAATCTAAAATTGCTCTTTAAAGCATTAAAAATCACACAATTAAAAGTTAAAATAACTAAAGTAAAAGTACATTTTAGTTGCTATGAGACACACATTAACTTAGAAATTAGGACTAATTTGCTTACAGTATTTTATAACTAACGTTAATCCCTTTACAGTTACTAATATTATAAAAATACATGTAGGTTTAAAATTCTACAAAAGGCACATAATCTGTGCAATAAGCCGCACTAGAAGTAATGCAGACTTTTAAATTTGAACATAACTTGTCTGTTAATATGCTCATAGTTTGTTACTCAGACGCAAAAAGTGTGCTGAATGAAATAAAACGGTACTAGCCAAAACCACCACACAGCTATAGCCGTTTTACCCACAGAGTTATATGATTTATAGCCTATAAATCAGAACTTGAGTATAGTAAGAGTGGTTCCTGGTTAGAACAATGTTGCCTTTATTAATGGGTCGTGTTTACTATTGAAACTTGTTTTATGTATCACAACAGAAAATATAATGTCATCATAAATATGTAAATAGTTATGTGACGTCACATATCATATAAGAAAATTACAATTGGCATTAAAGGCTTCTGCATCTGAACTCTTCATATTCTGCCTATTCAGATGCAGAAGCCTCTAAATGCCAATTGTAATTTTCTTGTAAAATTTGTATTTTTATCAGTGTAGGTTTTTCTGGAATTTACCACTGCCTCTGATGTCTCTATAATTGTTAAAGATAATTCTGACGATATGTTATGAAAACATGGGCCAACATAGTCTAATTAAACAATTATTTTCTCAGAAAACTTGCAAAACAGTAAAACTAACATGAAAAAGAATCGTGATAATATTGTGAATCATATTTAAGACATAGAAAATAAACTCGATTGGATATTGTTTTCCATATCGCCCATCTCTTTCATTCTCTTTCCCTTGGCTGAATCTCGCGATATTACTGTGAATGGACAGTAATGACGACGACTACGAAACAGAAAAATTAGCTTATCGAACGTTAAGCTTTTGTTTCCTGATTTTTTTTTTTATCTGTGTACACACGTATAATATCTTCTTCCTGAAAATCGACGTAGCAACCGCAAAAACACAAAAAGACAATGAAGCGGCACGAGTAACGTTACCTCAATCGACATTTGTAAAAGTAACGTTAGGCCTCCGCGACACAAATGTGGAAAAGCATTTCCTGAATATCGAGTTAAGAAATTCATTCAACAAACTGCATTTTTCCAAGCACTGACATGCATTAAGTCTAAGTCATGACCTTGCGTATATTTGTGAAATCAGACTTACCTTCCCGCGGCCGCAGATCACTTTCTTTCGTGCTCTTCTCTTGGTCAGTCTCGCAATCAGAAAGACGGTCAGGATAACGGTCATATTTTCAAAATGAAATAGGCGCGCACAGTTTCATTGGTCAGTTTCATGAAAGACAGACAGATTAACCAATCATAATCATGAAAGCAAATAAGGTTAAAACCAATAGGAATTGTTTCAGTGTGGTAAAGCAGCACAATGTTTTATACCGGTAATATTTATATTAGAAGGTTCATGATAAAAATGTAAAATGATTATAAAATAATAATAATAATGATCTTACTAATAATTTAAAAGGAAGAAATAATTTATTCTGTACATACATTAATTGATTCAACATAGCTCTTAAAAAATATCAAAGTTGATTTATAAGTGTTTTTTTATACCCTTTTTCAACCATTTAGCATTAAACATTATTTCAACCATATTTCAACGTTGAAGGTTGGTCATGTAATGGTTGTTTTTCAACCATTTAACATCAAACGTTGTATCAACGTTGTTTCAACGTTGAAACAACAACTGACATTATTTCAACCAAATTTCAACGTTGAAGGTTGGTCATGTACTGGTTGTTTATCAACCATTTAACATTAAACGTTGTATCAACGTTGTTTCAACGTTGAAACAACAACTGACATTATTTCAACGTTGAAGGTCGGTCGTGTGCCGGCTGGGTCCTGTCGAGGCAGGGGCCGAGGCCCGGGGAGTGGAGACTTCACCCCGAGGTGGTGGAGCTCCTTTGGAGGCACTTCGGTCGGGCCAAAGTGGACCTCTTTGCATCCAGGGAAAATTCACACTGCCCGCTGTGGTTTTCCCTGAGTCCTCCAGCTCCGTTGGGGCTGGATGCGTTGGTACAGGAGTGGCCGAGGGCACCCCTGTACGCATTTCCCCCGATTGCTCTGCTCCCAGGGGTTCTGGAAAGGATTCGCCAGGAAGGGGTCAGTGTAATTCTGGTGGCCCCCTATTGGCCAACCAGGGTATGGTTTGCGGACCTGATTTCCCTTCTCGAGGGTCCTCCTCTGGAGATTCCGGTCAGGAGGGACCTTCTGTCTCAAGCAGGCGGGGGGATACTCCACCCCCGTCCGGAACTGTGGAGGTTGTGGGCTTGGCCTCTGAGGGGGCCCAGCTCATAGATTCAGGTCTCTCGACTGAGGTCGTGGAGACCATCCTCCAGTCCAGAGCCCCATCCACGAGGAAGTTGTATGCCTTGAGGTGGAAACTGTTCACCTCTTGGTGCGGAGAGCGACAGTTGGATCCAGTTAACTGCCCGTTGCCGGCAGTGCTGGAATTCCTTCAGGAACGCTTCTCCACAGGGTTATCGTACTCCACACTAAAGGTGTACGTGGCGGCCCTATCCGCCTACCATGTCCCTTTGAGTGGAGCTTCTCTCGGGAGACATCCCCTGGTAACCCGTTTCCTTCGTGGTATCCTGAGGCTGAGGCCGGTAGTGCGTACGAGGGTACCGACCTGGGATCTAGCGGTTGTGTTGGAGGGGCTCTGTTTAGCCCCTTTCGAGCCCATTGATGAGGTGCCTGAGAAGTTTGTTACTCTCAAAACCATCTTTCTCCTAGCCATTTCTTCCCTAAAGAGGATTGGAGATATTCAGGCGCTGTCGGTTTCCCCCTCGTGCTTGGAATTTGCTCCCGGTATGGCGAAGGCTTTCATCCTCCCTAGACCGGGGTATGTTCCGAAGGTTCCAACTACGGTTGTCAGACCTATAGTGCTACAGGCCTTCTGTCCTCCTCCGTTTCGGACACCAGACCAGGAGAAACTAAATCTGCTCTGCCTGGTGAGGGCCTTAGACGCTTATGTCCACAGAGCTGCCCTGTGGAGGAAATCAGAACAATCATTTGTCTGCTTTGGGCCTCCTAATAGAGGTTCTGCGGCGTCTAAGCAGAGGATGAGTAAGTGGGTGGTCGAGGCCATTTCACTTGCTTATGAGTCCTCCGGTCAGCCTTCTCCCTTGGCTGTCCGGGCTCATTCAACCCGGAGTATGGCTGCCTCTAAGGCATTATTATCAGGAGTTCCCTTGTGTGACATCTGTGAGGCGGCAGGATGGTCTTCACCGCACACATTTGTGAAGTTTTACCATCTGGACTTCAGCTCCACTCCAGGGGCGCAGATGCTTTCGTCAGAATGTGCACTCTGATATTCATACAACGGACACCTGCTCGCATGGCGGCGTTGGTATTAGCGTTCCCACGGCGTTACACGCAGCTCGAAGTTCCCTGAATGGGAACGTCTCTGGTTACGTATGTAACCTTAGTTCCCTGAAGGGAACGAGACGCTGCGTGTCCATGCCATACTCCCAGCATGCCCGTGAGCGCTTGCTTCAGTCCTATCAGAAGCTGTTGCGCTTGTGTTTCGGGGATGCTTTATAGTTTCCTGGTCGATACGTCACCCCGCCTATGACGTTCCGTCTCGCCATTGGACAGATTTCATATGTGCTTCATGACTCGTCACGCAGAGGCGTTCCCACGGCGTTTACACGGCGTTTACACGCAGCGTCTCGTTCCCTTCAGGGAACTAAGGTTACATACGTAACCAGAGACGTTTCCCTCAAAGATAATCTCTAATGATAGTTTTTGTATTTTTTTGGGAGATTATGAGGAAGCTCGAGAACTGGTGACTTTTTTGAATGACCTGGTTGACGACTTATAATTTACTTCTGATATTCATCATTCTAGAGTACACTTCCTGGATATGTGGGTACAGAAGAACGAAGAGAGGTTGATTACAAAAGAGGCCGATCGCAACACACTTTTACTCGCTACCAGCTTTGATCTCACTTTAAAAAAAAGGTCTGCAGGAGTCAGGTCTATAGATTGAGCCGGATTTGTTATTCTGATTCTGATTTTATTGAGAAACCGAACATTATGAAAAATAGAATAGAGGTTACCCCTCAGAATGGGTTGATGAAGCATTTAACACAGCCTTCAAAAAGACCAGGTCTGAGTTGTTAAAAAAGAAGACAAAAAAGCAAGAAAGTTTTCTTTCACTTGTATTACGACCCATTCACCTAATTCTTACACGATAAAATCTATTTTTAAAAAACATCGGCACCTGCTGTCTTCTGATCCAGAGTTGAGTGAAATTTTTCAACATCCTCCTTTGATTGTTTATAAACGTGAAATCTAAAAGATCGCTTGGTTGGTACATGCTCGTTTTCAAAGTGTTACTCCGCGTCCATCTCAAATTTTGCTTAGTCCAACACAGAATGGTAATTATCGTTGTGGTAATTGTGCTCAGATCAACAATACATTTAAAACTTCTTTTTTTGTCATCCAAGAACTGGCAAAAAATACACCATCAAATCTGTGATTACTTGTGTTTCTACTTCTGTTGTTTATTTGATCCGTTGTCCTTGTGGGTTAGGTCATGTGGGGAAAAAGTCCCGTCAATTAAAACAAAGAATTAGTGAACATAAGAGCTCTATCAGAAGAAAAGATGTAAATTATCCAGTTGCAGCTCATTTTCCAGCCTGTAATCACGATGTTTCCCCTTTACGCTTTTGTGGGATTGAAGAAGTGAATGTGCCAGCTAGAGGGGGCGACATTGAATTGCTCCTGTTGAGACGTGAACTTTTATGGATTTTCATTTTTCAGACTTTATCTCCTATGGGTATGAATGATGAAGCATTAGTCAATGTGCATGTTATAATGGTGTTTTTTTTATACATGTGTGTATGTGTGTGTGTGTCTATGTATATATATATATATATATATATATATATACAGTGCCCTCCACAATTATTGGCACCCCTGTTTAAGATGTGGTTGAGGACTTTTAAAAATTCTCCCTTTTTTTTAAACAACATAGAATCCAAATGCAAAAAAAAGAGAAAAATCCAACCTTTTATTTAAGTACATTACTTTGGTGGTAAAAAAAAAAATGTAAAATTTAAAAAAATAAAAACTTCAAATCATGTGTCCCACAATTATTGGCACCCCTGATGTTAATACTTTGTACAACCCCCTTTTGCCAACAAGACAGCACTTAATCTCCTCCTATAACATTTCACAAGATTGAAGAACACAGAGAGAGGGATCTTTGACCATTCTTCTTTGCAAAATCTTTCTAGATCATCCAGTATCCTGGGCCCTCTCTTGTGCACTCTCCTCTTTAGCTCACCCCACAGGTTTTCGATTGGATTGAGGTCTGGGGACTGAGATGGCCATGGGAGGACCTTGAGTTTGTGACTGAACCATTTTTGTGTAGATTTTGCCTCACGTTTTGGATCATTATCCTGCTGAAAGACCCAATGACGACCCATCTTCAGCTTTCTGGCAGAGGCCATCAGGTTTTTATTTAAAATGTCCTGGTAGTTCAAAGCGTTCATAATGCCATGCACCCTAACAAGGTTCCCAGGGCCTTTGGAAGAGAAACAGGCCCACAGCATCACAGATCCTCCACCATACTTCACGGTGGGCATGAGGTACTTTTCGGCATACACATCTTTTGTTTTACACCAGATCCACTTAGAGTGTTTGTTGCCAAAAAGCTCAATCTTAGTCTCATCCGACCAAAGCACACGATCCCAGATGAAGTCCCAGTGCCGCTTGGCAAACTCCAGACGTTTACGTTTATCAGTGTTAGTGAGAAAAGGCTTTTTCCTAGCATGCCTCCCAAACATCTTGTTGGCATGTAGAGAGCGTCTGATGGTTGTTTTGGAGATTTTGTGACCCCAAGATGCCACTATTTGATGCAATTCTGTGACAGTGAGCTTAGGACTTTTTTTTTACTTTTCTTAGCATCCTCCTCACAGTGCGTTGTGGCAAGATAAACTTGGGACCTCTTTCAGCCTTGTTTGTCACTGTTCCTGTTGTTTTAAACTTCTTAATGATTCCTCTAACTTTAGATATGGGCAATATAAGGTGAGTGGCTATTTTCTTGTAGCCATTGCCTGACTTATAAAGGTCATCACACATCTGCCTTACTTGAATGGTGTGTTCTCTTGTCTTTGCCATGTTGACAAATGGGTAAGAGAATTAGGCCTCTGTGTCATGTCATATTTATACCCCAGGGAAATAGGAAGTCATGAATTACTAATTAAAAGTTCCTAGATATCCTGACCAACATTAGCAACTACAGAAAATATATTTTTTTTAAAAATCAATTACATTTTTTAGCGGAATTGTTAGGGGTGCCAATAATTGTGGGACACATGATTTGAAGTTTTTATTTTTCTAAATTTTTACATTTTTTTTACCACCAAAGTAATGTACTTAAATAAAAGGTTGGATTTTTCTCTTTTTTTGCATTTAGGTTCTATGTTGTTTAAAAAAAAGGGAGAATTTTTAAAAGTCCTCGACCACATCTTAAACAGGGGTGCCAATAATTGTGGAGGGCACTGTAAATCAGTAGAGACAGTCGCTGTGTTTCATTCTTTATAGGGAGGTTTAACTTCTTTGTTAACTCTGTAAAGCTTGTCATATTAAATAATAATAGGCAGAAATTTCTTCTTTTTTGTACTTAAGCCTTTAGACAAAACCTTAAAAAAATAAAATAATGATGATAAAGTTTGCTTGTGGATCATATTTGATCAGACAGACTTTTATGGCTCATATAGTCTGATTTAGTGAGAAGATTTAGACTCAAACTGAGCAAAATATGCAATATCAGATACGGATATTTCTATGGACCGAAAGTGATGCAATTCTAATGCTTATAATGCAAATCAATAAGATCTTAATAACAGTTAAGCAGATACTTACATAAAATGCATGTAAATATCAATATCAATAATGTCTTAGAAAGATAATATTTAAAAGCTTAGTTTTATGATCAAAGCTCTGTAGTTATAAAACATAATGCAATGCAATACAATACAATGATGACTGAGAGATGAACAATAATCAATTTTAGGTGCTATTATGTACATTTTAGGTGCTAATATGAATATTTTAAATGCTAATATGTACATTTCAGGTGCTAATATTTAGATGCTAATATTTACATTTTAAGTGTTGATATGTACATTTCAGGTGCTAATATGTATATTTTAGGTGATACTACATACATTTTAAGTGTTGATGTGTACATTTTAGGTACTAATATGTACATTTCAGGTGCTAATATACATTTTAGGTGATAATATGTACAATTTAAGTGTTGATATGTACATTTTGGGTGCTAATAGGCCTATGTACATTTCAGGTGCTAATATGTACATTTTAGGTGCTAATATGTACATTGTAAGTACTAATATGTACATTTGAGGTGCTAATATGTACATTTTAAGTGTTGATATGTACATTTTAGGTGCTAATATGGACATTTTAAGTGTTGATATGTACATTTTAGGTACTAATATGTACATTTCATGTGCTAATATGTACATTTTCAGCCTGGTCTCATTGTTAATACGTAGGTATTTTACGTTTTTGCAAAGATAAAAAACTTACTTTTTAGTACGTTTGGATAGGTGCTGAAACGTATAATATAGACGTATCTGCAACATTTAAACGTAACATTATTACGTTTTTACAGCTACAAAACGTAAACTATTTACGTATATTCTATATCATAAAGATATCTGTATAATTTCCCTTTTTACCATTTTATACATAAATGTAAGATCCCGTAACCCTAATCCCAAACCTAAACATACCCATTTTATACTTAATATAAAAAAGGATAAAACGTAACGGACAGGTGTTGGGAAAGGGTAGTTTTAATAACAATATAACATTAAAATATATTTTGAGCCACCAATTCTACACCTAACGCTGCCTTCACACTGGCAGTTGAAATCAGCTCCGTAATACGCAATACGTTCCCAACGGACGTCGTACTACACAGTGAAAAGCGTCGGACGCGGGTAGAACGAAAATGGCGGAGAGATTAAAGTTTGATTGTGTCAGTTCTGTATGATCTCTCTGATTAGGGTTATGCTGCGTGAGGAAAGTTGCTCAGGACGTTGACATGTCAGGTCGGCTAAAAAATGTGATCTAGTGGTCAATAGTTCAATGTCTACCTTCAATTTAATTGTATTAACTGCCCTTATAAACGTTAGAAAGTCATGAAAATAAAAAATGACATCACAACTTATCGTTATAAAATCAATATTTATTTTATTAAAAGTTAATAATTCAGGTTTGTTTATCAGTACCATAGCAACGGTCAACTTCCGCTGGAATTGTCGGATAGGAACCGTCCGTAGCTTTTCGCAAGAGTTCAAATTTTTGAACGCATCCGGATGACCAACGGACACGATTTTCTTCGCACCGCACTCGGTCGGACCCGTTTCGGACCCATTCGCATGCGGTCTGCGAATCTCCATAGGAAATGAATGACTTCCGGTCGTTTCGCAGCCGCATCGGAGCTGATTTCAACTGCCAGTGTGAAGGCGGCGTAAACCTAACGTTACCCATAACAATTCCTTAAAACTACGTAACAAACTACAATTATTAAGAAAAACATAACTAACAGACAAGTATAATCACAATAATTTATTTATTGCAAAAATGTCAAAACCGATACCAAAAGCCGTTCACATGATGAAGCGTTGCAGTCGCAGTCTTCTCTCTGTCTCTGGCAGTATTGTAATAGTTTTGTATGAAGTACAGAGCAGAAATTAAATAATGAAAATGTTAATCCGGCTTCGGTTGGTTCGCGCTTCTCCATTTCAAAATTCAAATGAACTAAACTAACCAACCGGCACAGTCCTTCATGTCGCAAACTGTGACGAAGCAGGGAAGAGCCAATGAACGTTTGATATCACTGCCGTAAAACATGACGTATCGCTTCTCAAGGGCGCAATTTTTGAATTTGAATTCATCAGCGCGGGATTTGACATGTACGGTCGCTGCTGAGAATGGAGATCACGACTGGATAAGAGGCTGAATTAGGAGTTGTTTCTTACAAACAACTATGGATTCTAAAGATTTGGATTACATCAAACTAATCAAATTGATGTCTTTTGTGATTTTTTGTTGTGTTTTATAGGAGAAAACGCTTTATGTGTCTCAAGGTAAATAAACTATTACAAAATGGTTGAACGAGTAGCTAACGTTAAAGACTGTATTTTTAAGGTTTTATAGTGTATTGTTTAACAACATGCAGGCGAAACGAGCAAAATGTTCATATTTATGAGTATTATATCAATAAATGCGACTGAAAACTTCATTAATAAGACAGTGGAATGCAACAGAGTCAAAACATAATGCTGCTACGATATTAATATGCATAAATTGTGATACGTACAATGTGTACGTCGGTGGATTTGTTCATACGTAAATAAATTACGTTTTTGTGCTGTCAATACGTAAATATGTTACGTTTTAGTACTGTAAATACGTCAGTATTATACGTTTCTGCGCATATAAAACGTAATTATATATACGTATGATAGAACGACACTTTACGTATAAATACATACGTATTCTCATGAGATCACGTTGACATTTTAGGAGATAATATGTACAATTTAAGTACTAATATGTACATTTTAGGTGCTATTATGTACATTTTAAGTGTTGATATGTACATTTTAGGTACTAATATGTACATTTTAGGTGCTAATATGTACATTTTAAGTGTTGATATGTACATTTTAGGTGCTATATATGTACATTTTAGGTGCTAATATGTACATTTTAAGTGTTGATATGTACATTTTAGGTGTTAATGTACCATTAAGGTACCAATATGCACCCTTTAGGTACAAAAGTGTACCTTTTGAAAAGGTACAGCCCCAGTGACTGCTTTTGTACCTTTTTTCTTAGACTGTAAGTGTTAATCTTAAAATATTACTAACACAACATTAAAGTGATTAACTAGCGACAATAATAATAATCCAGTCGCAGGTCTCCATGCCGAAGAGCTCTTCAGTCTCTCGCTCACTGGGGAAGCACAGCCTGATTTGCATCTGTTTTATGTGTCGTATTTAATTGTTATGATGACCCAAATGCAACATAAAGGGAAGTCCTACATACAAATGTAGTTATATATAAAAAATTAAGAGCCTAGAGGATTAAAAAGCAACAAGCTGGAGAGGTGAAGAGAGAACAAATCAAATTTATTTATGCATTCTTTTTATTTATTAATGCATTTATTCTTTCATTGATTTATTTGCTCGCTCACTCGTTACACACAGTGAGAACTGTAGATCCAGCAGCACAGACGTTATGATTCAACACTTGTGAAATGATACAAACTTTTCACTCATTTCGTTCCTGTGAGCAATGTCAGCACTTCTCCGCAGTTCAGGAGACTCTGGAGGAAAGAGACACACTTTCTGAAGTGTGTGTCCATCTTAAGAACACACACGCTTTGACTGGCACACAACAGTGGAAAGTTGTGTTGAAATAATAAAATATTTATAAGACCTTATCACATCCAAATGCACAAGTATCTGACATCCCAATGATTCTGTCACTCAAGGTTTTCTTATTTTGAATATAACTAAGAAGAACAGCTTGAGAAACCGCAGTAACTTTACAGGAATTTTCTGTATTGTTTTTTAAAGGAGTAGTTCACTTTAAAAAAAAACTTTTGCTGATAATTTACTCACCCCCATGTCACCCAAGATGTCCATGTCTTTCTTTCTTCAGTCGAAAAGAAATTAAGGTTTTTGATGAAAACATTCCAGGATTTTCTCCATATAATGGACTTCAATGCAGTGGCGGCTCCTGCAAAATCTCTCAGGAGGGGCAAATATTTGGATGATTGATAAGGACAAGGCCCACCCATGCAATGGATAAATTAAAAGCTTAAGCATGTAAAGTCAACTTCACTTTAATATTAATGACTAATAAAGTGACTTAATAACAATAAATCTTCTTGTTTCTATACTCACTATTATTACACTTATTACATCACATTAAAGAGATTCGGCACACAAATTAAGATATTTTTGATTATATCTAAGAGCTGGATCACTCCTCCATACACAGCAAATTCTGTTTTTTGGAATAAACTCCGTTAGTTAAAATCAACTCAATCTGAGTGTACATGTGAGACCATCAAATAGACTCCAGCGCAGAGTTAAAATAACTCTGCTCTTGGAGTTGAATTTAACACTTTTTCGGAGTTAAAATTTATGGAGTTAAAATACTAAACCTACGGAGCGTAAATGTAACTCTAAAAATAATTATATGAACTCATTACCAGTGTTAAAAAGTAACTCAAAAAAAATATTTAGTTTAACACTTCTTAGAGTTAACATTTATTTAACACAATATAATGTTTTGTGTGGAAATTACTACACTGAACACCATATTCTTGATTTACTGCCTTTATTTCAGCAAATCGATTTGGTTCAGATTTGAGGAGGAGTAACCTTCAACCGGTTGTCTGCAGGACAGTCGTATATGAAGATCACAAAAACAACAGTATGAGGCATAATCTAGCACCATTCATTGAGAATGCAAAAATATATTAGCTGAAAATCACGCACATGTGATCGTGGGTCACCACTAATACGTAGCCTAACGTTATAGCTGTTACAACTCAAATCATTGCAGGCCTACACAGCACAACTATCTTATTTTCCAGGGTAACGTTAGACACTGCAATTGTGTAACCACGTATGCCTGTAATGCATTGATGCATCAACTTCACGGTAAAACACTCATTTTCAGAAACACGGTGAATGGAAAGACGGTTAGCTAATGTTAACTCGTTTACATTGACAAAAACCCCACGCAAATAGCCATTTCAAAATTTGAAACAAGTAAACAAACGTTCAACAGCAAGTTTGTCATAATCGTTGACGTTAGTAAACAGTATAACTAGCCTATATAACGTAGCAGCTACGCGATGACCAAACGTGTTTGTCAGAAAATATAGAACATTTTTAAATAGTTTATATACTCTTTTACCTACCTCACGACGAGGCACATAAGTCCATTATTCCTTTATCCAGCGGCAGGGTCGTGTCGTGGCGCACTTCTCAAAAATAACTCCAGGTGTAGCTAGTGTTAAACCAAAACACACTCCTGAACACTGTCAATGAATGAACTCCAAAATACAACACAGCCGGGGAGTATCCAATAACACAAAGTGTAGTCAGAGTTAAAAAAAATAACTCAAAAGTAACTCTTTTTTGCCTAACTCATGATTTTTCAACTCCTGAAATTTGCTGTGTAGGCTTCTAAAGGACTGTGTTCGCCATGGCGTTGTTCAAGTTCAACTGTCTGTAGCCACAACAACTCGCGAGATGTCCCAACATTCTCTCTCGCTCTCGCTTTTTTTTTTTTTAATCAATTTGATAAAGATAATTAAGTAGTGTTTCATTTTTTATTGTTGCTGTTTGAATTCAAAATTGTTTTAAAATATTATTTGTCACTTAATATTAAAGATTTTTAATAGTGGATGTTTGTTCCCACCAATCGCTGCACAAGTTAAGGATACGTATGATGATGTAAGCACGTTAGTGCGAGCCCTCCCGGAACCCATAGAGAATGCGTTGCAGTGCCTGCAGTTCGAAAAAAAACATCTTTGAATGTAAGTCTATGGGAACACTCTGGGCGATTTTCAGCCAGAGTGAAATCGCCCAAAAAGAGGCGGTACTCCACAGAACGTGACATGACACTGATTGGACTATATAGTGATGGCTAGCGTAACTCTCTGGTTGAATGAGATTGTGAGTGTGATGATTCACACTTTGGTGGTGCGTCGCCCAATCGCCCCAATGAAGAAACCGCCCCTGCTTCAATGGTAACCAAACGGTTCAAGGTCCAAAAGACAGTTTCAGTGCAAACTACAAACTGTTCAAAGGGCTTTAAACGATTCCAGACGATGAATAAGGGTCTTATCAAGCGAAACAATCGCTCATTTAAAAAATAAATAACAAAGTTTAAGTTTTATAAGCTAAAATGCTCGCCTTGCTCCGTTCTGTGACGCGCGTTCGTGACTCTCCTGTTCGAACTCGTTCATTTGGATGAACGAATGAACGAATCTTTTTTTCGGGTCATGACTCGAAGGGTCCTAGATGAGACACTTATTCATCGTCTGGAGTCGTTTAAAGCCATTTGAAGCTGCTCTGAAACTGTCTTTTGGACCTTGAACCGTTTGGACCCCATTGAAGTCCATTATATGGAGAAAATCCTGGAATGTTTTCATCAAAAACCTTAATTTCTTTTCGACTGAAGAAAGAAAGACATGGACATCTCGGATGACACTGGGGTGAGTAAATTATCAGCAAAAGTTTTTTTTAAAAGTGAACTACTCCTTTAACAGTTGTTTTATCTGTGTTTTGAATTATGCATCGCATTGCATTGAAGGAAATGTCTGTAAACTTCTAGGAAAAGGATACCAGTTAATCTGTTTTTTCTTGCAGTTTATCTTGATATGTTTTTCAGGTCTGATGAACTTCATGTCTTTGTGGTGCTATTAAAAAATAACGTATAACAATAAAACATTTTTCCTCATGGAACCCACTGAGGCGTCTGAGCCAATCATCTGAACTGTAGATGTCATGTGACTAACCGCTCTAGACTCGAGCAACAGAACAATATCGTCATGATGACAACAAAAGATATGTTTGCATGAAATCTTTTCTTAATGCCGTTGTGATCAGTGAAGTTTGGAGGAGCTCTAGTTATAATCAGTTTCATCCGTTTCTATTGTCTAATAATCGTATGCTCACACACACACACACACACACCAACCTTCTCTGTTCCCCATCAGGGCTTTCTGAGAGCCTGTTAACAGCATGATGTTCCAGATATAGAAAAGAACAAACAATTCTCTCTCAATGAATGATCTTTGTTTAGTTTTAGTTGTGTAATTTAAAATGCAAATGTCGACGAGAGTTGCCAGTCTCATGGCAAATAACTTCACCGTCACGGTCAGACGGCAGGACAAGTGTGTGTGTCGGCTCCATCGCTGACGGCAAGCTGCCTTTAAATGATTTCAGTAGTGGATGACACGAGTGTTTCAAGTGTTGACGGATGAAATGATTTCTCTCTGCTCTCCTGACGCCTACACACTGAATTAAACGCTTCATGTTCATCTCGACTGTTTTGTCTGCACTTTCTTGATTCATTAGTCATTTGAGTTTATATGAACTGGTTACACATTCACAGAGTATAAACACACAAATGTGTAAAAAAAAAAGAAGAAAAATATGAATTGAACTATTTTAATGTGTAATGATTCATCTATAATAAAAAAATCACTTGTTGTAGTGTATTATATATTAAAGTGCCCTTATGCTATTTTAAAGTTTCCTAATGTTGATTTAGAGTCTCTTGCGACAGGTTTACGTGCATCCAAAGTCAAAAAACTCTTTAATTTTCTCATAAAACACATTACAGCGTCAGCTCTTTTCTCTCAGTGTCTGAAACGGGTTGATAATGGATTCAGTCTCTCTAAGCCTCTCTGAGAGCTGCTCTGCTGTGATTGGTCAAAATTATCATATGTGAATATTAATGCAGCTATTAATGCAGCTATTAACGAAGTTATTAATCCAGCTATTAATGCAGCTATTAATGCAGTTACTAATGGAGTTATTAATGCAGTTATTAATGCAGCTATTAATGCAGTTATTAATGCAGCTATTAATGCAGTTAATAATGCAGTTATTAATGCTGCTATAAATGCAGTTATTAATGCAGCTATTAATGCAGTTATTAATGCAGTTATTAATGCAGCTATTAATGCAGTTATTAATGCAGCTATTAATGCAGTTATTAATGCAGCTATTAATGCTGTTATTAATGCAGTTATTAATGCTGTTATTAATGCAGCTATTAATGCTGTTATTAATGCAGCTATTAATGCAGCTATTAATGCAGTTATTAATACAGCTATTAATGCAGCTATTAATGCAGTTATTAATGCAGCTATTAATGAAGTTATTAGTGCAGCTATTAATGCAGTTATTAATGCAGTTATCAATGCAGCTATTAATGCAGTTATTAATGCAGTTATTAATGTAGTTATTAATGCAGTTATTAATGCAGCTATTGATGCAGCTATTAATGCAGTTATTAATGCAGTTATTAATGCAGCTATTAATGCAGTTATTAATGCAGTTATTAATGCAGTTATTAATGCAGCTATTAATGAAGTTTATAGTGCAGTTATTAATGCAGTTATCAATGCAGCTATTAATGCAGTTATTAATGCAGTTATTAATGCAGTTATTAATGTAGTTATTAATGTAGCTATTAATGCAGTTATATAAATTTTTTAATGCAGTTAAAAATGTAGTATCCCTTTAAAGTTTGCAAACAGCTGACTTTTTTTCTTCATTAAAAATCACTTTTAAATGAACCGTTTCATGGAAATGATCCAGATCAGACCGCTCTGGCAAGATTATCCGTGTGAACATTTCTGTGCCATCAATGTTTGTAATTCTGAAAGTCTATTGGAAAAGTGCAACAGTAAAAACCGATTGATTGATTTACTCTGCCATATACCGTGAAATATGCACAAAATACCGCATTTCATATAAATTTACTGTAAAGTTCTGTAAAATGCATTGTTTTTGGTTGTAAATTCTCTACATCGGCATATAATATAGTGAAAAACAATAAAAGGATATTATTTTTCCTATTGTTATTTCTAGATCTGCTTCTGATAGCTGTGTTTTTTACAATAATTTAACTGGATCTGTTTTATAGTGTAGTTATATTGTTGTATTTACAGTAGTGTAAAATGTTATGCTGTCTGTCTCCCCAATAGAGATGAACTCCTTCAAAAACCCTCGTTGTTTTTAAGCCTGTGATATCCCCCTCTTATAACTTTAGTGTATTTTAACTGTAGTTAAACTTCTTCTATAGTCAGCGTGACAAACTGCTCTCATTACTTACCGTCTGTGTTGCTGAATTAGATGAATATATCTTCCTCTGAGTCTGATGTTCACCATGCACTCTTTCTCTCCTCTTCCTCGGCTTATCTTATTCATTTCACTTGTTCCATCGCTCCTGGTATAACATCTTTAAACGTTAAATTAATTATATTTAAATGTTTCTTATTCTCTTCCTCTCAGTTGTGTTTATCTCCATTTACTCTGATTGACTTCACATTATCCGTCCTTTCATTGTGTTGCCACATCCTCTTTTCCCTCCATTTATATTCCTGTCCTGTTTTATTGTAAATAAGTATAATTTATCACTCTTGCCTCCATTACGTGCATCTGTCACGCCGCACAACCACTCAATTCAGTCGTTTTAAAGTCAGTGAGCATCATTTTATAGTCTGTGATGTCTCTATTTATGCAATATCAAAGAAAAGACAAAACATTCAATAGTGGTCGTTAAGGTTGCATTATGCTTTTATTTATGCATTAAGCATTCTGCTTTAACCCAAAGTGATTTACATTGGATTCGAGGTTTTCATTTTTTCAGTTCATAGTTATATTGTGTTGTATTTAGTCTTTAAAAGAGAGAGCATGTGGTTGAGCTGAAATTAGTGTCTGTTTTACATTAAAATGCTGCACTTTGAAATCATGCATTGCATAGGAAATAATTTGAGGGTTTGATCGTCATTTTCTAATACACCCTTAAAAATGCTGGGTTGTTTCAACCCAAATTTGGGTCAAATATGGACAAACCCAAATGTGGGGTTTAACATTTAAAGGAATAGTTCACTTTTAAAAGAAAATTTGCTGATAATTTACTCTCCCCCATGTCATCCAAGATGTCCATGTCTTTCTTTCTTCAGTTGAAAAGAAATTAAGGTTTTTGATGAAAACATTCCAGGATTTTCTCCATATAATGGACTTCAATGGGGTCCAAACGGTTCAACGTCCAAAAGACAGTTTCAGTGCAAACTACAAACTGTTCAAAGGGCTTTAAACGATTCCAGACGATGAATAAGGGTCTTATCAAGCGAAACAATCACTCATTTAATAAATAAATAACAAATTTTAAGTTTTATAAGCTCAAATGGTCGCCTTGCTCTGTTCGTGACTCTCCTGTTTTAACTCGTTCATCAAAATGAACAACTCTTTTTCCGAGTCAATCCGTTTGTTTCGTTCATTGAATCAACCAAATGACATGAAAAAAAGATTTGTTCATTTTGATGAACGAGTTCGAACAGGAGAGTCACGAACATGCATCACAGAACAGAGCAAGGCGATCATTTGAGCTTATAAAACTTAAACTTTTGTTATTTATTTATTAAATGAGTGATCGTTTCACTTGATAAGACCCTTATTCATCGTCTGGTGTCGTTTAAAGCCCTTTGAAGCTGCACTGAAAGTGTCATTTGGACCTTGAACCGTTTGGTCCCTATTGAAGTCCATTAAATGGAGAAAATCTTGGAATGTTTTCATCAAAAACCTTAATTTCTTTTCAACTGAAGAAAGAAAGACATGGACATCTTGGATGACATGGGGGCGAGTAAATTATCAGCAAAAGTTTAAAAAAAAAAAAGTGAACTACTCCTTTAATTAAAACATTTACAGCTGAAAATGAAAGTTGAAGTTAAGTTAATATTTTAAATTACATTTTTAACCCAACATTTGGGTTTGTCCACATTTGACCAAAATTTGGGTTGAAACAACCCAGCATTGTTTAGAGTGTAGCTGTGCTGTATATTTATAGCATATAAAAGAAAAGACATAATTTGCATATAATATAGTGGTCGTCAAAGTTGAGCATTTCACATGTATGCGTTATGCAACGTGATTTACATTGTTTGCATGTTTTCAATGTGTTTGGTTTGGTTGTGAAGAGAAGGCATGCGGTTGAATCTGTAATTTATCTGTATTTGTATTTCCTTCAAATTTCCTTTAAAGTTTTGAGCATTTCACGCTCGGCAGATGCTTTTATCAGAAGTGATTCATGCATTCAAGGTTCACGTTGTTTCAGTGCATTCATTATTGAATCAAACTCATGATGACCTTGGTATTGTTAGCACCTGTTTGAGCTACATTTTAGTTCCCTATCATTTCCCATTCTTTCATATAAAAGTAAAAATATATATGCTTTAATATGGTCTGGAACGAGTGGAATGGGATCAGAAATCAGTCTCTCTCATGCACGGTAACAGCAGAGCTTGCACAGCTTCATCACGAGGGTTTCGTAAGAGCTTGTGGAAACTATTGTTCAGCAGATTGACAAATTGAACTCTGATCAAACACACACACAATGCCAGTGCGTCAGATGAAAACAGAAACACATTCGTGACTCAACCTTCAGTGTTTTGCGTATGGCAATAATGCAATGAGAAACATCATGTGCATAAAACATCATATCTTATATGCACATCATGTTATTCTGTATGTGCATGCGCGCTTATAAAAAGACCGTTATCGGTCTTTAATACCGGTGCACTAATTCATGCTTAACTAATGCACAGATAATACTGAATTAATGTGTAACTAATGATTATTTAAGCTATTCATTAATGATTACCACATTAGGAACTAATTAAGAGTCTGTAAGGTTAATGTATAATACATGAATTGTTATTAATTAAATATGTAATTGTGGATTAATGCCATAATAACTCGTTTTTTTAACTAATAGTGTTAATTAATATGTTAATTAACAGAATGAGCCAAAGCCTTGTATTTCAACTTCCAGATAATATGACGGGTACACTAATATGCATTAATACATGATTAATTACTTCATTGTTAGTGCAAATTCATGTGCAAATTACTATAATTACTAAGTTAATAATGATGTGCCCCAACAAGTAAAGTCATAACATAATGATGCCTTTGCAAATCATTAGCTAATGATTAATTAAAGCAGACAACTGGAAGTTGAAGTGCATAGCTTTGACTAATTATGGTAATTAACACATTAATTTACACTATTAGTTAATAAAATATGTTTTTAAGGAATTAATACACAATGACACATATATTACTTAATCTAGTAATCATATAGACTCTTTATTAGTTTCTGATGCAGTAATCATTATTAATTAATGGTTTCTGTGCATTAGTTAAGCATGAATTAATGCATATTAGTGCACCCATATTGTAAAGTGTTACCAAAAAAGGATATTTACTGTTTTCGTATCACATCATGCCTCATAGTTCATTACAAGCCCCTCATTTAGGTTTCCATCACGGTATAACATTTTTTTTAAAAAATGATCCACGAACCATAAAAATGCATTTACATTTATGTATTTGGTGAAGCTTTTATCTAAAGAGACTTGTATTGTGGTGCGTAATGTAATCAGAACATAATAATGTGCTTTAACTATGAAAACAAAACCATTGCAATGTTTCTGTGAAATGACATTCGGACACTAGCGTACCGTACTCGAAATGTGCCGTGTCCCTTTTAGACACAATAAATCAAACATAAGACATCCTTTTAGCCGTAATTAATACATATATCTTTGCCTATATGTAAGAAACTCAAGTGTATCTGTGGACTGCTGTTCATTACTTTATAAAGCCTGAGCAGAACATGAAACACACACAGCAGAGGATCAAACGATCTCTTCCGCTTGTCTAAGGCCCAGAGGAAATAAACACACTGATATAGTACAAGGCTTTGCTAAATAATAGTTACGCTTTTAAAATGCAAATGAGGCGGAGTGAGTTTCAAAAATGTGGAGAGAGAGAGACCTATGTCCATAGTCTGAGAGAGAGAGAGAGAGAGACTGTCTGCGGTCCCAACATGATTAAAACTCTAGCCAAACTCTTTAATCTGGTGATGTGATCCGGAAGCGTCCCTGAGAGCTTGTCTGAAGGACTCATCACACCCGTATTTACGAAAGGTGATCAATTCGACCCCAATAATTATGGTCATTATAGAGTGCCGAAGTGATGACGTCTCTTTGTAGGACAACTCGGAAGCTAGCGGCACATGGGTTCCCTCGGTCGAAAAGCAATGCATTTTCCCCACAGACTTTTGGAAAATCGCAAAAAATAAGATCTGTGTTCAACAAAGAGTTGTGACCCTTACACGTTTTGTCTACCAAGATAATCTTTGCAAGTTAATCCAAAATTCATACATTTTGAAGCCTATATAAAGATTTTAAAAAACACAATCAGACACAATAAAGTTTAAAAAACCACAAGCAGGTTATAACTATGTGTTCTATGTCATAGATCAAAACGTGAAAATATTTAGAGGCTTTGTTCCCCACAGACCTTATTTCAGGCGATTTAGCAAAAACCATTCAAAAATCCCATAGGCTTTAGAGCGAGGGAACCGTAATGCTAAAATGCTAACTCACTTCCGCGTTTTGGCCTACAGAGTGACGTTGTAACTTCGGCACACTATAAAGGCTGGGTAATAAAAATCGATTTCTCGATATTAATCGATTCTCATTTTTACGAACCGATATCGATTCTTAAATCTCAAGAATCGATTAGTCTTCCTGTTTCATTTGAATGAATGGGACGTTGTATCGCGGCTGCGCGCATCCAAAAAACGCAATAATCTTTGTCGTTTGTTACTATTGATATGAAACAAAGTCTCAATTTTCAAATTCCATCCATTTTCTTTAGAAATTCAAAAACATAAATAACGTTTTGGCGCTGTGGCGTGAGATCGCTCTGGAGAAGCAGCAGCGTTGATCTCTCTTCTGGGTTAATAATATCAGTTACAGCGCGAAATAAACATGAATGAGCATCTGAAAGTGCGTTAAAGATTGAGTACAACTTATTGAAATCCGTATCACGTCACATTGATTCGCTCAATCAGCGTTTCAACTGTGGAAAGACGTCAGTTAAAGGGTACATATCATGCTTTTAAATCATTCATTTTTACATATAAATCCTACCGTTGTGGTCTATATAAAGCATAACTGCAATGCTTGGGTCTGAATTCCTCATTATTATAGCTCCACAAGCCCAGGAATCCTTGAAGTGCTTCAGGTCACTAACGTACATCCAACAATCGAACATTTTGACTTGCCCTCTCGTAACTTCTGCATCATTGAGCTCGGACTACAAAACCGGAGCGAGAAATAATAATGGCGGATTGCTCGAAGTGTTGGACCGGTAGTCAATGTCTTTATTTGTCACTTCCGCTGCAAATACTGCGACGTGATAGTTCAAAAAACGTCATAGAAAACAGAAAAATCTGAACAGGTTGAAAAATATGACCAATATAAAGATATAAACGAAGCACCTAAAGAGAATAATTTCATCTTTTCTGTACTTATAAACACTCCAAATATACAACAAAATGCATTTAAGGGCTAAAAAAGTGGATTTTGCATGATATGTCCCCTTGTCATGTATCGTCATATTTACCTCAGAAAACCCACATAAACTCGTTAGTAGGGTTGGGAACCGAGAACCGGTTCTTTTCCAGAACCGGTTGTGTTTTTGAAAAAATACCGGAACCGTGCAAAATTCCTAAGTTTCGGTTCCGAAAACGGTTCTGATGCCGATGCAATATCATCATGTGGGCGAAGTGCTGGGAGTAGAAGACGCCGTCTTATTCCTAAATGACAAAAACTTCACCACTGAAGTTGCGATTTGCTCTCACACGCGCTGCATTTGTCACACAGACACACGCACGCTGCGCGCGCCGACCGCCGAGTCACTCTCTAGCCTACATTCAAATCTGTTTGCGCTGAGAGAGAGAGAGCAGTTGTCGATATGAAACTGCTTTACAATCACACAGTCTCAATATTTATTTGTTTCACATATTCAAATGATTTCCGTTACAGAATTAGTGAGATTATAGTTTGAGTAAACATTGACGGTAGTGGTCAAAACAGATGCAGTCCGTATATTTTTTGTGTTCAGAATTTACAAAATATATACAATGAGCTAGTGCATCATAATGTTTTTTTTTCAAACCGTGCTTTTGTCTTATCTTGAATCACTACGTAAAGCCTGTAATAAGCGTTAATACTCGGACTTCTTTAGACTGGCCGGCGGATCGCAGCTGCTGCGGAGTAGCCCAATGCCTGCGTGACTCGTCATGGACATAAACAGAGAGAAGTAGCTCCGGCAACAATGTTCTTCCGCAAGACGCATGCAGTTCTGTTTATTAACTGCTAGAGCGCCGATTTATCCAGTAATGAAATAAGTAAAGTCTTTATAAATCAATCATTCAAACCGTTTTAAAAAATAATCTGTTCTACACACATATGTGTGTTAAAGCATATTCTACTCCTTCTGAGAGGGTATTCTTCACTGTTGGAGATACAATAAAGGAGAGGTCTAAATTATTATAGAGAATGCAGAATTTTTTAATTTCCTTTATATATATATATATATATATAATTTTTTTTTTTTTTGCAAAGATTGCTTAATAATATTTTGAGTTTGTTTACATTACCAGTCTGTTAAACTAATTTGTCAAGTACTATAAGAAATAAACACAAAAAGGATTGTGGATTTTTCTCTTACTAATATTTTTAATTGAATGGGAACCGGAACCGGAACCAGAATCGTTTGGCGGAACCGGAATCGGAACCGGAACCGGAAAATTTCTCACGATTCCCAACCCTACTCGTTAGTCAGCTAGAAAAACAATAACTCTAGAGAGGAGCATTTTGCTAAATATATACACCATATTACATATGCATTATAATCTTAATGTTCTTCAATATTTAATGCATTTTTTAATAAATCTGGCAAGATTTCATGACAGCCACCATTTAAATGTTTATATTTCATATAATCTTCTTCTTATAAAATTAAATAAAGTGTAATTTAAGTGTTTGTATAGCTACAAAACAGTTCATTATTACCTTCATATTAGGCTAATGAAGACTATAGGCTACAACTAGACTCCCATAAATTACAGCATTAGTTAAGAGATTTAATTTCCTTGAGAAAATTTGCCATTTATTGTAACTGATATCCAAAATAATCAATATTGAATCGAATTGCAAGCTTGTAAATCGAATTGTGAAATTTGAGTCAATACCCAGCCCTAGTTATTATTATTATTGACCCTAATTATTATGGTAAATGATCAGTGTGGGCAGTGCTTTAGGAAAACTGTTCTGCAGGATCATAAACACACGCATCGTCTCACACATCTCATCGCACAACATTTGAAATAAAGCACAGATTGGCTTTCTACCCAAACACTCTCATCAACAAGAACATCAACGACAAACAAAGACAAATATTTGCATGTTTTGTAGACTTTAACCCTCTGGGGTTGTTCGTTTCAGAGTCACACTCGGGGTGTTCGGGTCCAAATGGACCCAAAGGGCGGGATTCATATTTAAAAAAACAAAAATCATGATTTTTTTTTTTTACTCGTTTTTTATAATATTTTTCCTTTTCTTTTTTGGTGTTTTGAGAACATTTAAAAAAAAAAAAAATTATAATTAGTATTAATGCAATAATTATGACAAAATGTCCCCCCATTGAACATAATAGAAAAAATATTTAAATTTTTTTATTTTTTATTTAAAGCTGTATTTCATTTTAGAGTCAAGCCTAGGCCTCATAAAATCAATTTTTGAAATGTGGTGGACAAACTGAGCATTTTAAAAATACAAAACACATGTATAATCTGAATTTTTGGTGTGTTTGTGTATAAAAGTGTGTTTGTGTATGTGTGTCTGGATGTGTCTGTTTTGCACTCTTGATGTTTTATAGATTCACCCCTTCACTGTTGTGTGCTTTTTTTCAAGATCGTTGCTGATTTGTAGATTGTACGCACAAAAAAAACTCAGTATTTTCACATTTTTGCCAATTTCCCATTCATTTTCCATGCGGGTCCATTTGGACCCGAACACCCCAAGTGTGACTATTTTTTTTACAACCACTTAGACTACTCACATCCTGTCCCCAATTTTTTTGGGTCTTCAAATACCAAATATCAACAAAGTCACCAAATTTCGGACCATTCCGAGGAAGTTGTGATTTTTAAAAACTTTTTTATTTAAATTCTTCGGGTCCATTTGGGCCGAACAACCCCAGAAGGTTAAAAAAGCATTCGATTCAATCTGGCATGATGTCTATACTGTACAAAATCCTACAAACTGGCATTGGCGGGAAAACTTTGATTTAATAAAATTTCTGTACAGCAAAAATGTGGTGAAAATCAGGAACCACAGAAGCGCGTTCTTCCAGCAGGGCCGTGGAGTGTGTTTGTGTGTGTGTGTTATTCCAGCAGGGGTGCTCTCTCTCTCTCTCTCTTATTCCCTGTATTCGCTCTTGTGTTTTGCAGAATCACCCCAGCAGTTTTTCCTTGTTTAAACACTTCTTGAAATAATGACCTGCTCTTTCTTGCTATGTTGGAAAACATTGCTTTTGTCTTTCTTGCTCGGGGATTCAAGACTCTAAACAAGATATAGAACCATTTAAGTCTTTCGTCTGAGATTACGGTTATTTCCTGTAAATGTACAGTACACTTGCTGTGAGCTGTTCTCTTTCTGCAGGCCTGGCTCACCGAGATTAATGAGTTCGCTCAGCAGAACGTAGTGATCATGCTTCTGGGGAACAAGGTGAGTAAAGTATATCCTGAAATACTACAGATACAGCACTGTCCTGATCTGAAACCTGTATTTGGATTAGCCATGCATGTAGAACATCAGTTCGTAAATAAGTTATATAGAAAACATTGATAAGCTAATACATAATGCATTGTTTATTGATTGATTTTTCAGGCTGATGCCACTCATGAAAGGGTTGTGAAGCGAGAGGAGGGTGAGAAACTGGCCAAGGTGTGTTATATCAGCACACAAACACACTTACACAGTCATGTAGACATAAAAAAAAAATTATTGGTGTAAAATCTTTTTAATGAGGTAAATGCAGCTTTAAATGGGAAACCGGCATCACATTATGCAGGTTTCACTCAAACATTTCATGCATTACCTGTTTGTTTTTCCCGTCACGCTGCAGAGTAGATCATGCGAATCTCTTGCCTAATTGAGCGTCTTTATTGTCTTTGAGAGGTTATTCCGTTTAAATTACTCATGCATATGACACACACACACTTACTTCGAGCTGAACTGTGTAGGTTTGTAACTAATTTGCATAATTCCAGTCTCTGGTGTTGATTGGCTGAGCAGCGCCTCTTAGCTCCGCCCTCAAACACTGTAGTGTATCTGAGACTGAAGAGTTCGGTTCGTGACAAAGCAAATCCACTTTGATGAGATTGATACGGTAAAACACACGCCATCGTTACTGTTTGTATCACTGTGTGTAAAGAGCTGAGATTCACATATGATAATGATCGGTTTCTGACCAATCACAGCAGAGCAGCTCTCAGAGAGGCGGAGCTTAGAGAGGCCGAATGACACTGTTTACACGAGAACGCTCGCGGGTGAAAATGTAAAAATATTTGATCGGATGTGCCTTTTGTTTACACGGCGAAATCTTAGGCTATGTTTACACCTAAACTATCTGAAGAGAAAACGCAAAAGCGGCGTTGCGTTATCACTTTTTATTCTGCGTTCAGACGAGCGTTATGGGTGGGAAATCCCAACCCGATCTCACGGGAATTCGTACGAATTTTACGAGGTGGCTAATTCGTAACAATTCATACGACCTCACTCGTACAAATTAGTACGATTTTGCTAAATCGTACATATTTTGCGAATTGGCCAATTCGTATGAATTCGCACGAATGACTTACCCCTGACCACGCCCCTAAACCTAACCATCACGTGGGTTTAGACAAATCGTATGAATTTGTACGAGTGAGGTCGTACGAATTAACCACTTTTTAATCACTCGAATTGGTCGTGAGATAGGGTAGGAAATCCGCATGCATATGGTGATGCAAAAGTGTGTTAAATTTGATGTAGTGTGCGCTCCAGACGGCTAGGTGGCGATGTGAAGCACTGCCACACAACAACACCAAGTCCGCGCGCCGGCGTACAACCTTCCGTCTAGCAGACTTTTGCGTTTTTACCCTTTAGACGGGAACGCGACGGTGGAGCGTTTTTAAGATTTCCACTCTGGAGGGTGTTTTCACTTTTTTTGCGTTTTTTAAGCCCCAAAAACGCCGTCGCCGTGTAAACGAAAAGGCACATCCGATCAAATATTTTTACGTTTTCTTTTACGTTTTCACCCGCGAGCGTTCTCGTGTAAACAGGGCCTTAAAAACACTCCACTGCCGCATTCCCGTGTAAAGGGTAAAAACGCAAAAGTCTGCCTGACAGTGAAGGTTGTATGGCAGTGCTTCACATCGCCACCTAGCCGCCTGGAGTGCACACTACATCGAATCTCACACACTTTTGCTTCACCATATGCATGCGGATCTCCCACCCAAAATGGTAGTCTAAACGCAGAATAAAAAGTGAAAACGCCACGCCACTTTTGCCTTTTCTCTTCAGATCGTTTACTTGTAAATATAGCCTGAGAAAAAAGAGCTGATGCTGTAATGTGGATTATGAGAAAATTAAAGTGTTAATTGTCATAGGAGACCTTTAAATCGGCATAATAGGGACCTTTTAAAGGACTTCTGAAGCACTGATCTCACTGTTTGTAAATGTGATATGCATTATGTCGATGGATCATTTGTGCATGCATATTTTAAATTAGACAAATGTTGTCTTTCTCTCTACAGGAGTATGGCGTTCCCTTCATGGAGACCAGTGCAAAGTCAGGTCTGAATGTGGAGTTGTCCTTCACTGCTGTGGCAAAGTAAGTCACTCGCTAAATCTGTGCATGATAAATAGAGCCGAGAATATCACACTCTTATTTTTGTCACATCATCTAAATAAATGCACACACACACACACACATGGCAGCCGATGCCTTTCCAAATTCAGGACAATTTTTAAACGTAACTACAAGACTTCATTAAATACATTTGCATGCACAAAAGCTGCATCTTATTCATTAAACCACCCGTAATCCAATTTAAGTCATGCTAAATATGCATTTACATTTACAATACATTTAGGAAGTCTTTTATGCTCACCAAGGCAAGATTGATAATAATCATAAATGTTTGTTGATCATCAGATCCTCATATTAGAGTGATTTGTGAAGGATCATGTGACTAATGATGCTTTGATCACAGGACTAAATTACACTTTACTGTATATTCACATAGAAAACTGATGATTTACATTATAATAATATTTCACTGCTTTAATGCATTTTTTATCAAATAATTAAAGCCTTGGTGAGCAGGAAAAAAACGTAATTATTCCAAACTAATGACCGGTAGTGTAAACATACAGCAAACGTTTATCGGCAGTGACTTACAATATGCATCATGTATACTGTCTGTATATTCTGCAAAAGGAAGAATATACAATACATATGCATTGTGTAGAGTAACTCGCACATGTAAATGCAGTTTCAGCCTCTTCTCTGTGTAAATGAGTGTAAAATGAACAAAATCACAAACTTAGTGCAGTTAATGTGTGTTGAGAAAGCGTCGGGAAGTGAAGGCCAGATGTTCTGCTTACGGGGATTTATCTTTACATTTACAAGATTTTATGCAAAAGTGTGTCTGTATTTGAATAATATAATAAAATCAAGGCCAGAATACCATTACTAAACACCAATTACACTATTGCATTACATTCAGTTTGAGGGAAAACACTTAGATGAAGACTGTGTTATTCACAAATGCAATTAATGATGTAGCCGTGAAGCAACTGATTAAACGAGTAGTTCACTTTTGCTGATAATTTACTCTCCCCCATGTCATCCAAGATGTCCACGCCTTTCTTTCTTCAGTCGAAAAGAAATTAAGGTTTTTGATGAAAACATTCCAGGATTTTCTCCATATAATGGGCTTCAATGGGGTCCAAACGGTTCAAGGTCCAAAAGACAGTTTCAGTGCAAACTACAAACTGTTCAAAGGGCTTTAAACGACACCAGACGATGAATAAGGGTCATATCAAGCGAAATGATCCCTCATTCAACGAACGAAATGACTCGAAAAAAGATTTGTTCATTTTGATGAACGAGTTCAAACAGGTGTCACGGTTGGTAAATCCTATGTCTACTTCTCGTCTCGTGCTTCTGTTATTGTTATGTGTGTGTGCGCTGATAGGGGGGCGTGCCGCTCTATCAGCGCTCATCAGCAATCATCATCACCAGCTGCAGTTAATCATCTAGTGTATATATTCTCATCAACTTCTCATCTCCTTTGTCAGATCGTTGTTTGTGGTTCCCGGTGTGTTGTCTCCTGTCTCGCTCAATCGTGTTCAGCTCTGGTTCTTGTTCTCTGTCGTTTTGGATATTGTTCGTCGTTGGATTCACCACCTTCACCACTGCACGCTGCACCTGACCATCGGATCCCCTGCGTCACTAACTTTGTTCCCGATCCTGGACTGTCTCTGTGTGTTCGTCATCATTTTCATTAAAAAGAGTTTAACCGCACTTGCTTCCTCTCTTCAATCATGACAACAGGAGAGTCACGACAGAGCAAGCCGAGCATTTGTGCTTATAAAACTTAAAATTTGTTATTTATTTATTAAATGAGCGATCGTTTCACTTGATAAGACCCTTATTCATCGTCTGGTGTCGTTGAACAGTTTGTAGTTTGCACTGAAAGTGTCTTTTGGAACTTGAACCGTTTGGACCCCATTGAAGTCCATTATATGGAGAAAATCCTGGAATGTTTTCATCAAAAACCTTAATTTCTTTTCGACTGAAGAAAGAAAGACGTGGACATCTTGGATGACATGGGAGTGAGTAAATTATCAGCAAAAGTTTTTTTTTTTTTTTTTTTAAAGTGAACTACTCCTTTCATAATGGAGAAAAACATGCTGTTGGATCATAGATGCTAAAGTACATCAGATTACAGTAATCACACGGTGTGTGTAGGTGTGTTTGCATCATTACCAGGTTTTCCTAATTCCTTCATTGAATCTTGTGCTTAAATGTGTGCTAATAAACCTCAGGCGTTGAGTTTTCCTGAGGATTGTGCTGTTTCCCTCAGGGATCTGAAGCACAGGGAGATGAAGGAGCCGAACGAGCCCAAGTTTCAGCTGCAGGAGTTTGTTAACAAGGAGATGAAGGGAGTCGGATGCTGTCGCTCATAAACCCGTCTCATTGTCTGTGTGTTTCCACTCTTTCATCCTCTTCTCCCGCATAAATTGGAGGCTGTCAGATATTCAGTGTCTCCGGAGACTTTCATTTTCAAACACTGTATTTTTTCTTTGGACCTTCATGCTCTTCACAGCTCGCAAACAGAGAAGCAAGCCGTCGTCAGGGCGGTCGGCATATTTACATTGATAAATACGGGGAAGAATGATGTTCGGTCCTGCTTTCTGACCCGCCGCCTCAAGCAGATGTGAATGTGTTTATCTCAACGTTTGCTTCGGTGTATCGCATCATCACTGCTTTACTTCTGGTGTGTGTGTTAGAAGGTAAAACACACAGAGAACTGAGGCGTAAAATCAGAATCTGTGCTTTCAGTCTCATTCATGCTAATTGAGTCCTGAGGCACTTTCTACACACTTAAAGGAGTAGTTCACTTTAAAAACTTTTGCTGATAATTTACTCGCCCCCATGTCATCCAAGATGTCCACGTCTTTCTTTCTTCAGTCGAAAAGAAATTAAGGTTTTTGATGAAAACATTCCAGGATTTTCTCCCTATAATGGACTTCAATGGGGTCCAAACGGTTCAAGGTCCAAATGAGAGTTTCAGTGCAGCTTCAAAGGGATTTAAACGACTCCAGACGATGAATAAGGGTCTTATCAAACGAAACGATCGCTCATTTAATAAATAAATAAAAAAGTTTAAGCTCAAATGCTCGCCTTGCTCTGTTCTGTGATGCGCGTTCGTGACTCTCCTGTTCGAACTCGTTCATCAAAATGATCAAATCTTTTTTCGAGTCATTTGGTTCATTCAACGAACGAAATGAACGAATTGACTCGATAAAAGGTTTGTTCATTTTAATGAACGAGTTCAAACAGGAGAGTAAACATCCAACAAACAATTGGTAGTTGATTAAAGAAAGGGTGTTAAAAGGCACAACTTAAATGTCAAAACTAATGTCCAAGTAGGGTTCAATTGATTCAATAGCGTTTCGATAGCAAAAGTAAAGAACTGTATGCTTGTACGTTCCAAAAGCTTCCTTGTTCTTTTCTTGTGTTTTAAAAAGTGAGAGGCGGCCATCTTTTTATTCAAACTTTCTCAACAACTGTCAAAATAAAAGACCCTACAAAATAAAGGATCCTAAATCTAACAAAACATTCCAGTGCTCCAATAGCACAACAATTTAGATTAAACTAAACTCAAAATAGCTCCTACACACACAGAACAGAGCAAGGCAAGCATTCATGCTTATAAAACTTAAACTTTGTTATTTATTTATTTATTAAATGAGCGATCGTTTCGTTTGATAAGACCCTTATTCATCGTCTGGAGTCGTTTAAATCCCTTTGAAGCTGCACTGAAACTCTCTTTTGGACCTTGAACCGTTTGGACCCCATTGAAGTCCATTATATGGAGAAAATCCTGGAATGTTTTCATCAAAAACCTTAATTTCTTTTCGACTGAGGAAAGAAAGACATGGACATCTTGGATGACACTGGGGTGAGTAAATTATCAGCAAAAGTTTTTTCAAAAGTGAACTACTCCTTTAATGATGTGTGGAAAAGTGGTAAAATTATATTAGGGAAATTATGCACATCTTTCTGTTTTTAAAGCCGTTTTTGGCCAGACTTTCTCTTTTTAGTGACCAAACCATCTCACATTCCTCTAAAGCTCATCGAGGTCATGAACATGTGGAACTTTTCTCTTTATATTATGGGCGCTTGTTTCCGCCACAGAATAAAAAATAAAAAAAGGTATTTGCGACTTTTTATCCCAGTTATGCCTTTTTTTAAAATATCTTACAATTCTGACTTTATAACACGCATTTGAGAGTTCATATCTCACAATTCTGACCTTATAAGATGAAATTGCGACTCTATATCATGCAATTCTGACTTCATATCTCCCAATTGCATGTTATAAAGTCAGAATTGCGAGATGTAAACTCGCTATTGTGAGAAAATAGTCCGAATCGTGAGATAAAGAAGCTTGTCTCTGCCACAGAATAAAACATTTTAAGATAATTGCAACTTTTTATCTCACAAGTTTATCTCTCACAATTCTGACTTTATTTATAGGAATTATGAGATATGAAGTCAGAATTGTGAGATATAAAGTCAGAATTGTGTTTTATAAAATCAGAATTGCGAGATATAAAAACAATTCTGATTTTTTTTTAAGTTTATTACTTGCCATTCTGACTATAACACACAATTGTATACGTATATCTCGCAATTCTGAAATTTTTTCTCTAAATTGTGAGATATAAACTCGCATCTGCAAGTTTAAGTCCAATTCTGAGCGGAAAAAAGACTAACTTAATCAAATTTTTCATCCATGTTAAAATATTTTATAATGTCACATGATCTGTTCATTATGGAAGCTTGTTTCCACCACAGAATAAAAAATAAAAAAGGTAATTGCGACTTTTTATCTCTGCCCTTTTTTAAAATATCTCCCAATTCTGACCTTATAACATGAAATTGTGACTCTATATCATACAATTCTGACTTCATATTCACATTCATCTCCCATTTGCGTGTTATAAAGTCAGAATTGCGAGATGTGAACTCGCAATTGTGAGAAAATAGAATCGTTTTTTTTTTTTAATTCTGTCGCGGAAACAAGCTTCCATAATGATCATGTGACCTAATAAAATGTTTTATCATGGATGGAAAGTTTGATTAAGTTAGTCAAAAGAATTACTCATCCATATATATTAGGCTCTTTACACTGCACACACACACACACACACGCGCTCACATACGCTCCATACACTGTAAAAACGAATACGCTTTTTCTAATCAAAAAAATTGTGGCAACAGATTACAAGCAATATTACTAATTGAATTTAACAAATTAGAATTGAGTAATAATTAATCAAATTAGTTAACCATTTAAAATGACTAAAACATACAACAACAAACAAACAAAAAAGTACATTTAAGTCACCATTATGTTGATCAGTGTTTGTTTTAAAATGACGGTTTTCTCCTTCAGTAATTCTGCTCGTTAACATCAGGTGTCTTCAATGTTGGCAATATTAAATAAAGAGTTCTTAATTAATCTTTGACGTCAGATATTTTTGTTAAATTTTTGGGTGTAAACTTTACTCATTTTAAATGGTTAACTTTTAAGGAATTAATTTGTTTAATTATTACTCAATTCTAATTTTTTTAATTTAATTAATAATATTGCTTGTAATCTGTTGCCACAATTTTATTGATTAGAAAGCGTATTCATTTTTACAGTGTAATCATATTCTCGGTTGCACTTTATTTTACAGTCCTGTTGTGCATACTTATTACAGTAATTACAATAACTGGGTAATAACTACTAACCTTGAACCTATAACCTAAACACCTGTAGTTTATGTGTACTTACAGTGAACTTATTACCCAGTTAATATAATTACTGTTATAATGCACATTGCACAACTGGTCTGTAAAATAAAGTACAACCATATTCGCTCGTCATTTTTATTTGTCAATGTCCGTTCATAAAATATAAACTAATGGGAAAAATGAATGTATGTAATGTACATATGAAAAATATCATATGGCGCGTAGTTTGCATAATACAGTACATGATTGATGTTTTGTTGAATGCCTTACATTTTTGTCCTGTTGGCTAAATATATAAGCTTTAACTAGAAATTAGTTGCTTTCAGTGATGTTCAGGATGTGCCAGAATTTAACGATTTGATGTTAGCGTACTGTAGATCGTTTACTACTGTATATCGTGCTGTAGAAATATTTTCATGTGAAGAGTTTTGACCTGGAGATTACTATGCCTTTTGCACTTTTGTTCTCGTTGTTTTTATGTTGTTGTTCTTATTTTTTATATCATATCTGGAACTAATGGAAGAGCAGTATTTAACCTGAAAGTAATATTTTGTTGTTCAGAAAATTTGTACTGATGTGCCATTTTTAACAGCTTAGAGAATATTAACCACAAATCAACTAATGTATATAGCCTAAGATAAACTCAGTTTATTTCCCCCTATGATGGAATTACATGATATCACAGAAATGACAAGCAATGATATACAGAACTTTTTTCTATTGACCTCCACGTTGTTGTTGTTTTTTTGAAGGTTTTTATGTAAAGTGTATTGTATTCCCTACAATAAAGTTGAATTCTGCATTGAAGTTTCATTAATATGATCTAACAGCGACACCTCGTGGACACAATATCATATTGCGTTACCAAATTAACATGGAAACCGAAGTTCCATTATTCCTTGTTTCTAAATTAAGCTTTTACTGTTTACAGATTTTACAGAGATATTAATTATACATTAATTAATTAATCCAAAGCCAATTACAAAGAAGAGAACAATACAATCAGAAGTAATTATTCCAAGCAATTGGACTACTCTTATTTATTGAAATGCCATAATCACTTTCAGCAGGTTGAATATGATAAACAAGCAGATGACGCTATATTGAACAGCATTTGAACAAGTCATTTACAAAACGTACGAAATTTGGCTAGCAAACAGCACATTTCTTTTTATGTAGGCTATTTATAATGGTAAGTAGTCTATAGTAGCCTAAACTATAAAGTTTTCTATTCAAAACTAACAAAATGTATTAATTATTCAAATGCATTATCGATGCTTCTCATCTTTACATAATACTGCGCCACTTGCGTCATTAAACCAGAGGGTGGCGACAAGACTGTCTTTTTGAGTGAGCCATTACTTAAATTACCAAACATAGATTAATTTAGGAAAGAAAAGTAGCTGAAACTGAAACTGATTCTCATGTTTGAGAATCTGATCAAATAGGCTACTTCATGCTTTTAAAGCTACTGTTGTCAATTTTTTTTGACCATCAAAACACCTTAAAATGCTCATTTCGAGATCAGGAAAATCTAAATTTTCTCGAGGGGGGCATTTCCCTGAACCCCCCTAACAATATCATTTATGGGACCTGGGTATTGTGCGGCCCTGATATGCAATAATACTGATTTTATGTGTTCTATTGTATTTATTATACTCTATTCTGTAGTCTTGCATATTGTACTAATGCTAGACTAGTAGTCTTTCATGTCACTGTTTATAACACAGAGCGTTCATCCTTTGCTGTGACGCTTAAAAAAATATTTAGGGCATAAATTAAGAGTATGCCCACTTCTCCAGGCACCACTACATCACTGGTTATGCCCTCAAATATTTTGAAAACTCAATAAAAAAAAAAAGGAAAAAAGTTATGCCCTCAAAGATGGAGTCGATGGGGAGGTCACGTGTGACAGTTATTCATATGAGGTTAACTGCAAGACAGAAATTAAAAATAAATTTAAAAAAAACCCCAAAAAAACTGCAAGACAGATATCAAACTTCACTTTAAATAAGATTATTTTCATTCAAACGATGTGCGTGGGCGTTGGCCGTCTGCCAAGGCGTCCTCTCTGCCCTGCCCTGTGACATCATAGTAGCCTCCGCTGCACTTCACTGTCTCTCCGCTTGGTTTCGAACGTCTTTGGAAGAACATTGAATTTGTGTGAAACTTGCACGGTATTATACTTTTATACCTCCAAACATCAAGGAAAGAAGAAGCAGATGACCGACCGTTCTGTGAAACTTGCCGTGAACTGTGTTAATCAGAATAGCTGGACCCTGTCCGACGACGACAAGGTAACTTAAGGGGTTATAATTGCTTTTTTTAGTAACGTTGTTTGATATAGCGTGAAATTTAACTAAGTTAGTGAAAAGTGCCTGAACAAAATCAGTTTTTGTGTGTTTTAGTAATTGTTGGTTTTTATGTGTTTATGTCAGAAGGATTATTTTTGAACCACAACCTTCTAAGTGCTTCTTATATAGATATTTACTGATATACACAACCGGTCAAAAGTTTTATATCGGTAAGATTTTTTAATGTTTTTAAAAGAAGTATCTTCTGCTCACCAAGGCAGCAATTATTTGATAAAAAATACCCAAAAAACAGTAATATTGTGAAATATTATAACAGCGGTCTATGTGAATGTATAGTGAAGTGTAATTTATTCCTGTGATCAAATCTGAATTTACAGCATCATTACTCCAGTCTTTAGTGTGACATGATCCTATAGAAATGATTATAATATGATGCTCAAGAAACATTTATGATTATTATCCATGTTGAAAACAGTTTTTTACATTTTTATTTCAGGATTCTTTGATGAATAGAAAGTTCAAAATAACAGAATTGATCTGAAATGGAAAGCTTTTGTAACATTAATCACTACTATTCAAAAGTTTGGGGTTAGTTAGAATTTATTTTTTATTTTTTTGGGGGGGGGGGGGGAATGGTACACGACTGTTTTCAACATTGAAAATAATAATTTAGGTTTTTTGAGCATAAAATCAGCATATTAGAATGATTTCTGAAGGATCATGTGACACTGAAAACTGATGCGTAATCAGCAACAGTAATGATGTTGAAAATTCAGCTTTCAAATGACATTTTAAAATATATTAAAATAGAAAACAGTCATTTTAAATTGTCATAGTATTTCACAATATTACTGTTTTGTCATTTTTTCATCAAATAAAGCAGCCTTGTGAGCAGAAGAGACTTCATTTAAAAACATAAAAAATCTTACTGATCTAAGACTTTTGACCGGTAGTGTATTTTGCGTTTATAGCTAATCCAAACAACGTAAAACTCGTCACTGCACCCGTAGCAAGACACCAGTCAAATCTGAAATCCATCACACACACACAAACACACACACACACACACACACACACACACACAGACATTCATGTAATTTTTAGATAGATTTGGGCCGCTCAGTTTGAGTTATATTAGTTATATGTTGATTGATGTTGTTCTGTCTCTGTTTCAGTTGAGAATGGCCATCAAACTTCCTGCGATCACTAAAGGTCTGGTGGACAACAGGAACCATCGCCCACAGCTCAGGTGTGTGTGTGTGCTCAGACGTCAGTGTGTGTTAACATAGTAACTCAGCGAGGTGTATATATAAAACATCTAAACAAGATGTAGAAATTATTTTGAAATAAAATAAAACATTAAAAAAATATTCTATTTAATTTGACAAGTAATAAAAATGTTATTTATTTTATGTTATGATAATGTTATATATCTGGTTTTACAGTGTAAACACACAGAGAAAAAAGGAGGAGCTCCTACAGCTGACTCATGGAAAGCAGTGGATCAACCAGCCAATCATGACGCAGGAGTCAGATCCCAGGAGGGACCGTAAAATGGTAAGTACTTGACCGAGCTTTATTTTTAAAGAAACAACAAAAAAAGCATTTAAGGCTTAAGTTATCGAGATAAAAATCAACCCGATTTCAAAGGGGGACCAGATTTGTCAACACAACAGCTTCTCGAACAAGAAAAAATGTAGAATGGCGGTGAAAACACAAACCTGCCAGACATTAAGGGGTTTTATGCAACACTTATCGCTTATTAAGGGATTACTTAAATAAAAAAACAGCATTTATGGGAAATTCTAAGTGTTTATGACGTTACACTTGATTGACATAGTACTCCATTTTAAAGGGATAGTTGATTAGCAGTTGTAAATCATTTATTTATTAAACAGGTACCATATATCTATTTATCTGTTTATTTCTTCATTTTTAATTTCTGCAGGATTTGTCTTCCACGAAGCTGAAGCCGTCAGCTCTCATACCGATGAAGGATTGGGAAGAGCGGCAGCAAAAAAATATGCATCGACAAATGGTATGAGGGAAAACATTTTGAAAAACAGTTTGTGAATAGGCTACTATGAATGATGGCCGTGAATAAAATATAATATTCAAAAGTAAACATGTTAGAAATGTTAGTAACCATAGCTGATATAAATAAGTTTGTTTAATTTGATTTCAGCTGATGCTTATTGTTCTGTCTCTCTCTCTCTTTCTCAGCTGATGAAGGCCAAACCTGCAGTCGATAGCAAGGGCCCCGAAACACTGCCGCTTATTAGAGGCATTCGGACGAAAGTCCAGGTATTTGATTAATTAATATAGTTATATTAGCTATATATATATATATATATATATATAGCTCTATAACAGTACAATTGAATATCTATTTATCTGTTTATTTCTTCATTTTTCATTTCTGCAGGATTCGACCTCCACGAAGCTGAAGCCGTCAGCTCTCTTACCGATGAAGGATTGGGAAGAGCGGCAACAAAAAAATATGCATCGACAAATGGTATGAGGGAAAACATTTTGAAAAACAGTTTGTTCATAGTAGGCCGTGAATAAAATATAATATTCAAAAGTAAACATGTTAGAAATGTTAGTAACCATAGCTGATATAAATAAGTTTGTTTAATTTGATTTCAGCTGATGCTTATTGTTCTGTCTCTCTCTCTTTCTCAGCTGATGAAGGCCAAAGCTGCGGTCGATACCAAAGGCCCCGAAACACTGCCGCATATTACAGGCAATCGGAAGAAAGTCCAGGTATTTGATTAATTCATATAGTTATATTAGCTGTATAATTATATATATATATATATATAGCTCTGTAACAGTACTGTTGCCGATTACAGTGATGTGTTTGAAGTAACGTGGAGTAGATGAAATGCATGATAATAACAGTGTTTGTCTTCAGTTGCAGAAAGAAAGGAAGATCTCTCTCGAAAACCAGCAGAACGAACAGCGAATCCGGATGCTGGAGTCAGATTTCAGGAGGGAACGCTGGGAAGCTGAGTGGGAACAGGTCCAGCAATGGAGAGACCACTGCAGACGGTTTCCCCGAGGAGAGACCAACAAACAGGTATGATCGTAATTCACACTTTATAAAGCGGAGCTAATTTTTTCTTCATTTTCTCGCCTTCATCATGTTTCCAACCCTTCTGTGAAACACAATAGCACACATTTTGGATGCTCACGCTGCTCTTGTTAATGCCTGTGAAAAACAGCATGTCAAGTGGGTTCGAAATTGTTATTTCAAAGCCCTAAATGGTTTAGCTCCTCAGGACTTGAGCGAGATTTATTTTTAAAGAGGCGTTTACAACACAAAAAAACATTGAATATCTATTTATCTGTTTATTTCTTCATGTTTAATTTCTGCAGGTTCTGAAGCCGTCTGCTCTCTTACCGATGAGGGAATGGGAAGAGCGGCAACAAAAAAATATGCATCGACAAATGGTATGAGGGAAAACATTTTGAAAAACAGTTTGTGAATAGGCTACTACGAATGATGGCCGTGAATAAAATATAATATTCAAAAGTAAACATGTTAGAAATGTTAGTAACCATAGCTGATATAAATAAGTTTGTTTAATTTGATTTCAGCTGATGCTTATTGTTCTGTCTCTCTCTCTCTTTCTCAGCTGATGAAGGCCAAACCTGCGGTGGACACCAAGGGCCCCGAAACACTGCCGCTTATTAGAGGCATTCGGACGAAAGTCCAGGTATTTGATTAATTAATATAGTTATATTAGCTATATTATATATATATATATATATATATATATAGCTCTATAACAGTACTATATTACTAGTAATAATTGGCAATAATTGGTAGGTGCCAATTATTTAAACAGATGCCAATTATTTGCAAAGAGCAGTTTCTGTTCATTTTTTTGTCAAACAGTATTTGTATTTAACGTTACTGTCTTTCTGACATTATTATTACCTGTTCAGTAGGAAGGAAGCGCCGGACATCGAACAGGCACAGAAAAACTCTGAAGATGTCAAGTCACATTTATTGGCAAAACCCAGGATCTAAATAGTCTACTGAACACACTATGCAGTTTTCCATTTTTTTGTCAAACAGTATTTGTATTTAATGTTACTGTCTGTCTGACATTATTATTACCTGTTCAGTAGGAAGGAAGCGCCGGACATCGAACAGGCACAGAAAAACTCTGAAGATGTCAAGTCACATTCATTGGGAAAACCCAGGATCTGTCGGGGGCCACTTCTCCTCAGGCCATTGAATACCTACCTACCCACCCACCTACCTACCCACCTACCCACCCACTCACCCACCTACCCACCCACCCACCCACCTACCTACCTACCTACCTACCTACCCACCTACCCACCTACCCACCCACCTACCCACGGGTTCGGGTAGGTGGGTGGGTGGTTAGGTAGGTAGGTGGGTGGGTGGGTAGGAGGGTGGGTTGGTGGGTGGATATTGGGTAGGTGGGTGGGTTCGGGTAGTTGGGTGGGTGGTTAGGTAGGTGGGTTGGTGGTTAGGTAGGTGGGTAGGTAGGTAGGTGGGTAGGTAGGTGGATAGGTAGGTAGGTGGGTAGGTAGGTAGGTAGGTAGGTGGGTGGGTAGGTGGGTGGGTTGGTGGGTAGGTGGGTGGGTGGGTAGGCAGGTGGGTGGCTAGGTAGGTGGGTAGGTAGGTAGGTGGGTGGGTAGGTAGGTGGGTAGGTGGGTGGGTGGGTGGGTGGTTAGGTAGGTGGGTGGGTGGTTAGGTGGGTAGGTAGGTAAGTAGGTAGGTAGGTGGGTGGGTTCGGGTAGGTAGGTAGGTGGGTGGGTGGTTAGGTAGGTGGGTGGGTGGTTAGGTAGGTGGGTAGTTAGGTGGGTAGGTAGGTGGGTAGGTAGGTAGGTGGGTGGGTAGGTAGGTGGGTGGATGGGTGGGTGGGTAGGTGGGTGGGTTGGTGGGTAGGTGGGTGGGTGGGTTGGTGGGTAGGTAGGTAGGTATTCAATGGCGAGACCCAGGCTGTACCGCGCAGATGGACTCCACCCCAGCAGATTCGGAGCGGCTGTGCTGTCGGACAACATCTTTCCAACATCTGTATTGTGAAAAGCTATATATAAATAAATGTGATTTGACTTGACTTGAAATTGTCTCAACACTACTGTGTATTAAAAGCTATCCTAAATAGGTGGGTTTGAAGTTTAGTTTCATCAGCAATTGTGCGAATATCAGGGGGTAGCTTGTTCCAGAGTCTCGGAGCAGCAACTGCAAATGCCTGATCACCCTGTAACAAAGTTCAGGGAAGAAGGAGGCAGGGACCGGATAATATTAAAAAATAAAACTTTACTTAAACAAAATAAACAAACAAATTACCTGCCAGCAGCCCCTCGCGGACGACTGCTGGCTACCGAAAATAAAACATAAATACCGGCCAGCAGCCCGGACGACTGCTAGCTTATCAAATAAAATATAAAATACAAACAAAAGCGAGATATATCCAGCTGCAGACCCGCAGCACCACCAGTTTCAGAACCCCAGCGCCAGAACCGGAAGTGAGGGAGGGGCGGAATTATTATTATTATTGCATTATAGTTATTTTAGCAAGAATGTAAGGACAAAATGGGCCCGAGAGTGAGTTCATCATTAGATTGTAAGTTATATACAAGATTGTTGTGATAAAACACACTCTAAAAAATGATTCGTTGGCCGAACAACCATTACTTACAAAAGTAATTGGATCAAACATAAAAAATTAAGTAGGCCTATTCATAACTTTTCAACGTTTACTTAACATATATAGTTATATGTTACAAACGTATATAGTTATATGTTATAAGTAACAAAAATATAAGTTACTAGGTGCACTTTTTAAATAAAGTGAAAAAAAACATAAGGCATGTCAACTACTACAGTAATTGCGAAAAAATTACATCTAGCATATCATTTTAAGTAGGCTACCATGAGCCACGTGATATGCCATTTCCCGTGATTTCTATCCAGACAAAAATTCTAAGCCATTTTATGAAACACATGTGAAGACGTTGAGAAGAGGTAAGCTTATTTTTTGTACTTAGGCCTACACATGATCATTTATTGCATTTTTGGTAAAGAAATTTACTTTTAACTGAATTTCAGAATTGCTACAAATTTTGCATCAACAAGTAGAAACGTGTAACTTACGAATGTAAACATTTGTAGTCTACATGTTAATGAATGAAATAAGTGTTTTGCACGCGAGCATTTGAAGAGTAGGCTATATTGTGTTTTTTCAAAATAAATGACCATGTTGGCTTATGCACTGTTGTGGCGTTTAATGGCGGAAGATTATGGAAAGCCAAAAGGTTCACATTTCGCCACTTTCCAAACGCGTTTCATTCTCAAAACGCCGGTGTTTACGGCGTTTAAGACGAAAAGACGCTGCAAATTACGGCGTATTGTGGTACAAACGGCGTAAATCACGGCGTTTACAAAGCAAATTCGCCGTCATTTTCGGCGTTTTTTAATCCAGCCTATGACGCCATTTCTGACACCGCAGGCCATCCACATTGCGCCGTCAATTGCGGCGCTTCTGTCTGACAAAGACGGCGTAAAAAGCGGCGTTTTGTATAATATTATAATCAGCCCCGCCCTTTTCTTCAAAGTTCAGCCCATCTAATGAAGTGACGTTTGGTGGAAAGACATATGTAGTAGATTTTCGATCTGAATAGCGATCCGTCTTTAAGGTTCTGTTTTTGGAATGTTATCCTGTCATATTTTATTTCTTCATTGGGCACGAGTAGGCTATCGCTTTTTAAAAAGCACGATAAAGGAAATTTCCTTTATCGTATGTAGATTTATAGTATGATTTTAGTCTCTGTTTACATTCATGTCTGTGAAATACATTAGATTACCCAACAAACCTAACATCTTGAGTAGGGCAGTGGTCTGCGTGCCAGCATACAGTGTCGTCTTGCTCTTAGTGACAGAGGTTCGACTCCCATGTCCGACTCTTTTTTTATCTGCTTCGTTTCTTTTGTATTGGTCTGTTGTATGTCTTTTAAATTTCGGAAGACTACCCGATAGCTGACAACCGATTGAGTAAATGACAGCAGAGGCTGTTTTAAGCCCGCTTACAGTGGCTGTTGATGTGGGTCCCTTTATTGCTGATTATAATGATGTAGATGGGCAGATGCTGCACGATATAGTCCATTTCGTTTTTTAAGATCATAAGACTCTGGAGTTTTAGCAGTTCCCAGGATATACGAAAGGAGGTAGAGCCTTCCTAAACGATACAACTATTAAAACAAGAGATTACGCTCCAGCCCAAGCGCGGACTATACCGCTGCTCTGGACCATCACACAAGATAAGCTCATATTTGCTTAACGGTGAATAATAGGCTATATTTTGAACTACCATGTTCATTGATGTGATATATTATAACGATTATATAACGGGTTTTTTATTTTTATTTTATTTTAGCCTAGGCTACTTTAGGCTATATTATTTTCTCTTAATAACGATTCACATAATAACAAGATTGGGGGCTGCTACTATTTGCTGAAGCTTTTTGAACGGAGAAGTGTGATAGAGTGATAGACTATAGGCTACATTTTATGTGGATTGAAGCTCTTAATTTTGATCTCTCAGAGAGCACGAGATTGATGCATTTAACCTTAAAATGTACCAAATTTTCTAGCAGGGGAGCATGCCACCGAACCCCCCTAGAGGAACAGAGTCCACCCAACATAGTTTTACAAATTTGTTTATATCTTTAAGGTTGCCTTTTTTTCCTGCTGGCTGGGGAACTACCGATGAAAATTAGCTCTTTTAGCTAACTCGGGTACATTTTCATTGTTCTGATGTTGATTAATGTTTACACTGTCCCCCCTTACAAATAAATAAATAAATAAAATGAAGAGAGAGAGGGAGCGTATATGGGTGTAAAATGTGTGTGGTGGCAGTGGGGCTCATTGGGTGCTCAGCACCCCTAAAGCTCGGACCCTAGAAAAACCTCTGAAGTCCACTGAGACCAAGGACGACCTCACCCAACTCCGGCGCGCTGACACGGGCCCGGCCACCATACTGAACTACATTAAGAACATGATCCGGTTTGTTCAGTATTTAAAGACCCACCTGAACTTGGGTGAAGCAGATCTGGACTTCTACAGGAAGTGCCAAGCGTACCTCGACCTCCTCGCTACCATCAGAAAGCCAGTGGCCAAGTCACACAGCAAGGTCACCTGTAAAACAAGGCCAGTTGCTAATCTGCTTTCCATTTGTTTTCTTTAATGACTTCATGTTGATGATACTTCTGTGCTGGCTGTACATCGGGGGTTATGTGATACAGGGGTATACTCTATACAGGTGTGTGTAATCACATTGTTGTCTTGTATGTCATTCTAGGTATGAACGTTTCCAAGAGGGCGAGAAGAGCCGTCATGAGTGCCAGTCCTCCGGAAGGCCAAAAAGGACATGCTGTCCATTTATGGGAGGCTGCTGGAAGGTGACCACGTGGCGTCAGAGGAAAAGACCATGTTCTGCTACTATTGTGAAGCAATCCTGATCCTCGGCCACTTCCAGACACCAGGAGCGGTGGAGGGAGTAACAGTAAGTGTTAAGACAGTTAATTGTAAAATTAATTTGCCATTTAATTGCTGAGATTTTACTCTGTGTTGCCGTTGTTGTTTTTAGCCAGTATTGAGAGTAACCCGGCCTATAAAAACCTCTGGAGGTTTTACGGGCACTTTTCGGCCTTGCTGTCGTCTCTTTACGGCCACAGGGAGGTGTTTCACAGAACATGATGATCCAGGAGGTGCAGGGGCTCGATACTCCACCATGGAGAAGGCACATGTTATAAATGTGAGTGTTTGTCAAATATATATAAATATATATAAAATTCAATAGAATTTTTATGTCTTGGACTATGTTTTGTTTATCTGTTCTGTTCTTAACTGCTTTTGTGTTTTTTGTGTGGGATTAGGTGTCCAGTCTCAAAACCAATAAGGTTTTCGGGAGAGCACAGATTGCGCTGTTGGAGGATGAATACGAGTGGGCACAGCACTTTTTAAAAATGAAAAAATAACCTGCTGGGTGGGGAGACTGCAACTTTTTGGTATTTTACATCAAAACCCAACCCCTGCAAAAACTTGAAGGATACTTCCAGGAGGCTTGGAAGGAGATGCAGCTCCCTTGGGTGCCGACCTTTACTGATATTCAAACCTCCATCGCCAGCCATGTAAGCGTCTTCTCACAGCTGCAGAATGTTTTATCTTACCATATTCCCTTTTGTTTTCCCTCTTTTCGTGGGGGGGGGGGGGGGGGGTGAAACACTTGGTTTCAGTCAATCTTATGTTAATCTTGAGTACCTATAGAGTACTATTGAAGGACTTACCCAACTCTGGTGCTAACTAAAGTTATAAATCAGTCTATAAATGAAAGTACTTTCCTTACAGCTCTGAAAACAGCCATAGTAAAGCCTATACACAAGTCAGGAGATAAGCTCCAGGAGCCTCATTTATAAACGTTGCGTACGCACAAAAGAAGGCGTACGCCGCTCTCTACGCAATAGTTGGTATTTATAAAAAGCAAACTTGACGGTAAAATGTGCGGTCCTTCACGCCAGCTCTGACCCAGGCGTACTCACAAAAACGGGTGAAATGAGAAATGGTGACACCGTCGGCAGGTGGAAAAAACACGTGAAAGTGTGTGAAACTGTAGACGGTTGTGTAAAATAAATTGCATAAATAACACGAAGACTTAACAAAGCAAGTCTTACAATTAACAGCCTACACGAACACCCGTTTGATTGATCTGCAACAGAAATGCAAATTAACACATATTTCCAAAAAAGAAATTAATATGTTCTTCAATAATATTGGCTTATACAATTCATTCTCATAAATAAGATGGTAAACAGAACGAAATAATGTACAAAACTGATATTCTTGCCAATATGTCCATCTAACGAAGCAGATATAGCAATTAGATCGTCAGTCAGATAGATAGATAATTAGAGAGATATATAGATAGATCGATAAATAGATGTATTATTTGTCCACTGGGCAAAGTTGTTTTCATCATAAAAATATCTTCATCAGCTCCGGAATCATGGTATTCATGCATATGCCTTTAGTTTGTTTGTTTTATTTTTGATAAAATAACGTATGACGTGTCTCAACCATTCAGAAAGCTGCAAGAAATTAAATTTGCACTGAACTATTTCCCATTTAGATTTTAACCGACATCCGTAGCTTGTCAGATGCAGAATTAAATGGATGTAAATAAAATGCCCCATCACAATGTGTATAATGACGCACAATGGCTGATCTTGAGCTCTTAGAAGATGTGGCGATTAAATGGAAGGATTTGGAGTGAACGCATCATCATCTTCACAACAAAAGAGTGCGGAAAAAATATATTTTTTTATTGAAGAATTCCCTCATTGTGCAGTTTATTTCAGTTTGGAGTCTTGATTTCGCCCAACTCCTTGGCCCTCTCTGATTGAATTAATGACTAGACGCTCTTTTTGCCTCGACTTTGAAATCCGACCATTTCTTTTTTATTTCGGCCACAGTCCGAGGTTGTGAGGCGACAGCATTTACGGCGTCTGCAACCTTTTGCCACTCAAGTGCCTTTTTGGCATTAGTAATGCCCACACAATTCTCTCCTCTTTTCCACCTCGCCAACGATAACTTCTACTTCACATTGAGTGAAGTTACGTTTTTATTATTTCCTCTCTGTGTTTAACATGATTTCGCAATTGATGAATATTAAAGGGGGGGTTGACTGCGATTTCACTTTTTTCATGTTAAATAGTGTGTAATGTTGCTGTTGGTGCATGAACAGTATCTGCAAAGTTGCAGCGCTGAAAGTTCAGTGTAAGCAGAGATATCGTCCTTTAAAAATCAGGAAGTATATTGTCTACAAAAACGACTGGATTGGGACTACAGCTGGGTTATGGTACGTCACTAACCCACACATTTGCATCAACCCTCCCTCTGAATAAGCAGAAAAGAGCATGGCCATATTTCAGCAGCTCCAGCTCGTCGAGTGTGTTGTTCACGCAGCTGTCAGGTCTTCTGTGTTTCGGCTTCCCACAGACGCTGTACTTCAACAATGGATACAATTAATGTTTGATTATGTTCCTGAAAATGACGATGGTAATCTAGCTCTCTGTGCTGCTCATTTACGGAAGACAGCTTCCAGAATCTCCACGAGTTCAACACCGGATTCAATTGGATTAAATCTTCTCTCAGTGCAAGGCAGCAGAGTGTATCTATAAATAATGTATCATCTCTCTTACGAGCATGCACTGTGGGTGTGCCGCAGGGCTCTATATTAGGGCCCTTGTTGTCTTCACTTTATATTAATGATTTTCCATGTGTGTGTATTAATGCTAAAATGATAATGCATGCTGATGACAAAATGGTGTATATTCATGGTAACACTGTTAAGGATGTTGCTCAAAAGTTAACTGAGGAAATGGAAAAGATTTCTATTTGGCTAAAAAAAAAAAAAAAAATTCATTTAACAAAATCAGTTGAGGGTCAGGAAATTAAAAAGGTAGACCAAATTAAATGTTTAGGAGTCATTCTAGACCCGAATCCAAATTTCAAAAAACATTAAAAAGATTACCAACACGTTAAATTCATATAGCACATTTTAGATATATTAGAAACTCTTTGACCATAGGTGCATCTAATTTACATCTAAATGTGATGATATTTCCACACTTTCGATACTGCATGACGAGTTTTTCACAAGCATGTAAAACAGCATTAAGGCCCCTGGAATCTTTGAATAAAACTTCTCTAACGTTTATGACAACAAATCTCAGTTATTTCATTATTATCATATTCTTAAAAAAAACATAGGATATTAGGTTTGAAAACAATCATATATTCAAATATCTGTCTCTTGTTTAAGATCATAAATAGTACTGCAACCCCTCTGTTAAAAGTTGATCTCACTGAGCTCAGAAATGACACCTCGAGCCACTAGGTCGACTGTTCGGGGCGAGTGCACGATTTCTCGGTGTAAAACAGTTTTCGGCAGCTTAGCTTTCTCATGTGTGGCCATCAAACAGTGGAACAAGTTGCCAACAGAACTGACCACATGTGTAAATCAACACTTTTCCACATCGGGCCAAAAAATGGCTTCTTTTAAAACAAACATGTTCCCAAAATGTATTGTAATTGATGTGTATGTGTGAGTGTATTTGTAAATGAATGCCATATATATTGTTTTTGGGATAAATGGATTATTAATATGTATATCTGTTGACATCAGCCTGCCCAGAGACTACAGGTGGAAATCAGCACAAGTGCTACAACCTGGTAAAATGCATCTCTCCTTTTTAAGGTTAATGTATATTTTGCATTGTCCCTGCTCAAAAATAAATAAATTAAAGAAAATGAAAGACAGTTCAATTCTTTCCAATAATAGAATATTGAAAGAAAAGTACTCTGTTACACTGAGCTGGTTTGGGGAAAATGAAACTTCAGACAGTCACAAACAGGCAGAGAAACTACTCCCAAAGAGTGACTGAACTGAAGGAACTAAATACAGACATGAATTAACCAAACCAGGTGATACAGATGAAGGTGATTAACAAAACACAGGTGACGAAGATGAACTAATGAAGGTAACAGAAAAGTGGCGGGAAAACCAAGGACATGTGACTAAGAATGCAAACAGAAGATCAAAACCAAACCGAATCAAAACGTCACAGATTGTTTATTCCTTATGAATTTCTAATAGTTTCTTTAGCAAGGGGTTATAAACTTTTAATGGCAATGAGCCCTAAACAACACCCTTGTGAGATTCTTTATTTAGCCTTATAATATAATAAAATATAGGCCTAATGTAACCTAAACAACACCCTTGTGAGATGCTTTATTTAGGGTTATAATATAATAAAATATAGGCCTAATGTATAAACAATACCTTTGTGAGATGCTTTATTTAGGGTTATAATATAATAAAATATGCCCATCAACAGTTATTTCCAATCAAACCACTCTTCTTTAAAACATTACGATGTGATTTTCTCGTTGCCTCTCGTATTGAGCTATTTTGTCCGCACACAGGACTCACACACGCTCACTTCATTCTCTTTCTATGAAAGCTGTAAACTGCATTCACCAGTTTTCACTCTACAGAGGTTGACCAGAGCACTGAAATTATTTCTCACTTAACCCTCAGGTGCTCTTCGGTCATCTCTGACCGAAAAATCTTCTGTTTTGAATTTTTAAAAATCGCAGCTTCATCGCAATGTTACGAATCTTGGTGACTTTCATGGCATTGGGTATGTGAACACACAAAAAAATTGAGGTCATGATCCGAGCAGGCTAAGTGGTCGTAAAAAAAAATAGTCACACTTGTGCACTTCTGTCAAAAATGACCGACCATAGGAAATGAATGAGAAATTGACAAAAACACAAAAACTTTGAGAATTTTTGTGTGTACAATCTACAAATCGGCCACAATTCTAAAAAAAAAAGTACACCGCAGGAAAGGGGTCGATATTTATTACCCAGCCCTAATATATATATATATATATAAATATCCGTGGTTAGTCATGGGTCGTGTATGGCATTATTTTTTTTTAATGGCATTAAAAAGGCATTAAATTTCATTTGAAGATACCTGCAGAAACCCTGTAAGTAGATTAACGTCGGTGGACTTGAACTTGAAAACGGTATTGTTTAAATTACTGAAATGACAATATTTGAAAGTTGAGACTTTGTTTCATATCATCAGTAAGCTGCTCTGAACCCTCTCTCGTAATCACTCGGTGAAACGTTAGTCTTTGGCCCGCGATGTATTTTTCACTGCGTGAGTGCATGAGATCATGATGTGTCTGACAGTGACTCGTGAGAGCTGCCTGGCTCGTCGCTTGTCGCACAGTAACTAAAAAAGGCGGGTCTTTGCGAATTCCATGATAATGCATGGAATATAAGGCAAAGTGCCACTAAATAACAAGGCTAATTTGTGGGGGGCGTTGCGTAGTAAGGCTTTAGTAATCAGATGGCTTGCATTATCTGTCCACAGCCAGCCAATCACGGGCCCCCTCCTTGCTCGGGCCCCGGGGCTTCAGCCCCGCCTTGCCCTATGGTTAATGCGGCCGTGAAAATGCCCTGTCTAAAACCAATTAGGCAGAGTGCTTGGTCACTATAGACATAAATAAATATATAAATAGAGAAACTCTATCATTTTTATAAAGGCCAGGCACATTTGTTTTACAAGAAAAAATAAATTAAAATCAAGTAAATATTTTCTTCCTGTAAACCAGGGGCAGGCACATTAGCAGCAATATAACAGTAAACAAAAATATTAAGTGCATTTTGTGAGATACATTCAGTGGTCAATCTGTAGCTAAATAACTTTACTACTCGTGATCCAAAACAAAACGTATTGGCTTCCATGTTATTTGCCGTATTTTCCGCACTTTAAGGCGCACCTTCAATGAATGACCTAGAACATTTTTCATATATAGGGCGCACCGGATTATGAGGCACTTTCTGCAGTCACACGTTTGACTGGGTTTGCGACTTTGCGTTATGCATCAACTAGATGTGCTAAAGGGAATGTAGTGCGCGGCGCCGGAGCTGGTGAGGCGTTTATTAGTGTGAGCGCGCTGGGGCGTGCACGTAACTTTCGCAGTCTGACTCATATATTGCGGCGGCTCGTCAGCAACAGCTGGCTGTTATGAATGAGAGTGAGACGACCCGGTTACTGTGAACGGGAGCGCTTTATGAACGTTCTGTGATGCGCGAGTAGCGCCGGGGACAGTGTGTCTGTTAAAGTCCCCGTGAAATCAAAATTTAACCTATTTACTTTGTTAGCGCATATTACTAGTCTTGTGGTGAACAATTAATACGTGCAAGTGAATATATATTAAAGGGTTAGTTCACCCAAAAATGAAAATTCTGTCAGTATTTACTCACCCTCATGTTGTTCCAACCCCGTAAGACCTTCGTTCATCTTCGGAACACAAATTAAGATATTTAAGATATTAAGATCGCTCCTGCATACAGTCCATAGGCTTCTTGAGGGACTGGCTCTTGCTGTCCTCGAAAAGTAATTGAAGACATCGTTAAAATAGTCCAAGTGACTACAGGGGCTCAATCTTAAGTTTATCAAACGACGAGAACACTTTTGTGCGCAAAAAAACAACAAAAATAACGACTTTATTTCAACTATTCACTTCCTTCTCCATAAGCCTATAGTCCGTTAACGTAGTGTGATTGCGTAGAGCTACGTCACACGTAGGCTCACTATTGGTCGACGCTGGTCATGTGTGTGTGATGCGTGTGACGTACAATAACAGAAGCTTACGCTATTAAACTAGTAACCTGACTCGCGCAGAGGGAGAAATAAACGAATAGTTGAAATAAAGTCGTTATTTTTGTTGTTTTTTTGCGCACAAAAGTGTTCTCGTCGTTTGATAAACTTAAGATTGAGCCCCTGTAGTCACTTGGACTATTTTAACGATGTCTTTTATGACTTTTCGGGGACGGCAAGAGCCAGTCCCTCAAGAAGCCTATGGACTGTATGCAGGAGCGATTTTAATATCTTAAATATCTTAATTCGTTTTCCGAAGATGAACGAAGGTCTTACGGGGTTGGAACAACATGAGGGTGAGTAAATACTGACAGAATTTTCATTTTTGGGTGAACTAACCCTTTAAAAAAATGTTTTACCATAGTAATCTTTAATCAAAATCTGAAAAGTTACTTCCAGTCTGGAACGGTTTCTTTTTCTGATGACGTAGGTTTCACAGTTTGGGTGGGGAAACGCTTAACCGCTCCCCTCAAACCGTTAGTTTGCTATGAGCGAGAGATGGAGAGGAGGAGCGCTAGAGTAAAACCCTGCCCTCTGTTCAATATTCCGTTTCACTTGGAAATACGTCACAGCACTGGAGAAAAATCGTTTGCAACTTCCGGTTCACGGGGACTTTAAGAGTGAGCGCTTGTGAGCGGGAGACACACATAACCTGATTTATACGAGGTTGAACTGGCCATGTGACAAAGCAGGCATAAGATGGACACGAGCGCGAGTTCGCGGCGAATTTAATAACGCGGGGCGTTGTTCACTAATTGGTCCATATATAAGAAGATCCGGATTATAAGGCACACTGTCGTTTTTTGAGGAGATTGAAGGCTTTTAAGTTTGCCTTATAGTGCGGAAAATACGGTAAATCTTACCGAGGCGAGTCAAACTCCGTTTTATTCAACTGTCCGACGTGCTTTCTCTTTAAATGTTCGTGCATCACCGAGGTGCTGCCGTGATAGCAAGGAGTGCTTTGCATGATACAGCTAATCTTTAGGTGTTTTGGTATGTGCAGCTGCTGCATTGGACACTGCCATTTCTGTATGTTATCGCTCAGCAGAGAAGCGAATGCGCATGTGCTCGGTCAAAAAAAAAAACATGTCTGACGACAATTCGACAATGAAATTCATTGTCAACTATTTCTATTATCGATTTTTGTCGACAACGTCGACGAATCGTTGCAGCCCTAATTACACGTAGTTTGTTGCTGTTGAAATGTACATTTTAAATTAATGTGTTTTTTTCGGCCCTGACAAGAAAAATGAAAAATGTTTTCTTACCTAGGCCTTCCGGTGCGCCAAAACCATGTATGGCCAGCCCCGTCCAGGTCTGCTCGGACACACACCGAATGACAAAAATCGTTAAAAAACAACAACATTAACACACATGCACATGAGTCTGTGTATGTACTTACAATTCATGGAGGCGTTTCATGTCCTGTGAAACTCTGTTTCCGCTGACGGCAATGCAGTTCACAATGAAACTGTTGGCTTCTTTCTGAGGCTGCAGCTTCTCAGGCCTGATCTTTACAAAGTAAAGCTCCAAGAACTACAAAAAAGACAAACAAGTTATTAAATGTAAAAGAATGGTGTTAAGAAATCTACTGTTTGCATCAAATTAAAACTTACAGCTTCCTCCTCTTTGCTCAGAGCTGTACACATACTTGAGGCTCTATCCCCTCATACACCCAGCACAACCCTGTGTCCCAGCTCGGTCCTACCCACTCTTCATCCTGGAAAACATTGAAAATGTCGTAGTTCTACTAGAAAGACTTGGGAGAATAAATACTGTAACAATAAATACATTTATTGATAGCCCAGCAAGCAATAAAGTTCTTTGGCGTAGGCCCCGTCCATAGCTCGCAATCCGAGGGCCGGACTCTGCATTTCCTGCCTGAAGACGAAGGCAGGGGCGCAGCCGACCCCCTGGGAGGTATAGGAAGGGACCATCTGGGTGGTGGTGGGGAGGATGGAGGTTTGGCGGTCTACTAATGAAAGAAAGAATGAAATGAAACAATTTCAGAAAAATCTAAAATCACTTTTATTCACAATGTCATGAGTAAAGAAATATATATAGCATAGAAAAAAAAGGATTTGAATAGTGCTTTTCACAGTAGTGCATTTCAGAGATATGGAAAAAATATAGTTAAAAATAATCAAGATGGCATATCCACACTGAGGCTCCGTTTACATGAAGTATCGATGAGATGACACGATTGAGGCTCCATTTACATGAATATCAATGTTGTGACTGTCATAAAACATTGATATTTCATACGCAAGCTCCCAATGAGATGACACGATTGAGGCTCCATTTACATGAATATCAATGTTCTGACTGTCATAAAACATTGACATTTCATACGCAAGCTCCCAATATTGGGTCATAAGGCATCAATACTTCATTGGCAAGCTCAAAGTATTGGGATATTAAAGTAAAATCCTTCACAAATGGAGAAATTCTGAGGGTGAATTCCTCACTGCTCAGATGTCTCCCACTGTTTCAGTATAAGGGAGGCCTGAGGAATGTTTGAAGTCCAGCCCTGCTTGTCCATCCATGCGATGATCTGTGGCTCAGATGGCGGATGCCGACCAAAATGTTCTATAAAGACAAATCATGAGAAGCATTAGCCATTGTGGCGACATGTTCTATCATATTGCACTAATTGTTCCAAATCTTACACATTATTGTTACAAAATATGTATATACGATGCTTACCAAGGACACGCTGTTGCCGCAGCTTGAGCTGCTCGCTGCGCCAGCGGTCATAGCAGTGCCGCTCGTGCTCGCCACAGAGCTGGTGTCTGCGTGCCCTCTTAGGTCGTCGAGAGTGACGGGGCAAGACTGGACCAGCAACTCAAACGCTGTCCGTTCATCCAGCCTCTGCTCTCGGCTTGTGGACACACCAGACCCATGTCTAAAAGATCAATGAATAAACAATAAAGAAATTGCCAATGAATGACTGCTTTGAATTACAAACAATAATCATCTCGTTCATTAGATTTCATTTTGCTTACCGTGTTTTTCCAGCAATCTGTTCGACCAATCGCCGAGCCAGGTAGGCGTCTGCCGGGGTTCTCATTCGATAATGCCTCTTGGCTGTTTCCGGAGTGTGTCCCAACAGCCGAGCCACCGCATTCATCTCCACCTCCGGCAGGTTCTTGGCCGCCGTCTCGAAGGCCATCCTGGCATCACCGCTTGTCACTGGTTCAAGTTTGTATCTAGAACACAGGACAACGTTAGATTGCAAAATAACAAGCAGACAATGTGCACAATTGTGAACTTTAGACTGAGTTAAAAAAGTACACAGATATGCATAATTGGCACTTACTTCGCATGGAGTCTTTTAAGGTCGTTGCAGGAGTTGTGGACTGGCCTCCCGGAGCTAGAAACAAAAAAATGTTCCTCTGCCGTCGGGTCGTCCCCTGACTTCGGACCCCGGAGCATCACCGGCCGAATCTTGTCAAAGTAGAGGTTAAACTACTGGGAAATAGAAATAAATACATTAAAAAAAAACACACACACACACACTCAGTTATAATGTAATTTTGAATACAAACGTACAAGTTCCTGTTCAGGGGTCAGAGGAACTTCGGCGACTTGCGATGCGGCCATTTTGTGCTCTTTCACCGCCACAGAAGAGCCGTTCTCTGTGCGTTTTCTCCCCTGCCATTCCTCGACCTGCAAACACACAGGCGTACACACTCAATGACAGGTCTCACTAATAATCAAAAGCTACACGTGAATTAAAAAGGTTATTAAAATACACTTACGGTCATGTTGCTGACAACGCCGGGCCGCTGAAGGTGTTTGAGCATGACGACCGCCTCCAAGTAGTAGAGGACCAGCAGGCGTTCGTCCTTGTCAAGCTCCTCCCCGGATATGGCATCTGGACCCTGGAGTTTTCCCATCACGGCCAGGAAATCCCCGAGAGCCACATTGAGGATCTCCACACAGTCTCCCGGCTGCTTCTGTTTGCCGTAACTGAGGTACCTGAGAAATAAAACAGGACTGTTGAGCGCACCTGCGTTTCCCGTGTAATAGATGAAAAAGAAGTGATTTTTTAAATACCTTTTTTGTGTCAACTCCTTGTTGACTTTTTTTGACATTCCAGCCCGGATGCCGTCCAGAGGATCCATGAAGTCTCTACAATCCCTGTGCAGGGTTTTGTCCGTGATTTGAAGGCTGGTGGATGTGATGGTGTACTTCATGAACCTTAAAGAGAGAGAAAGAAATGTTTGATACAGCCATATCCGATAATCATCAGTTGACAGTTACAGATGTGTTTGTTCCGTCTCACAGTACTGACCTCTTGAGACTCTTCCAATAGTTGAGCACCGTCTGCTTGGAGAGTTGGGTCTGGCTGAGCACATTGAAGTACTCCCGCATCTTCTCCACCTCCCGAGGCCCGTGATTGCTCAATGAGATCTTCCTCTTCTGGGATGCTGCTCTTTTTCTTTTCAAATCTCAAGGTTTTTTTAATGTGTTTCCTATCAAAATGAAGCTCTTTATGTTCAGTTTACAAATATTTGGTCACATTTTCTCAGTTCTAAGTATTTTAAAACTTATGAGATTTTTTGAGAAATAAGCAGAAAAAGTTTCAGCTGCCATGTTGTAATGGCCTATTGACACCCATTGTATAATACTGCGATCTGATTGGCTGGTTTGAGACACTCAGGAGGTTTATCTGGGACCCATTCTGCAAGAGAAACCACTATTCTTCAAATGATTCTACTGTGCTGATCTGCTGAGAAGATCTGAATTGGAATTTGCTGAAATGGAAGGACAAGCTGAGAAGAGGTAATGAGAACTTTTGATTGGTCGGCTCCTCAACCGTTTCCCAGAGCCGTAGAGATAACACAACCGAGGCTGCAGTTTCAGGACTCAGCATAGTCTCGATGGGACTGACAGGAAGAACGAAAGACTCAGACCTGGCCGATCCCGAACTCCAGACTCGAGAGATGAACTAATCATTTTGTATATCACACACGGCACGGTCCAGCAGACAGCACAGATCAGAGTCAGACACTGACGAGTCAACGGTCTCTGGATAATCCTTAATTCGTTTGTAATTATGAAACGAAAATACAGTTTTTCTGTTTTAGTTTCAAATAGAAAAACCAAATAACCGTTTTTGGTGTCAACAGTAATGTTTTGACAGCTGGTAGCTTTATTATGGTAGCTTCACCCGTGGAAGTTTATAGTCTGAATCTCCCATGCATTTTTGTTTGTTTGCATTTTTTATCCACACTAGTTTTTGTAAGTGTAGACAAAGCTTTCATGCAGGATGTGGGTGCTTGCTGTGAGAAAAAAAATCAATCGATAAACGCATATGGCAAATCAAGTGCATTCAAACTCGCTTCAGCGCGTATTAGGTGAGAGGGGCGCGCACGCGAAGGGGCGTGCGATTTGTCCGCGAGTCAGAATACGGTACAACACCTGTTTTAATAACGAAAAGACTCGTGTTTTTCTTTTACACTACGCTGAACAGTCGGTTAAGTAAGCGAGTGCCAGACAGAAGCAGTGACCGGAAGTGTTCCAGCCTACCACTGACAAACCGGAAATTCAATTTCCGTTGTGGTGCAACTAGCGAATTAGATTTGTGTGGCAGCTGCATGTACAATTATTATTATAACAGTAATAATAATACAAATGAGCTTAAAATAAGCTAGCATGATTAGGATATAGCTAGCATGATTAACATGTGACTAACATCATGCTAGCACGATTGGCAGGTTGCAAGGTTGCGATTAGCATGTTTTTAGCAAGAAGCTACCATGATTAGCAAGTTTTTAGCAAGAAGCTAGCATGATTAGCATGTTGCTAGCATCATGTTAACACAATTAACATGTTGCTAGCATCATGCTAGCATGTTTTTAACAAGAAGCTAGAATGATTAGCATGTTGCTAGCATCGTGCTGTCTTGGTTAGCATGTTGCTAGCATCATGTTTGCACAATTAACATGTTGCTAGCATCATGTTAACACAATTAGCATGTTGCTAACATCATGCTAACACAATTAAAATGTTGCTAGCATCATGCTAGCACAATTATCATGTTGCTAGCATCATGCTAGCATGTTTTTAACAAGAAGCTAGCATGATTAGCATGTTGCTAACATCATGTTAGCACAATTAGCATGTAGCTAACATCATGCTAACATGTTTTTAGCAAGAAGCTAGCATGATTAGCATGTTGCTAAGATCATGCTAGCACAATTCGCATATTGCTAGCATCATGCTAGCACAATTAGCACATAGCTAACATCATGCTAGCATGTTTTTAGCAAGAAGCTAGCATGATTAGCATATTGTTAGCATCATGCTAACATGATTAGTATGTTGCTAGCATCATGTTAGCATGTTTTAGCAAGAACCTAGCATGATTAGCATGTAGCTAACGTCATGTTATCATTCAAAAATTTAGACTGTTCGTGGACAGTGGAATTTCGGGGTTCTGAAGGATGCAAATCGCTCAGGGGGGGCCAGGGATTGACGTAACATTGACGTAACATCGATATTAAATCATTTTTATTCACTTTTGTCAGTCATGACTCCAAAACATAAAACATCATTCCACCTGTAACTTATTTGACGGGACGTGGTCTCATAGGCCGTCAGGGGGACGAATAGGCAGTTCATGGTCACTGGTCGGGGCCCCGCGCTGTCACTTAGATTGGCGGTGGACGCGTAGGCCGTTCGTGGTCACATAGGCGGTCAGGGGGACGAATAGGCAGTTCGTGGTTCACTCTTGCCCCTGGGGGCCCACGAGGTTGTCGGTGGTCTCCCCGGAAAGGTCTCAAACCCGTTCTAAACGAGATACAATTTTGGTGTCCCCAGAAGCCAGTGGAGCTTCATAAAAAAATATGTTGCTGCTCCTTTGTCATTTTCATCAGAAATCAGACCCACTCACTGTTCTCAAGTTGTGTGAAAGCAAGTGCTCATTACAAAGCACAGATGACAATTTGTTAACCCATTAAAGACAAGAACAGAATGGACACACACACCGAAAGGCAAGAACAATAAAACTTTATTTAAAAAAAATGTCAAAAATAATCAAAATCTGCTAAAAAAAACTGGGGAGGAGATCTTCTGAAAAACAAAACATTGTATTAGTGGAACGCTTATCGTAACCACAGCAACATTATGAATTGTGATGACAAACGGACTCTTACCCGTCCCACTTCTCTGCCAGCGCTGTGGCCCCGGACCGTGATCAGCTCGGCCCGCTGCGGAGGGTTTTCTTCTGAAAAACAAAGCATCAATTTAGTGGACCACTCGTGTATTATGTGCAGCACTATTAGAATTGTGATGACACGGGGGATTCACACCTATGGTGGCCTCCAGGTTGTCGGGGATCCACAGCGCTGGCACCGTATCAAACCCGGAAAAGAGCTAATCTAAAAGAGGAACCGTCGGTTTTATTTGTTAACAATCAATAATAATCATCAATGATCACTGATATCAGGATTGTGACGATAGAGGAATTCATACCAACGATGTCCTCGATGTCCTCGTGCCCAGACTCAGATGGCGAGACCTGAGGCAGTGCCGGCTCCGGGGCCCGGGCTTCGTCCCGGGAGGCATCGGCCTGGGAGAAGTCGGGGACCATGGGGACGGCTGGGTTGCTAGCCCGCAGCGCTCGAAGATTCCCCACGGTCACCGACTTCTCCAACGCCCTCACCGCCCTCAACCTCGAGCGGGTCTGAAACGTAGAAAAACAAACGATGGCATTCGTTAAACCAACAACAAATACAAGGCTGTATCACACCAGGGTTTCCGCGCGGTAGCAAAAAGAATCTACCAAAATTACGGCCCTTGAAAGGTAGTAAAAGGTAAGAAACGCAATTTGACTTGGTAGTAAATATTTCATCACCACCTTAATATATGAGTTTCCATTTTTTTACAAAAAAAATAAGGCTGTCTATGAAGTAAATGTGTCTTATTAGTGGAATATTAAACGCAATATAGTAACACATAACTTAGCTGTGGTGCGCGAGCACTGGAACGCGCAGTGGATTGAGCACGCAGCAGCAGCACAGACGCGCGAGCTGGTCGAGCACATCCCTTCAAACAGACATCAGTGGAATGTTTGTAGTTCAGTCGGATGTCAATGGCAAAGAAGATTAAAACGAATCATCTAGCTTATTATTAACGTTAACTGATGAGAGAGAGAGAGAGATCGCGCGCGCACTTCTGTTGAATGCTCCTGATCGTTCACTCAGCACACGTTATTTGGATGAAAACTAAGTCGTATAATATGTAAGTAACATGACCTGTTACCTGATTTATGTATAACAAGAATAATGTTCCCTACATTATTACTGGACGTGTGCAGGTCAAGAAGTTCCATGAACACAAACATCCAAAGCGCGCGCCCGCGCAAACCAGCGCTTCAGTGCGTGAATAACGTTGCTGAAAATTGTCTTGCGCTTGTACGGACAAATTCACACAAAATTATGTAAAAACGGTCGTCTTGGCGAGTATCCTAGTAAACAAAAGTCAGTTATATCTCAAGTGAACGTAAGTTAGCCATGTTCAAATGGGGCCGTGCGTTCGGTCTTAAAGGACAACTCCGGTGCAAAATGAACCTTTGGTCTAATTACACATTGTTACCTAGTCAACCGTCATCTGAGATTTGTTTTCATGATTGCCGAATGTAAATAGTTTTATCTCTAAAAACAGTTTAGCCTATAACGCTAGTATATAGGGCATAGAGTAATGACAAATAAAAATCGCTTGTTATTACCACTAACAAGGCTCAAAATGGCCCCACACAAACACGACAGCATAATAAGGGTCTCTACATTCAAACCGAAGCATTGAGAACTTTGTCAGTGTTCAAACAGTTTGTCCAAACAGTGTCCAAACAGTTTAAGAAGAAATATCTTCTTGTATAAGAAGATATTTTATACATACAGTCAACTTCGCAAATACAGGAAGAAGCCATCTTTGAAAAATAGTCTCTACCAGTCGATCTACGAACGCCAATCCATGTGTGCTGGTGAGATGTGAATAAGGTGATAAGGTGAGCGCGAACAGTAGACTACATGTACATATTGAAGAGAAGAAAACGGTTCGTGTTTGTGTTTCTTCCGGAAACAACGGACCATATGAGATTCTGCACGGTTCAGCGCACTTGGATCGGCGTTCGTAGATCAACTGGTAGAGACTATTGTGAGATTACAAATTTTATTAATATGTTTAATTTGATGTTTTAAATGGAGAAAGTCTGAAAAAAGTAGAAATTCCCAGTGTGACCCTCCTGACTGTCCTTTGACCACACGGGAAAGCCATGCTTTTCCTGTTTCTCGTCTCACCGTGTGAAAATGCCTGTTTGATGTTAGAACCGCTGCTACTGTATGTTAATGTCTGACACCATTTGCCTTGGAAGTTGGAGTTCTAGGGTCACATGCATTTCCATTTGCTTTGTTTTAGTTTCTCCACCTTTAGGTAATCCCACCCTCTTTGAAATGTATAAATAAGAATGTAAGGTTCTTTTAAGTTAGACTATCCTTGAGATGACTACAGCGACGCAATAAAGAACTTCTGCGTGAAAGATACCTCAAGAGTCTCCTGGTCTGTTGCGTGGAAGAATAAAAACTTCACTACACTATTTTTCAAAGATGGCTTCTTCCTGTATTCGCAAAGTTGACTGTGTGTATAAAATATAGGGCTGCACGTTTTCAAGTTTTTCATTAACCGTTAACCGAGGCCCTTATCGGTTAATACTTGGTTAACCATGTGTGCGCCGCAATCTCGAGATACAGAGTTAATTTTTAACACCTTTAATGACTGGTTGGACCCCATTTGAAACAAAATTAATTTATAGGAATAAAACGCAGTGGTAAGTTCAGAGCAGTTAAAGTAGGCGCGTTTCCATCACCCTTCAAACTGAAATTGCCAATTGAAAATACGCACATTAGCAACACGTCCATTTCGCAAAAACTCCGTATCCGCAAATAATAATAATAATCATCATTATTGTAACATTTTATTAGGCTGCATATGTAGAAGACGCTTTTATCCAAAAAAGGAACAAAGCACAAATAAACACAATATTTTGATGCATATCCAGTGTGTGTGCTTAGTGTGGAGGCTGCGAGACACCCTGTCACGCCCATGTGAACACTTGCAGTTTCATTGCAGTTCTTTCAGTGGAAACAACTTAAAATACTCTTTCATTTCTGGTCATACAGAAAATAATAATACATTATTCGCAAATACATTTATTTGCGTAAACTCACAATAACTAGAAAACGTTGTGCTTTAACAAGCAGGCGCGCTTCATGATCTCCGTGAACTGAAGCGCGAGAACTGAAACAGCCGCATTCGAATTTGAATTTGTTCGTTTTAAATTGGACATTTAAATGTCCAATTTAAAACGAACAAATTCGAATCGAAAGCCAATATCTTCTGACTATGTAATTATGTAGTCAGCTAATTATGTATTTATCTCTAAAGGTGCATCCGGGGATGGAGATTTGTTTTTAGCAGAAACTGATTTAGAAAACAATAGTTTATTAATAACCAATTAATGCCTCGTTATGTTATATTATTTTATTATCAGACACATTTATTATATCTTATAAATCATCTAAATCCACTTTCTGTAGGCTGTGGTTACGGCTCTTCTTATTCAGCACTGCGGGGGAAATATCATTTCCAGGTTCTAATTTGGCCTCAGAAAACCAGTAAAATCTTTTTTTTTTTTCCATATTCATTTGTCAAATATTTTAAATGTTTAAAGGGGAAAAAAAAATCAAACAAATATCTGAAAATTCGTCGATATATAGCCTATAGCCTATATTTTTGCGCAGCATTTGACGTAGTCCTACAATTCAAATGAACATTTTGGTGTTAAACTCTGCGTTTTACAAAATACAACAACCGTTCATTTTTCGTTTTGCAATTAGGCCTACGGATTAAATAAGGGGAAACGAATGAACACAACAGTACACTGACCGTTTGGACATATACGAGGCAGAGTTCTTTTTTAAAATTCATAAAGGATACAAGGAATAGCCTACTAGACAAAACCTCAAAGAAATGCCACAATCAAGACCGCGGAGCAGAAATGAGGGAGAAACACACAGAAACTCTGTGACTGTCCCTGCCATTAATGCTTGGATGACACACGTCTCCTTTTATAAATAATAATGTTTAGTGCGGTGGCTGTGATAGACTACCAACGTCCGTTGCCATTATTTTTGGAATGGCTTATCGCGAAAGGAAAAAAAAAGGTTTTAGTCGCATGACACCGTTAATAGAAACGCTGTCATTTCACAATATTTTTTTTATCGACAATCAGAAAAAAAAAACGCAAAAGTTTTGTGCAAATATGTATTGACGCCACTTAACTGAGCAAAAAGGTTTCACTCGGTTATCCAATTTTAAACGGTTAATCGGTTAACCGGTTAACCATGGACACCCCTAATAAAATATCTTCTTATTAAACTGTTTGGACACTGACAAAGTTCTCAATGCTTCGGTTTGAATGTAGGGACCCTTATTATGCCACCGTGTTAGTGTGGGGCTATTTTGAGCCTTGTTAGTGGTAATAACAAGCGATTTTTATTTGTCATTACTCTATGCCCTATATACTAGCATTATACTAGCGTTATAGGCTAAACTGTTTTTAGAGATAAAACTATTTACATTCAGCAATCATGAAAACAAATCTCAGATAACGGTTGAATAGGTAACAATGTGTAATTAGATCAAAGGTTTATTTTGCGCCGGGGTTGTCCTTTAAAGAAGCAGCACTTTAATAAACCTGCTACTGTGTTTTCATGTTAACCAAATACAAATTGTAAAGGACAAATAAATTACTCTCTGCTCTTGACAAAAGAGTCTACCCTTTTCAAATGTACAAAAATATCTATCTATATTTAATTTATACAATAATGAATATGCAATTTTTTCTCATTTGATTACTTTATTCAAATGTATGTACCAATCTCCCCCCAAAAAAACTCTAAAAACACTATTTCATTTGTAGCTTTTATTTGTTCTATTGTATTTATTTGTCTGCTTTGTAATTCGATTATTTGTTCTTATTTTGTTACTGACTGCTTACTTTTAATAATGTTTTAAATTCATATCAATTGGGCTGGTAGTTTTTGTTGTAGTATCAAAATTGGATTAAATAATTGATATTTCACTGGAGTCTAAACATTACCACTGACCCAATCCTCCTCAGCACTGACTCTTCTGGAGCGGCTCTAAACATGTGCTGTGCTAATAAATGATAGATCATATATGATAGAGCAATAGAATGAACAGTGACAGAAACAGAAGCATGCCTTTTTAGCAGGATTAATTAAGAATGAAAATATCTGAAGGAAATATATATTTAATGTACAAATTAAGCCAACTAATATGATACAGCTTTTGGTTTATCTACTAATACATTTAAAAATTACAAATGCAGTGACAATTCAGGGATCGGTTACAGTATCGATATCGGCGAGCTGCAAAAAGTGGTATAGAGGATCCATAATTGAAAATGGGGGAGCAAACCAGTGCCATATATAAAGCACATTTAGAGATGCGATGAAATAAATTGCTGTATTGGGATAGTAATTTCACTGCTTAAGTCTGCGTGTGTGAGAACGTGTGTTTGTGAGTAAGTGTGTGTGATGTGACACACTTTATTATTAATCTTTATTAATGTTTATGAGTGTCCATTTTTTGTTAAGTGCCAAAGTTATTATTCACCTTATTAGGGCTAAGGGCTAACGTAATGGTTAGGATAACTAGGTCTAGGGTTAAAGGGGTCATATAATGCCATTTTTGTACAAGTTAATATGAATCTTTCATTTAGGGTCTAAATGAAAACTTTGTAATATACTTTTACTTTTATTAAACATTTTCATTAGTATTTTAAGAAAACACTCATTTTACCTTGGTCACCGCGCCCCTCTGCGTACACAGTTTGAATAACACAATAACCATAGCGCAAGCGCATTGTTCATTATAAACGTGGGATTATGAATTATATTGAGAACATTGTAAGAATACATGTCATGTTGGTAGTAAAAAATATTGTGGAGGTAGTAAAAAAGATTACAGTAAATTTGTCTCTATGATTCCTGCATAAACCCTGCACACACCGATTTAAAACACGGGGCCAGTTTTAACGACGACTTACCGTCAGATCCCGGTGACCCTTGAGGAGATGTTTCTCCGGGTATCTGACGACCTTGCCGCAGAGCAAACAAGCCAAGTCCATTAGCTTTACTCTGCGGCGGGCATATTTAATGACTATGCCCCTCTGCTCGAGGTTGAGCATGGTGTGGACGTCCCTCAGGTGCTCGCTGATATACGCCACCTGAGCTGGGCACATGGGGCATTGTACAGCTGTGAGAAAAAATGTACCAAAAAGTCAAAACACACACACACTCACACAGCTTATGACACAAAACTGATGTGTAACCCCTTACAAAAAATTACTGCAGTTTTTTTAGAAGTAATACTGCATGTAGAAAATGCAGTTTTTTGGACACGAAAAAACTGCATTATTGCAGTATACAGTAGTTGGAGTACAACTGCAGTAGAACTGCAACATAACTGCGGTAGTATTACAATAATACTGCAATATAACTGCGGTAGTATTACAATAATACTGCAATATAACTGTGGTAATACTGCAATATAACTGCAGTAGTACTACAATAATATTGCAATATAACTGTGGTAGTACTCCAATAATATTGCAATATAACTGCAGTAATACTGCAATATAACTGCAGAAGTACTCCAATAATATTGCAACATAACTGCAGTAGTACTCCAATAATATTGCAATATAACTGCGGTAATACTGCAATATAACTGCAGTAGTACTACAATAATACTGCAATATAACTGCAGTAGTACTGCAATAATACTGCAATATAACTGCAGTAGTACTACAATAATACTGCAATATAACTGCAGTAGTACTACAATAATATTGCAATATAACTGCAGTAGTACTGCAATATAACTGCAGTAGTACTACAATAATACTGCAATATAACTGCAGTAGTACTACAATAATACTGCAATATAACTGCGGTAGATCTGCAATATAAGTGCAGTAGTACTACACTGCAATAATACTGCAATATAGCTGCGGTAGCACTGCAATACATAATTCGACTAAAGTACAATACTACTGAAATGCAATACAAATAAAATGCTGTACAATACCATTGTAATACAACCAGAATATCCCAAATAAGTAAACAAATCTGCAATAATGAATTAAGGTACAAAACAGTGAATGTCTCAAACTGCAATGCAACAAATAACGTGATTTTTATTTTTATTTTATTTCAAATAACAGGCTGAGAGTTAGACAATGTATTTAAAGTGTTTATTTACAAATCATGCAAACATCTTCCCCCACATTATTCAGAGAAGTTGTGTTTTTTGAAGAGCTTATTCTTATTCCACTTCGTTCTTTTCACTGCCTTCATCTCAGATGTGGAAACACAATTTTGGAAGTAGTCTGTAATAAACAAACAAAAAGAATCAGAGACAATCTTTTCAGTTACTCTTCACCACAGGCATATATTATGCTTAAAATGAATCTGCAAGTTAATGCAGGAACACGCCACTGTTTTTTGAAATAGGAGTTATTCAATGGAATTAATATTGTGCCATAATTAAACAAACAAATCCAGCATTTGCAAACAAACTCAATCTGCTTTTTAAAGGAAAACTCGACTCATAAACAAAGCAAGCAATGCGCAAGTGAAAAGGTCAATTTGAGCGAAAATGCAGTGTGAGACACTTGGTAGGGACGCAAATTATTGGATTTTGGCCGATATTCGATATGCCGATATTTGCAAACTCATTTTGGCTGATACCGATATTTATACACATTTCCCCCCATATAATAATATATATATATAAAAAAATACACGCACGGCCCGTGTACTTTTTCGTTCATTCATTATTCTATTTCGGAATGAAAGATGACATTTAAAAAAGGGTGCAACTTGGTTTTTTGTTTAAAAGAAAAAATCAGAAATGGCTGTATTTTGTTTTCCAAATGTATTGTTGTCATCAAACAATAGTATTAGAAAATTGGATGACATTTCCGATCGTTTTTTAATCTGTAATATTTATTTGTACATTTATTGTATTTCAAATGACTCGTAGCCGAAAAGTGATGGTCCGCCGAAGATTGATGGCCGGCCGCGGGAGCGCGCGCCGCGTGTTACATGTGTATCGCCCATTCACTTTACGAATGCAGTTGCTTTTATGTGGATCAAGCAGACATAACGTGCAAATAAACATCACTCACCCAGTACAACCATTATTACAACCAACCTTCAGTGATTGAAGCCTCTACTTATTGATTGAAAGGTTATTTCTGCCCTGAAATGTGTTGCTTATATTAATGAGGTTAAATCTGACTGATTATTACTCACCCAGTACTTTTGACCTATTAAAATACCTGTAAAGGGCCAATACAACCATTATAATGCAGTATTTTACCTGCCAAAAAGTGATCACTTGATTTAAAAAAACAACACATTTCAGAGCTAGATGGACTCTAATTTGACAAACAAACAAATTGAATGGTCTGAAAGTTAACTGGAGATGTTTTATTATTTTGTATTGGTACATCCTTGCCACGAAGATGTTTTAAAAAGTGTTGGGGAGAATATTGAACATGGCAAAAGAGTGGTGAGTGGTGACATGTGTTAATGTGATCGCCCCCTCATCAGCGCTCCGCTGGCGGAGGGTGGAAAATAGGCACAACACCGGCTCTGAGTCATTTGAAATTATGAAATTATGACTATTTTTGATCTAAAAAACATACTAACATAAGGGCAACCCAGGAAACATTATAAAATAATAATAAAAAAAAAATGTCAGGGGACCTTTAAAACTGCTCTAATGAGGACACTCGACAAAACTGACATTTTGGCACATATTGTGTGTGTGTTATGGTTTGTTCAAGCCTGAAAAAGAACTCGATACTGAAGCGCACCTTTTCCTCCACACAGCTGGACATTTAAGTTGCTGGCGCTCATGCTACGTTCACGGTCGTCACGTGCGCATAGTATATCCACCACATATTGGCAAGGCTCATTGGCAGAGATATTACTATCGGCCGATACCGATGATCATTAAGCTTTTATCGGCTGATACCGATGTCGTGCTGATGTCATCGTGCGTCCCTAACACTTGGCTTTATATAAGAGATCTCGGCTCAATTTTCTCACAAATGCAGTTGAGCAACTTCCTCTTCTAAAACAGTAGACAGCACTAAACTAGGTGATTAATTTAGTCTCCCAGGAGAAGCCCACTTGCCTTTGCATACAGCTGTGGAAAATGACCAGTGAACAGGTGTTTACTGTATCTTACTGTATCTATAATGAACCTTTTTGAGGTTTTCTTTAGCAAAATGTTATTCTATATCTAGACATATCCATATTAGATTTAATCTTATTGAATTACATCCTATTTATGTTAATTTATGGTTTATTGTTCAGCATTAATAATGAGTTTGAACACTCCAGATAAAAAGTTAAATTACTCACCCTCATGTCATTCCAACCCCGCAAGACACGGGGAACACAACTGAAGATATTTTTGATGAAATCTTTCTGTCACTCCATTGACAGTCTACACAATTTGCCCAATAACATGCATTTCTGGAAAAAAGCAGAGACACACAATTTTTAAAGTCTGTGAGAGCATATTTGTTTCACCCCAGCCATCGTCTTCTGTTTTTAGTTGTTACCAGTACATTTTCCTGGAAATAGCAATCACACAAAAAAAGTAAGTTAGCCTACTTAAAAAAAAAAAAAAATCTTTTCTACACATAATGTCAAACTACTGAACATAATTTGCTTGTATTTTCCAGTAAGTTAGTCGTGTCTGATATTTCTAATATTCCTGATATTAAATTTAAACAAGTAAAGTCACCGTGTATAGCACTTCAAACAATACAGATAACGTTAGTTTTTAAAAAAAAATGTGTTAAAAGTGATAGACAATATGCTGCAAAGGGCAAACATAAGTTACACAATCTGCTGTGACGCAGTTAACACTAACGTTAAACAGTGTAACGTTAAACCGGAGAATGGTAAAACTAACATAATAGAAGCGGCGTTTCCTCTTATTTTCCCACCGGGTTGAACAACATATACGTAAAGTCTTTTTTACACCAATCTAAAATAAAAAAAAGAGAAATATGAGGACATTATATGTTATAATTTACTCACCTCTAAGCTGAATGACTTGACAAGGCCTCGCGCAATGAACTTCTTTTCTTCCAGAAAACGCTTCTCTTCCATTCCACTTGTTAATGACCGTCGTCACCACGAGTAATGCTGTCATGTCTTCGTGTTTTAATTGTGATAGTTCATAAATATGAACCTATATGAACGATAATTTCAGTGAGGAAATCAACCAAACCATATTTTATGGAGCAGACACTACGCGGAAAGACGCTGACTGACAGTAATGAGCATCAGCTGCTCTCGAGACTCGTTGTCAGGACAACGCCCGCGGCGCGTGCGCGCGAAGGAAGCTCGTCACATGGGCTATGTCTCGCACAAAACAGCAGAACTGCAGTACAGTTTAATATTGGTAGGCCAAGACTTCAGATGCAAAAAACAAAAACTTCATCTGTCTTTTTTTGCTCCTTTATTTAGGTTCAGTAATTTCACTTTTTAATGGCAAAACTGATATCATTGCCTGAGAGCCCAATAAAAACAAAAAGATAAAAAAAATTGATTAGTTTTCTCTATCAAAAAAAGTCTATCACTTTTTAAAGTGTATCACTGAACTGAAGTTATTGCAACTACTTCATTATACTGCAAATCTACAGTTGTACTGCAGTTTTACTTCACTATTCTGAAGTTGTACTTTTTGTACTGCTGTTTTACTGCAGTTGCACTTCAATGTACTGCAGTCACATTGTATCTATACTGCAGTTATACTTCGTTAATACTGCAAATCTACAGTTGTACTGCAGTCACATTATATCTATACTGCAGTAATACTTCGTTAATACGGCAAATCTACAGTTGTACTGCAGTCACATTATATCTATACTGCAGTTATACTTCGTTAATACGGCAAATCTACAGTTGTACTGCAGTCACATTGTATCTATACTGCAGTTATACTTTGTTAATACTGCAAATCTACAGTTGTACTGCAGTTTTACTTCACTATTCTGAAGTTGTACTTTTTGTACTGTGGTTTTACTGCAGTTGCACTTCAATGTACTACAGTCACATTGTATCTATACTGCAGTTATACTTCGTTAATACTGCAATTCTACAGTTGTACTTCATTGTACTGCAGTTATACTGCTTTAAACTGCAGTTTTACTGCAGTTGTACTTCATTGTACTGCAATTATTAAACCATTTGTAACATTTTGCCATGTCCAACATGTCAACTTACTTTCTCTGAAACGTTTCATTATCTTTAAAGGATAAAAAAACACACATGAATCAGCTAAAATCATTAAAGACAATTCAATCAATAAAAATGACAGCCCTTTGGGAGAACTTGGCATTAAATAACTTGCCTGGACTGATTAATTTAGGCCCGAAAAAGAAACTAAACAGTCATACACGTGTAACAAAGCACAACACAGTCATGTACAGTACAATATCATGGCACAAAGCACTTTAAAGTACAATTTTAAAACGATTCATGAGTGTATAAGCTAAAATATCAGAGAGCAGGTTAGAGACACTCACCATGCGGTTGAAATTCAGCAGTGATCATTTCAACGAAATGGTGGACATTTGACACCGTCCTCTAACCAATCAGCAACCTCGTTAATCGGCATGACGACTGATAAACAATCTTCAGTCCTGACAAATCTGTGCAGCAGAGCTTAAAATATTTATTGTAACATTGAAAACCACTTTATCTCCATCTGTCTGTGTCAGTAGCGGTGTTAATAAGAAAATAAAAAATAAAATAAAAACTCCAGTAACCATCCACATTTTTCAGTCACCATCCAGAATGAATGGGCTCAACACAACGGGGCATGAGAATTAGATCAGATTAGAAACTAAACAAAACCAAAATATCAATTAGCATCTCATTTCATTAGAATCATTTCCAATTTTACACAACTTGTAAACACATCAACAATTTTAATTTATGAAACTGCAATAAATACATTTTCTTGCATACTTGTTTGTGATATTTTATTTTAAATAACACAAAATCATTCATTTAATTTCACCAAAATGACATACAGTTTTCGATTTACACTCAACTGTGTATTTTACTAATACTGCATTAAATAACCAATGCTTTAATGTAAAACACTTAATATGACCTTGAATAGACTCTATAAAACCACACAGAACAGAAAATTAAATGCATTATATTGACTCACCAAGGAACTCAATACAAATGTGCATCTGGAGAACAGGAAAATTCCAGATGAAAATGTTCCAAAACGTCAATCTCACATACACAGCTTCTCTCTGAATCCTTCGTTAGAAATATATACAGGCACATGGAATATTAGCATTAAAGGATTAGTTCACTTTTGAAAAAACTTTTGCTGATAATTTACTCACCCCCATGTCATCCAAGATGTCCATGTCTTTCTTTCCTCAGTCGAAAAGAAATTAAGGTTTTTGATGAAAACATTCCAGGATTTTTCTCCATATAATGGACTTCAATGGGAACCGGATGGTTCAAGGTCCAAAAGACAGTTAATAACAGTTTCAGATGCAGCTTCAAATGTCTTTAAACAACACCAGACGATGAATAAGGGTCTTATCATGCGAAACGATCGGTTATTTCAAAACTTATTCCAAAAATGTAACTTTTCTAAGGACAAATGCTAGCCTTGCTCTATTCTGTGAGGCGCGTTTGCAACGTCACGTAATACGTAATTACGTTCAAAAGGTCACGGGCGACGTAGCCGAAAGTACAGAGTCAGAGTTTACAAGTTGAACGCATAGGTTGAATGTGCAAACTAACTCTAACACCGTTTACAAAAAAAGGAATTAAAAGGAAAAACAACGATGTCGGACGATTTTGATTCTGTACTTCCGGCTACGTCGCCCGTGACCTTTTGAACGTAATTACGTATTACGTGACGTTACAAACGCGCCTCAGAGAATATAGCAAGGCTAGCATTTGTCCTTAGAAAAGTTACATTTTTGGAATAAGTTTTGAAATAACCGATCGTTTCGCATGACAAGACCCTTATTCATCGTCTGGTGTCGTTTAAAGACATTTGAAGCTGCATCTGAAACTGTTATTAACACTATCTTGTGGACCTTGAACCATCCGGTTCCCATTTTCCAGACCGCGTTTTTTTAAACATGTGTTTTCCAAACTCTGCCAACGCATCTGGCGTGACACTCACGCATTCACCCTCAATCTCACGGTCTCACGCTCAACAAAGAAATCTCACGCTAAATTAGACATTCTTCTGTGCTGTATTTATTTATTTTTTTAAAGAAAAATCGCGGGAAAAGATGACACAGAGAAGAGAAGTTTACACTTGGAACGTTACGGCGCTTTTAAATGTGACAGATCGCAGTAGCGCGTCAGTTCAAACGGCACGTGATACAGTTGCCTAAAACACCCACCCAAGGGCATGAGCAAAATACTGTATCTGGTAATATCCCGCTTTATATTAAACAAACTGTCAACACTGGCTTTTGCGATGCACAGAGAGACGCTGCGCTGCCTATGACTTTGAACGTGAGTTGAAAGTGTACATTTGCACTGCGTGCCTGTGTTTATAGCAAAAATATACCTCTAACTGCAGTGGCGTAGAGCGAGAGCGTGAGGTGCTTGAAAGCAATTTTTGACGCATTCGACCCGAGTTCGAATCCGCCTTGTGCCGAACTCTCTTCTCCCTTTTCCCAACACCGAAAACCGTGATATGATATTGTGCCTTTATAATACAGCACAAGACTCTTAATTTTGAGCTCTCAAAGTGCACCAGATTGATGCACGTGACCTTAAAATGTACAAAATTTTCATGCGGGGGACTATGCCCCCGAACCCCCCTAGAGAGACAGAGGTCTCAACATAGTTTTACAAAATCATATGGGAAAGAACAATAATTTATGAACTTTACTCCCAAAACAATTTTCTTACATTTTTTTTTTAAATCATTAAAAACCGTTAGCCTAGTGCAACAATATCTAATGTACTAGTAAGAATGGCGCTTAAACTGCTAGTCATTTCCTCTAATTCATCTGTTTGTTTGGGTTCACTTAGCAGCTTAGATAGATCAGGTAAGCTATTTGAAAATCCATCTATAGTGGTTGGAAGGATTGTTCTGCCTGGTCTATAACGTGGCGCAACATGACATATTTCAGCAGTACGTATTATGCAAGTCACCATGTAATGATCAGTGACATCATCGCTTTGCGGTATAATATCTATATCAGTTGGAATGGTTCCATATGATATAATTAAATCTAGTGTATGATAGACGATGAGTGGGACCACTAACATTTAGTTTGACCCCAAAGGAGTTCAATAAGTCTGTAGACGCAGCCCCTAAAGCATCATTTGTATTATGTACGTGTATGTTAAAATCTCCAGCAATTATTGCGTTATCGACATTTACCAATAGATCCGAGAGAAAGTCTGCAAACTCTTTTAGGAATTCAGCATATGGCCCTGGAGGTCTATATACAGTAGCCAGGGCTAGAGATAATATGGATTTCCTTCTTACATCTCAGAGCGTAACATTTAGCACAAGTACTTCAAATGAATTAAACCTGTGACCTGTTTTCAGAGTAACATTAAAAATATCTTTATAGAATGTTGCAACACTGCCGCCACGACCGATCAGACGAGGCTCATGTTTATAACAGTATCCTGGCGGAGTAGATTCATTTAGACCGAAATACTCATTTGGTTTAAGCCAGGTTTCAGTAAGGCACAGAACATCGAAGTTATTATCTGTGACCATTTCATTTACAATAACCGCCTTAGGTGTGAGCGATCTAATGTTTAGAAGACCTAGTTTTAGAAATTGTTTTTGTTCACTGATATTTAGATTTTCTGGTTTAATTACAATAAGATTTTTGCTAGATCCTGCACTAGTTTTATTATTTGGCTTCACTAAACGAGGAATAGACACAGTTTCTATATAATGTTCCACACTAGGCACATTAGTTAAGTTTAGACAGCAAAGGCTGTGATTTGGACTTTGACTTACTAGTCATCTGGTGCGTAACGTCTTGGAGATGTTGTCCAACAGAACAGCAGCTCCGATTCGGCTGGGATGGAGTCCATCTGCAAGGTACAGCCTGGGTCTCTCCCAAAACAGATGCCAATTATTTACAAAGAGCAGTTTCTGTTCATTACACAATAACATTAATCATTCATTTAATGCAAATAGTCTACTGAACCTTTCCTGTCCTTGTCGGTACGTTGGAAGCGGTCCAGACACGATGATCGTTGCTTTAGGTGCTGTGGTGCGTACAGTCTCGATCAGGCTCCTGTAGCCCTAATGTCGTTCGCTCCCGCGTGCAGCACAACAGCTCCAACGCGCTCGTCCCCGTTCAGGATCTCAGGAACCTGTGCAGCGACATCAAGAACACTAGCACCAGGAAAGCAGTGCGCACCTTACCTTTACCCGAGGTAGTGTGGACATGACGGACCATGGATGTGCCGATGATCACGGTGTCGTCGCGTTCCGGCTCGCGAAGAGGGGAGAAGTGGTTCCGAGTGGAGATCTCGAAGACCGGGAGGGGCGGAGAGGTAGCTCTGGTCCTGTCTCGTGTCTTCCGCCGTGTGATCCATGGTCCATGTTGCTGTTTCGGTGCCGGAGTGAATGAAGCCCGAGATGATCGCGTCCTCCTGGGCAGAGGAACACACGGAGTAGACGAAGTCGGAGTCAAAGAGTTAACGTTACTAACCACTGATTTGTTAGCGTCGGCGCGTGATGCTTCAAGCGTTGAGCGCCGATCCAGCAGCTTGACTTGCTTCACCAGCAGACCGCGGATCTGTTTCTCGATGTATTCCAGCTCCTGCTTCACCGAGAAGAGCTCGAAAGTGTCCTCACCTGCACTCAGAGGTAACGTTAGACATGCATCTGATATGTTCGCCATTATAACAGATATACAGTAAATAAGTAGTGATAATACAAATATCACTACTAATTTAGGACTGAAATGCCGGATATAACCCGTATCCTTTCAGTGAAACGGGTGTAAAATGAGACGGCCAATAGGTGAGAGGCCACGCGTGGAATGCTAGCGGGCTAAAGGCTAGTAGCCGAGATTCGGAAGGTTGGATATAAGTAGCGATATCAAAGCAATCCAATTGTTTTTTATAAGGAATAGTATCGAGGATAAGTTCACATGATATAAAAATAGAAAGTGCTTCTTTATAACTGAGTGGTAAAGCAGAAAATCAAGGTACTGTTACTGTACAAGGTACTGTACTGTTAACAAGGTACTGTACACAGTACTGTTTCTGTGGGCAGTACTGTGTTAGTTGAGCCGTCTAAGGCACAAACTCATCAGAAAGGTGTTTTAGTCGGGCGTGTTATAGCCACATTACCTGGTGACAGATGGGTGCCAGTTCAGATGATCAATCCATCCAGTAAGCCGATCACTTTGAGACGAAATGCTAAAATAGCCGATGTATCTCCTGTTTTAGCGGTCGAAGACCTGGATCTGCAACCTAAGGATGGTAATGGAGAGGCTGTGTTCAGGGTCAGTCTGTCTCCTTTAGTGAAGACATGGGTGGTTCTCCCTCTGATTTTCTAGACGCACTGCAGAAGCTCGGCCTTAGTGATCTTGATATCGAGTCCTGCGAAGTGACTCCACACTGGAAAGACCAGCTTCTGCAGTTGATTCAGAGATATCAAGATGTGTTTTCTAAACATAAGCTAGATTGTGGTAGCGCCAAGGAGTTCAGACTTCCATACCGGCGCGTTCCTCCGGCTCAATATCAGAAGCTGAGAAAAGTGCTCTCGGAGATGGAAGAGCAAGAAATTATTCGAAAGTCTTGTAGTGAGTGGGCGTCTCCGCTGGTCCTGGTGTGGAAGAAAAGTGGTGATCTTCATGTTTGTGTTGATTATCCCTGGCTTAATGCCAGGACCATCAAAGACGCTCATCCCTTACCTCACCAAGCAGATTGTTTGGCGGCCTTAGGCGGAAACACAATCTTTAGCGTGATGGATCTCACCTCCGGCTTTTATAACATCGCAATGGCGGAGGAGGATAAAAAACTGACGGCCTTCACAACACCGATGGGCCTTTATGAGTTTAATCGCTTACCGCAAGGGTTGTGTAATAGCCCCGCTAGCTTCATGCGCCTAATGACGAATATATTTGGCGATCAAAATTACTTGACATTACTTTGCTATCTGGACGACCTACTTGTGTATGCCACAGATGAGAGTGAGGCCATCAAGAGACTCGGAGTGGTGTTCAGTCTCAGAGAGCATGGGCTAAAATTAGCTCCCAAAAAATGCCATTTCCTCTGGAAGAGCGTGCGTTTTTTTAGGGCATGTCATTGACAGTTCAGGGGTAGCGACTGACCCAGATAAGGTCAGTGCAATTGGATTGATGACTGAGGCTGATTTGATGATGGAGGATGGGGTAACACCATCCCAAAGGAAGATTAAATCATTCCTTGGAATAGTGTTGTATTACCAGAGGTTCATCCAAAATTGCTCCACCATTGCGAAACCCCTGTTTTCTTTGACCATCGCGAAACCCCTGTTTTCTTGCCAAGGGGCAAGAAGCCTCCCGAGAAAGGTGCTGCTGTGTTCAGGAAGTTGAGTTCTAGTGACTGGAAAGAGGAGCACAGCAGGGCCTTCCAGCAGCTAAAAGCCACTCTGAGAAATTCTGTGGATCTGACACACCCAGATTTTAGTCACCCATTTATTTTGTCCACTGACGCGTCCATGGATGGGCTGGGCGCTGTGTTGTCGCAGATCGCAGAGGGTGAGACTAGGGCTCGGCCGATTGCTTTCGCTAGCAAAGCCCTTTCGCGCGCTTAGGCAAGGTATCCTGCTTACCGCTTAGAGTTTTTGGCATTGGCTGAAAGGGCATGAATTTGTTGTTTGGACAGACAACAATCCATTGACTTACATCCTCACAAAGCCTAAACTCGACGCGTGTGAGCAGAGATGGGTTTCCAAGTTGGCACCTTATCGTTTCAGCATTAAGTACATACCTGGCAGCAAGAACGTAGTGGCCGATGCTTTAAGTCGTCAACCATTTGTCCATAACCGGGTCAGTCAGAGGCTGTTGAATGAGCCTTATGGTGCATTGCTTGAGGAAGCGGAGCAGTTTGAGAAAGACAAAGTACAGGATGCATTCAGGCTTAGTGCTGGTGCCCAGAGCATCGAAGGTCCTCCTTATGTAACTCCTTGGTGTTGTCCTCTCTCCAGTGCTGAGGTTTCCGCAGTATTAGAGGGTCACAGGGACTGGGCAGCAGGAGTTGAATCGATGGCAATCTCCTGGATCGCACAGGGCGCTCAGTTGCTTCAGACACTAAAGTTCGCATACAATTGTACAGCGCACGAGTCCACTGGCTACGCTCCATTCTATTTAATGTTTGGTAGGATCCCGAAGCTACCCGTGGATGTGATGTTTAGTAATGTTGAGAGAGACTGTGACGTTGTTGATTACGATAAGTATGTGAAAAGGTTGCAAGACAATTTGAAAGAGGCTATGACCGTCGCTCAGGGGAACATTGATGCCAGTCAGCAGCGTCAGACCGAGTTGTACAACAGGAAGACGAAGGGCTGTAACATTGAATTGGGTGATCAAGTTCTCCTGGCCAACAAAGGTGAAAGTGGGAAGAGAAAATTAGCAGACAGGTGGGAGTCCACGCCCTATAGGGTAGTAGCGCTGAACCTCCAGTGCCACATTTATCGCATTCGTAACACCAAAACGGGCCAGGAGAAAACTGTTCATCGTAATTTGCTGTTGCAAGCCAACTTCTTGCCGCTCGAGTTGGGAGGTCCTGAATCACCTGGGGATAGTGGTGAATCTGTCCTTGGAAGCAGGAGTGCATCCTTGGATAATGTTAGTTCTGCATCTGAGATTCTTGCAGTTCGCTTTCTGAGGCAGTTCTCCATGATGACCGTTGTTTTTCACCTGCTAGAGTTGTTGAGCCACTTCCTAGTCAAGGAGAAATGAGAGTTCGAACCAGAGTGGGTAGGATGGTGAGACCTGTCAACAGATTGATAGAGAATATGGCTCAAAAATATCGGTCCCACAACTGTGGGGCTACCTGCTTTGCTGACTGGTCACGACATGGAAAGGCATGTGCCATACAGGAAAAATGATCAGTTGGTGGGGTTGTAAGATCTTTATTGAAATGAGAATGTATTGTATTAAACCATTACATTGTACTACAATATTGTTTTCTTTAAGTTTTAAGGTTAAGTCTCTGTGAGTCAGTGCATTTCAGCACATTTGTTGTTCCAGATCCAAGATGAAGTTGAGATGAATGGTGTTTAAGGCACCTTTTGTGGGTGATTGCAGTGGGCCTGATCAACCTGATGTACACACCTTCCCTGCGAGTGGGAAACATTTTGTTGCACCATGTTCTGGATAACAGTTGTTCTAAATAGCTCCAGTGTATACGATCCCTGTATAAGACAAAACTTGTGAAGTTCAGGATGGAGAATGTAACTGGTGAAAATTAACCTTTGACTTGTGTTTTTTTGTGTGTAGTAGTACGAGTTTATGAAGTTCATCATGGTGCTAACTGATTAGTATCTTATGCTTAGTGTTTACACGAGAAAGAGAAGCTAAAGCCCCGTTGATCCACTGATGATCTTACATGTATGTTGTTTAATTAGTTCTGTTTTGTGAAAGAAAAGAGATCTGGTTGACTATTAATAAATATGTACTGTATTTAGAGTGTTATAGGGGAATCGAATCAGATTCATAGATTCGTGCGTGACGCACGTAGTGCGGCCTGCACATGGTATGCTGTTAAATGTGCATTGAGCTTTTCTTTTTGATTTATGTTATTATAATTATATTATAATTTATTGGTTGTTAATCATAGCATGTTATTTTATAAAAATATCTGAATTAATGCATATAAATATATGAATTAATGCATATGGTCATGTAATTTAGTATAAAATTGATGTACTATACACTATTGTAGTAGCCTGGATGCCAGCCCGAACTCCGCCCACAAAATTTTTTGGACGGGAAGTTCGGTCTGGACTCGATCCATTGAGGAATAATTATGATTGGTTCAGAAATCATCGGGCCAATCAGATTGCCAGGGCGGGCTTTATACGATGATTGACAGATGATCTTCAGTAACGTAATCCTCATGTCATCAAAGTGCGCTTGTCGAAGATGACTGCAGCTGGAGAATTGAGATGTATAGATTCCGCTGTCGCGTCTTTTGTAAAAAAAAAAAACGACAGCGCATTCATTTTAATAGACAAACAGAGAACTGCAATCAAGGCATTTGTCGATCGGAAAGATATTTTTGGCGTCCTTCCTACATGATTGGGGAAAAGTGTAACTTATCAGCTGGCTCTGACGGTCGTTAAGAAGATGGGACGTAATGAAAAGCCTGTGGTCGTTGTGGTTTCTCCTTTGGTGGCACTCATGGGGAAGTAAAAGAAGTAACACTCGTTATTTAACTTCTAAAATAAATAAAGTTAGGCTACGTTCTGTATTTGAAAACTGCGCTATGCAAAGGAGTTGACTTATGCGTTGCTCTGATTGGTTGGTAGGTCTACCGACTATCCAATTGAGTGCAGAGAGGTTTTTTTTTTGTCCTGGTTCAATTACGACACGCCTCATAATCAAAGCCCAACGGAGGAGTTTCAGACTCATATTCTTTCTTGAATATGAGTATGACGAAGTCAGGCTACTATTGTAGTGTATTAATAAGAGTATTAATGTGATGTATCACAAGGAAGATAATGAATGTATAAGATTTATTATTTTGTTTACATGTTTTATTTATTTATTTATTTTTAAAGAACTGTAATAGTCTCAGTCTACCTGTGCGCGAGGCTCGTGAGCGCACGCAATGTTGCTTCTCTACGTAAATATTACTGTGTTTACACGAGAGAAGCTAAAGCCCCGTTGATCCACTGATGATCTCTCTGTTTACAGATTAAAAGAAACATTGGATCTCATCGCTGAGTAGTCGTGTGGTCATTTGTGTTGGAGAGTCCGTCCGTTCCAGACATGCTATATATATATATTAAATTGAAACATGGCCAAACAGGACTCTTGAAGAGCAACTTCTACACCTGCCTGTATGTATTATAGTCAGTTCTGTTTAATATGAAACCCAGCCAAAGTTTCTAAATTTCAATGATGACCGATATTATTTGTTTTCAAGATGGATAAAAACATCGACTGGTTTATCTTCCCAACATGGATACCAGGACATTGGATGGTTTGTGTAAGTCATTCTAAATCTGTAGTGTATACCTGGGATAACTTATGTCTGCATAATTTTTAAATACTATTTGATATATAAACTGCAATTGTCTTTTGGTGTATTGTGACATATCAACAGATTATGAAGCCTGGAGAGCATGACATTTTTTCCTTGATCCTCTGCACGGCAAAACATTCAATAATGTAGAATAAATGCTCATCTACAGGTTTTTTAGTGCACTATTCGGAGTTCAGAGATTGTGGTCATTCTTAACCACATTTGAATAAAATTGTGGTCGTTCTTAACCACATTTGAATAATATTGTGGCTATTAACATTAAAGGTTTTTATGTGACTTGTTCATCTGACTTGGGATCTAATTATGTTTACAGATCACTTTTTTTGTAAAGGGTCAATAAAATGATCATATAATACTCATGCTGAGTTCTGGTTGTGCCTCACATTTCAGTTCTCTTGTGTTGTTTTGTTTGATGCAGTGCAGTAACTGTTTTGTCTTTGTCATCGCAGGAATATTGCACAAATCATGTCTCCTGGGCCTTGGCATGAATACTGTTTCAACGATATCACAGTACCAATGTTCATTTGAGTAAATAACTTGTAAAAGCATTGGAAATTGATTCATTTTTTCAAGGTGGATTGACTCGTTAACAGGGCCTTCCACGACAACATCAAAGCAACAGCTGTGGTGTCTTTGTCCTGATGGTAAGTTTATAAAGCTGAAGTGTTGCTTATGTGTTTATCCAGTATATGTATCTGACCAAACATATTTGTAGTGATTACTATTTCAGTATTCACTGAGCTTTGTGACTGCAGGGGCCTTTGATTTTACAGAAGTAAATGAAATATGCAATGGAAACCCCCCATATCATTAAAAGTAAACTTACAGATTATTTATTTTTAACTTAGCCTGACATGCGTTGCATCAGGAGGTGGTGGTGTCTGCTGCTTTTGGAGAATTTCCCCTTGAGGTTTGTTTTTCTTCATTTTTTTTTTATCCACATTTTGAACTTGCACTCTAGTTTTTGCTGTTCTGTCACAGTATACGTACTGTTCATTGAAGTTCCAACTACCCAATGCTTAAATTTAGCTGTTTAAAAATTGTTTTATTGAAGTTTCAATTACCAAATGCTTACATTTAGCAGTTTAAAAAGTGTTTTTAACTATAGATTGCTAATAAATTCATTACATGTATCAATCTAAACAAAATGATTTCAATTATGGTCCTGGGAGATGTCATTAAGAACAAACTGTGTTCATGAGACTTAAAATTTTAAACATTTGAAGGTCAGACGCTGAAAGAAAGCAAATCCGGAAAAAGAGGAGAGTAGAGAGAGCAGGTTGTAACGCGCTGCTTCAGGAAGAAGGAGATGGATAACTCACGACTGAAGATATTACGTGCGGAGGCCAGACAGATTTCACGGAGTCGACATGCATCTCAAAACTCGTGCTTTATTCCACATCGAACTCGTGCATATAACTATCTGTTGCACGTCCTCCCATCCACATCGTTACTTAACAAGCAAAGTAAAAGTAATATAAAAGTCGGCATCAAACAGAAATTACACACATGGGGGTGTTCGAGGCACACGGCATATATCACATAGAATACCAATAATGCCGACTCTCTAACAGGAGCGCGTAGCTCTTCAAGGGGCCACACCCTATTATCACCCGTCACAGATTCTTAAAGGGGTCACACCATATTTCTACTCGTTACAAATTTCCCCCGGCCAAAAAAAGGCTGTCCTCAGCCGTACACAGCAAAGGAAGACTTCTACTTAACAACCACTCATACATGACTGATTTGAAAAGTTAACAAGACATAGGGATAGATAAAGTACAAACAGTACGAACATACATGTTAGCACAGTTTACTTTAGTTCAGTAACACATGAGAAAAGTCTGATCACGACCCAAAAATGAAACGCTCAATTTTCCTTCCCTGAGACCCCCGAACACACAGGAACAATAACAATTAACACTCTAGAACAACAGTCTAATGCAGCCTGTCATCCTTAATCTAAGTCAAACCTTTTAACATGGTAGGGATTAGTCCACTTATTCACCGTCCAGTCAGAAGTAACCCTAGGGACTCTTCTTGGTCTCAGCGCATAACGATCAGACCCTGATTTGCGGGTTCTGCAGTAACTGCTTCAGATGTCAAGTCATGAGAGTCAGAAACCCCCACCCCGTCAATAATGTCAGGAGTAAGGTCAAGTGAGTGTCCAGTACAACATTCCGGCGAATTTTCATCTGAGTGTCGATACAAAGATTCGTTTGAGTAGTCAATACCAACACTCTGGTCAGCATTACCCGACTCCTCACTGCCTGTTTGATAATCAAAGTCCTCACCCAAAGGTAGTGATATCCCAACATCAGCATAGGAACTTGTTGTGGGCACGGCCGTGTCCCATGAATGAAAAGGCTGCAGATTTACTACATGAAACACGCCAGCATCTTCTCCAGTGTCCACGTTCGCAAGTCTGTAATTAAAACTTGAAAGTTTCTTAGAGATGCGAAATGGTCCGGCATAAACTGGGGCTAACTTGGCTGTAAAGTTTGCACCAGCATCAGATTTGGGGTGGGTTTTAACCCTGACCAAGTCATCCACAGCATAGGAAACAGAGCGTCGCTTCTTGTCATAATAGCGCTTCTTTTTTGAATGGCTTGCACTTAGAGCAGCTCTGGCATGATCGTGAGCATCCTGCAGGGAACATCTCAAACTCTCAGGATAGGGTACCCCAGGATCATCTACTCCCGCAGAATTTGGCTGTGTTATCAAGTCAAGTGGCGTGTCCAACTCACGGCCATATAACAACATTGCCGGCGAATGACCCGTGCTCTCATGGCAAGCAGTTCGAAGAGCAAAACAGAGCTGTGGAAGATATTTATCCCACGAAGTGTGCTTGTCCTCCACGTAAGCACGTATGGCAGTCTTAAGTGTGCGGTTTATCCTCTCAGTGGCGTTCGTTTGTGGGTGGTACGCAGTTGTCAGCCGGTGTTCAGTACCAAGGACCCCAAGCACATGCTCAAAAAGATTGCTCACAAACGGTGTCCCACGATCCGATATGAGGTAGGTTGGTGCACCATGTCGAGCAAATATCTCACTCAAAAACTTGCTCGCTGCCACTTGAGCTGTCGCTGACCGCACTGCACACACTTCCACCCATTTCGAAAAGTAATCAACAAAGACAATCAAATGTTCATTGCCACTCTGAGTACGTGGAAGCGGACCAACAAAATCCACTCCTGTGTATTCCCAGGGTTTCATTGGCCTGATCGGAATCATCAGCCCTGCTGGTTTTCTTTGGCTCGTCTTCGTCAACTGGCACACAGGACAAGATATAACGTATCTTTTCACATCTGTCCCCATTTTGGGCCAAAAGAACCTTTGTTTCAGCCTGGCCAGCGTTTTTGTCACCCCCAGGTGTCCAGCTGTAGGATGGTCATGAAAATATCTGAGTACAGTGGATCGAATTAGTGTTGGGACATATAACTTAAGCTGCTTCATTGGGTGGAGACTGCAGGTTATCTTAGGGTCCTTGAAATAGAGCAGACCATCATGGATGACATGTTCTTCGTCCGTACCGCCCATTTCAAGGTTTCGAAGAAGATTTCCAACCACTGGGTCGCCTTTTTGTAACTGCGTCAACTGTTCTCTGTCTGTTATCGGGACTGAGGAGAGACTGCGCAGATCCAACCCAGCGATGACTGCATGCGGAGGAAGAATGTCAATAGGGCCCTCACAATGCGGCAGTGGGTTGCGTGATAGAGCGTCTGGAACTTTATTCTGAACTCCTGGCCTGTGGACAATATTAAAATCAAAATCTTGTAGGCGCAAGGACCATCTCGCCAGTCGTCCAGAGGGGTTGGGACGGTTCATTAGCCACCTCAGGCTGTTGTGGTCTGTATAAATGGTTACTTGAAGGCCCTCGATGTAAGGTCTGAAATGTTCCAGAGCCCAAATCACTCCCAAACACTCCTTCTCAGGTGTTGAGTAGGGTCTTTCCGCTTTGTGCAACGTCCTGCTCCCGAAAGCTACCACCACATCTCGCCCCATGTCATCCTTCTGCATCAAGGCCGCACCAAGGCCCAAGTCACAAGCGTCAGTGTGGATGGAGAATGGGCGTGTGAAATCCGGAAGACACAGAATGGGTTCAGACGTTAGGCAGTTTTTCAAGTAATCCATTGAAGCTTGACAACTGTTGTCCCAGGTGAATGGAGTTTCCTTTCTTGTGAGTTTAAAAAGTGACTCAGCTTTTTGAGCATAATTTGGAATGAACCGTCTGTAATAGCTTGTGAGGCCGAGAAATCCTCTCACTTGTTTCACGTCTGTCGGCGTTCTGAACTCTGTGACCGCCTCCACTTTCCTCGGATCAGGAGAAATACCATCCTGAGTGACCTTGTATCCTAGGAAGATGAGCTCACTCAAGCAGAACTGACACTTATTTAGCTTGAGAGTAAGACCAGCTGACTCAAGTCTAGAAAGGACTTCCCGGAGGTCTTGCAAGTGTTGTTCAAAGGTTGGGGACACGATGACAATATCATCTAAATACACTGCACAGCACTTGTATACCAATCCAGCAAGGACATTGTTCATTACTCTCTGAAAAGTGGCTGGTGCATTACTAAGCCCAAAAGGAAGGACTTTGAATTGAAAAAGGCCACAGTGTGATGCAAATGCTGTCTTTGGCCTTGACTGTTTCTCTACCGACACCTGCCAGTACCCTCGAGCCAAATCAATTGTAGTAAGAAATTTTCCACGAGCCAGGAAATCCAATGATTCGTCGACTCTGGGCAGGGGGTACGAATCCTTACGTGTTAGTTGATTAAGGCCTCTGTAGTCTACGCAAAACCTGTGGTCTCCACATGGCTTCTTGACAATTACCACAGGCGCAGCCCATGGACTGGAAGATGGTTCGATGATGTCTTCTTCCAGCATCATCTGAATCTGATCTTCAATGATTTGCTTTTTAGCTGGTGAGCTCCGGTACGGTGGGAGGTGAACTGGTTTTGCGTCACCCGTGTTGATTTCGTGCTCCCCCAATGAAGTGTGCCCCAAGTGTCCATCAAACAGGCTCCAAAAGTCTTTAAGAAGGTCCAACAATTTCCCTTTTTCTTCCCTTTTCAGACAAGCGCTCTCAACTTTCTCATCCAAGGCAGACGGGCAGACATTTAAGAACATTAAACTCGCGAGCTCAGGTTCATCCAACCACTCACTCAGAACCTCTTGGGGTGTAGATTCCCCCAGGGTCACCGTCCTTGATGGTATGTGAATGCTGACTGACGCCCGCAGCAAAAAATCCATCCCTAAGATGATTGGAGAGGATAGATCAGGGATAATGACAAACCGATGGTAGAACTTTTTCCCTTGGAGGCCAATGTTCAACCACACAACACCAGTCGGAGTGCAAGCAGCACCGTTGGCGAGCTGAATCGGGGGAAAAGTCCAAGGCTGAACCTTCAGAGAATGTCGTAAATCATCAGAAATCATATTTGTACGAACAGCTGACAGTGAGGCACCGGTGTCCAGTGCTGCGTCGCTGGCTTTATGAAAGAGATTGACCTTGATCATAAACGGTGTGTTCCAAAATGAAGGAGAAGTACGGTCCTCCACATGGCCGAGGACAAGCGGCTCAGGTGGGGACATAAGACAAGGGTGAGGCGCATTTATCTTCTGGAGGGAGGATTGCCTCGGTGAAACGTCCTCCCCCCTTTGAAGTTTACCTTCTGCCGAACCGAATTGTGCTTTTGCTCCTCCCTGTTCTCGTATGTCCTAGCTTGAGTGTCTTCCTCAGCGCTCTGTGGCTCATTCGAGCCTGGACTTGTCCGTATATCCCTGGCTGTAAAAGACACAGTCTGCTGTGTAAAGTTACAGTTCGGACAGTTTCTTGAAGTGAAACCAGGCGCAGAACATCTGAAACAATAAGGCTCTTGCTTGTTTTTGCTCTTCGGCAGTACTGGTTCATTACGGCTGGCAGGGCCGAGAGCGGAGTGCAGCTCATGGGCACACATCACAAGGTCTATGACTGAAGTAATACGTGCGCCGTACAGTGCAACTCTGTAGCGCTCAAGTGCATGCTTGCAGATAAGATCAATCTGCTCCTGTTCTGGTGGGGGAGACTTTAGTTTCTTGAATTCAGATAACATGTGTGCTACAAACGTTGGAAATGGTTCTCCTTGAGCTTGTACACGGTCAAGAATACCCCTCCAGACACGCTCTTGGATATCTGCTGGGAGAAACACAGTCTTGAACAGGGTGCAGAACTGTGTCCAAGATGTGACATGTGAACTCAGTACCGCAAACCACTTCCTGGGCTCTTTAGCCAAGAACCGTGGTAATTCACGCAAAATTTGAGCATCGTTGAGAGCCAAAGAAGTTCTATAGGCATCCACAAGAATAAGCCAATCATCAGGTTGAATCTTCTCATCATTTTCAAACACTGGGGGCTCCAGTCTCGATTGGTGCAAGACGGAGGCCAAAGTTCTGGTGGCATTATTCAAATCGTGAGAGCTTTGAGCCAGGCCAAACGCATTTTCATTTCTGACGTTCATTTCTACTTCACAGGACCAAGGCCCCTGTAAGTGACCAGCTGGTGCTTGAGCATGTGGAGTAGATGAAGCAACAGGCCTGACTTGTGAAGGCACTTGGTAAGAATCAGGTACATGCAAGTTTTCTGTGCAACGGTCAATAATACCTCTTTGAAGATCCAGAGACTCACTCAGGCACCTCCGCAGCATTTCCACTTCCTCCTTCAACGACTTAACTTGTGTCTCCAGGTGCTCTCCTGACCCCGGCACTGCCACTGGCGCTCTTCGTCTGGCCGGAAACTCAAAGCAGGCAGATTGGTCAAATAAATCAGTCTCGTCATCAACACGTCTGGCCATTATAACAAAATCAGTCAATATGAACCTCAAAATAATGAATTACAGCAATATCATGCAACCAATAAATCCAACTTGCCTTAACTTACTGTATGTGAGTAACTAAGCAAGACAAATGTAATAAACAATTGGACATTTTTTTTTAAAAAAATTAACCATATAACCAGTCACTTTTTCCCTTTTTTTTTTTTATTATTTTTTTTTTGTTTTTGTTTTGCGACGAGCAATCACAGCGTGGGCGTCGAGGAGTTATTACCCAACGATAAATGAAAATACAGAAGTTCAGGAAAAATCCAGTGGATGTCTCTTTTTTTTTTTTTTTCAAAAAAACGAAGAAATGTCCATGTTTAATTCAACCAGTTCACCATTTAGTTCCAGCAAATGGCCACAAATGAACGTAGAAACCAGGCCCGAATTACTGAAACAGTCAAAGTACACCAACAGTTGAATTTCAGGTTAAGGTTACCTCCTCAACGAAACACAATACAACGTGCACAGTACAAATTCACAAAGAATGCGTCCGTGACGACTTAAATCCAGTTGAATGTGAAGAAATATCCATTGCGTCAGCAACACAAAATGTCCGCTCCAGCTTCAAGCGACTTGGGCCTTACACGCATACGCAGTGAAATTTTCCTCGTATAAACTCACACATGACTGGCTGGATGTTCACAGCATTTTCGGAGCCGTCCGTCACAAACCGGTCCGTCGTCCGTGTCCTCGCGTTAAATCCAAGGCCAGAGATAAAATGTTCGGGCGCCACTTGTAACGCGCTGCTTCAGGAAGAAGGAGATGGATAACTCACGACTGAAGATATTACGTGCGGAGGCCAGACAGATTTCACGGAGTCGACATGCATCTCAAAACTCGTGCTTTATTCCACATCGAACTCGTGCATATAACTATCTGTTGCACGTCCTCCCATCCACATCGTTACTTAACAAGCAAAGTAAAAGTAATATAAAAGTCGGCATCAAACAGAAATTACACACATGGGGGTGTTCGAGGCACACGGCATACATCACATAGAATACCAATAATGCCGACTCTCTAACAGGAGCGCGTAGCTCTTCAAGGGGCCACACCCTATTATCACCCGTCACAGATTCTTAAAGGGGTCACACCATATTTCTACTCGTTACAAGGTATTGGTTCCCACTTTAAATCTTGAACTGTAAATAACAGGGATTTGAAATGATGCTACTCTTGTTTTTACCCTCCAATTTAGAGGTGATTGAAACCCCCCTGCCTGCTGATTCTTTGACCAAGGTAAGGGCAGTATAAACTCCTCTCAAATTGTCCTCTCATTTTAATAAGTTGTATGTAGAGTTACACTTTGGACTGATTGTTGGCTACTTTGTACAGATGCCACCTGACATCCTGTGGTGGATCTTGGGAGTCATCACAGACGACGGTGATGTGGCTTTCTGGAGACTTTGACTGACATGTAAGGTTTTCAGCGAAATTGTCAGTGAGCCCAAATTCAGAGAGGAGGCCCACTTTGTATGGCTGGACAGTAAGTTCTTTAAACCTAAGTTGTGAGCACTGTAAAAAGGTGCTTGAGAAAGTCTGTCTATGATAAACTTTTGCCTTCCAAATTTCAGCTTGAAAACTACTTTGATCTTCAAACTGAAAAGCCTTTAAAGCTATTTCAAACTTTTAGGATAGGTTTTCTCAAGCCAAATTAAAGTATGTTTTTCATAAACAAAGTAAGTAAACTTAGTACTTTACAGACAAAGCGAAAAGCACTCATATCTTGTCTAACATTTTCCTCTAATGTTTAAAATGTATAAAAAAATAAATTCCTTGTATGACTGTACTATGTTAATGACTTTCTTCAAAATATTTAGTTGTTTGTTTTGTATTTTATCTAAATTAGGTGTTGTGAACTGGACTGCATTTTCCAGAGAATAAAGGCAAGAGTTCCGGGTGCCGTACTCTTTGACTCATTGCTTGCACTGCAATGAATTATACAAGGACTGCCCAGCTGGATATGTTGGTGATGGCGAAAAGGAGTCCTGCGTGGATTTTATTCCGAGAAGGAGGTTGAGGGCTATTGTTCGGTTGATTGTTTTTTCAATAATGGAGGGGATTTTCAGGCTGAGTAATGTGTGTGAGTGTGCGTGGACGTGTGTGTGTGTGTGTGTGTGTGTCTCTGTGTGTGTAGCTCAGGACTTAGTATTCACCATGGTCCCAATATGTAGGTAAGATTTAAACCTCAGTTTGTGTGTGGTTGAGGACTCACTTTTCAACATGAGGCCATTATAAAGGATTTAGACTTCAGTAATTTGGTGGAAAGGGAGTTGTTGCTCAACTTGATCGCTGTAGATGCATTACATTTATGGATATGCAGTCTCTTGAGCCCTATTGAGCCATGGGACTCTCAAAAACAAATAATTACTATATATTGTATATTGCATTGGCGTGTAACAATATTTTATTGCTCTTAATTCTAATGTTCTCTCTGGCTTAGACTAAATGAAATGTAATTAGGCCAAATCAATGTTGTTGGTTTTTTTTAGGCACAAGAGTCAGTGTCAAAAGGAAGTGGACGGAAGATGAGGTTGGAGCGGTGGAGAAGCATATGATGCATTTCATACGCAGCTGTCGAGTGCCTGGGAAGACGGACTGTGTCTCATGCCTGTTGGCTGAACCTCAGGCACTGAAAAACAGAGACTGGTCTGCTGTTAAGTTTTATATTAATAATAGAATTACAGCTTTGAAAAGACAACAGAGTCGGTAGGACAGATTTTTTTTTTTTATTTGAAAGTGAACTAATCCTTAAAGGGGAAATGAAGCAGTGAATCAAGTTTACATGATTTACAAGATGGATTTCCAATCAACAATTATATAAGGAACATTACAAATGTAAACATTTAGAAGAAAAAAAGAAAAAACTTTATCTTTCGCCGCCAGGGCGCCGCCATTGTGCAGTTGACGTCACGGGGTTGGTTGGCTCAAGTTTAACAGGCTCTGGGCATTGAAAATCGCGACATCAAACTGTGTTTATACCAGTGTTTTGACCGCGAACTACTAATGTTAGGTACAGATATTAGACAAAAAGACGACGTCTCATGTTATATGTTGACAAACTGCACATAGAAACATTGTTTGCGATGTCTGCCGTCAGATATTCCCGTCTCGTCAACAACATGTAAGTTAGCACGTATTTGTTAAAGGGGAAATGAAACGTCCATATTTTCGCACTGGTAGTGCTAGTAACGTTAGCTACAGCCTACATATACTAGGAAAAAGTGTCTCCGCTCTGACATCCTTCAGGGAAAGCATCGCCGCTTCCACACGTCTAACTCCCGGCACAGCATGGTAAACGTGCGCGCCGGTGATGCAGAATTGACCACGCAACACATGCTCAAGATCAACCTCTTGACAACAGATGGACTCTTGACACGGAGGGCATCGCAGGACAACAGCCACACTGACACCTGGTAAGTTAAGGCGGGCATACACTGTGCGATGTCTGTGCGATTTCAGCAAGGTACCTACTCACACTGAACGAGTAAATCGCATGCGATGCAAAGCCAAAGTTCAGGATTTATGTGCTCACACTGTACGGTCCGATCGTCGAGCTGCGACTTCACTGCTCACACTTTACGTGTAATATCTGCGATAACCCCCTGGATTACGCCTATTTACGTGTATGTATCCAGAGATATTGTCAAAACAAGCATCTGCTATCAGTATCAAGATGATTTAGTATTTTTAATTTATGCATTTAATTATTATTATTATTATATTATCATTATTAGGGGAGGCCTATAGGCTAATTTTACTATTAAACTGATCCGCTATTATAAATAATTTGCCACGCAATATTTTCACAGCACATAACCAACATGCTGTGAGGATAATAAAATATTAATCTTACTCCTCATTAAAAATTGTCTAAAACATTTAGGTCGATTACAATGAATTATATATAAAATAACTATTAACAGTCTATAATATGTCCGAATATTGCCATTATTAATCATCAATGAAAATTAAAAACAGGTTTATTTCAAAAACATTGTTTGACAAAATAATAAAAGAGGTGTCCCAGATAGCAAACTGACATTGAATCAACGTGGAAATATGACATCGAAACAATGTTGATCTGACATTGTTTTGCTCATCGATTTAACTTTGAACCAACGTCAGACGCGTCATTCTTTCAAAACTAACGAAAAATCAACTTGAAATCAACGCGTTGTTTCAACGTTATGAAAGCAAACCAATTTTCGATTTTCATTTAGCTTTGAAGAATGCCGCGTCTGACGTTGGTTCAACGTTAATTCCATGAGCAAAATCAACATTGTTTCAATGTCATGAGAGACGTCGTTTCCACGTTGATTCAATGTCAGTTTGCTGTCTGGAGTTACATATCAGGTGGCTTGAAGACGGTGGGTAATATTATCCATTTTGCAACACGAAATGGAGGTAAGCAACAGTAATTTGTAGCTCGTTTTTATTTTAATATTATTTTTGCTGCAGATGAAATGGTTAAACTTCTGTTTTCGTGTAGGCGCAGTGAGGGAAAAAACACTGAGTTTAGGGCAATCGGTTCGTAGCTTTGCTTCTACTGTGCGATATAGTCACGAGGAGCGACCAAAATTTCTGACATGCCAGAAATTCATCCGAACATCCGATTGTCGATCGTGAGTAATCGCCTCATGTTTCTCCCTGTACACTGCACGAACACTGCACGACAAACGACGCACGATAAAGCTGAAAATCGGTCCGACACGAAAATGAGTCGCACGAGTCAGAATTCGGCTCAAAATCGGACGAAAATCGCACAGTGTATGCCCGCCCACCACTGACTGTTCTACACAGCAACGTAACTTACATGTTGTTGACGAGACGGGAATATCTGACGGCAGACATCGCGAACAATGTTTCTATGTGCAGTTTGTCAACATATAACATGAGACGTCATCTTTTTGTCTAATATCTGTACCTAACATTAGTCGTTCGCGGTCAAAACACTGGTATAAACACAGTTTGATGTCGCGATTTTCAATGCCCAGAGCCTGTTAAACTTGAGCCAACCAACCCCGTGACGTCAACTGCACAATGGCAGGACTGGCTTGACTTGGCTTATGATTTTCTCACTTTAATATTTCCAGTTGCGTGGCGTAAGGATGACCAGGACAAATGTACCCATTCTGGACATGCGGCTCCAGTCTGGAGGCAAGTCATTTGACGTGTCGCTGTGGAGAGACGAGGCGCTGACGGACCTCTGCGTGGGTGACGAGGTGGTGCTCACACACCTTCGCCCCTGCATTTTTAAGAATGACCAGGGGAAATTCCACTCCTCAGCCTACACGTCTGTACAGGTACATAATGCACAACTGCTGCCATAGTTTACACTGAAAAAGAGGAAACGTTTTTGGAGATGTAAACCTACATTTCAATTAATAAATATCACATGAACAAAAGCAACAAAAGCAAACTGTTCAGAATATCAGCATGACTGTAATCTGATAATAGGCTAGAATTGCAAGTGTGTTTTCTAATACAACAGGTCAATAAACAAGAATTTAATATACAGAAAAGCAAAATTGTACAAAAAGAAATACTTACATTGAGGTGTTTTTAGTACTAATACACTGACATTTCCCACATTGATTTCTTTCCACAGATACCTGAGGCCCAGGTTGAGGAAACAGAGGCAGAAATCATTGGTGTCACTGACGTAAACGAGACCTGCCACTTCCTCAGCAGTAAATCGGAAGTTTTCATTGTACCATCCACAGTCTTTTCTGGCAACCCAGACGACCTAATTAAAAGATTACCTATGAAACTTGTGCTGAAGCACCTTAATAGACGGGTCTTGCAGATCCGCGAGAGGGAGAGCTCAGAATAGCCTGGAGAATAGCCTGCTCCCTCAACCATTTTTCTACATTTATTTAAAGTGTTTGTGTTCTGGGGAAAATTATTTATTTGTTATTGTTTAGTTTAGTTTAGTTTATTGTTCTGTAGTTTGTTCGAAAATAAAATATAATTTCACGTTTCAAAGTGTTGTCTTGTCTATCATCCGTATATTTTTGACAATAATGCATACCCTCTAATTACCTGCAGAATAGTAACACTGTTTTGCTTACCTGTTGTGATACAATATAATGATCGAGAAATTCGTGGACCTTTGTCACCCATTTGAATGAAACACTGTGGGAGAATTGAAACAAAAAAGTTAAAATCTTATAACAAGTGTGATATTACACAAATATAATGCAAAATACATTAATTGAGATCTATCAACAAAGTCATACATTTGTCATACATGTAACAGAATGTAGTCCCTGTCAAATATGAATCCTATCCTGATTGTAAAAAAGTGAAGCTTGCACTTTTAATCACATCGTGATCCAGTGTTTCCCGACTCAGGACAACATGGTAACAGGTATGAAATTAAAATCCCCTCAGGTTCCCTCAAGAGTTTTAGAATCGGGTTTTAGAATCGGGTTTTTTCAATTAAGGAGTAAAATTACATACATGTTTAATAAAACTGCATAAATTCCACAGACCCATACCAAAAACACGAGTTTTAAAAGCACCGGTTGATTCTCAATTAATCACTCAATAAAAGTGAATTGCTGCCACCTAGTGGCGGTTTTAAAATAACATTTAAATTTTAAGTTAAATTTGAAATTATTTCAAAAGTAAAGTATTAAACATTTCATGTTTAAATCGAAGCATGAAAAAAGTCCTTTACTTATTAAGTCATTACTCATTCCGTGTGAGCTGCATTAAATAATGCTATTTCAGATGCTGTAACTGTTTTTCCTTAGCATTGCACATTTTAATTTCTACACTTATTTCTTCCGCTCTATTGTGTCTTTTTATTGTAATTCAATTTATTGTCGTTTCTTCGTAACTTCATAAAACAAATCATGAATTTAATTCAGAAAATAAAAATTTTCTTTCAGAGCCCATCTCAGACCAAATCCTGTATTTGTTTTAATTAATTAATTAAATGTAAGAATTCACACATCTAGCAGACAGCATTCCCCAAAAGATTGAAGCTATTTTCAAAACGTTTTAACTTGTAAGTGAAAAGCATCATTCATTATTGTCGAACATTGTTCGTGATAAAATTATTAAAAGTCATTACAATCATATAGTAAACGTTTTTTGTGTGTCGCACAGTCAAGAACCGTTTATGAAGTAGTTAATTGCTTTTATGCATAAGAAAATCAAGACATTATTATTTTAGTAGCATGAAAAACAAAATTATAAATCAAAATCTTTCTTACATCGTATCTGCACTTTCCCCCGACAGAATTCGCAATCTGACTGAGGTGTTGAACGAGGAACTCCCGCGAATTAGCATTACCTTTCTTCATCGGTAACTAATCTATACTCATAGACATATACACTAGACCTCACCTTGGATACGGCAGTTCATTGGAACGAATGCGTCAATAGAGTCGCCATCTTGAAACAGGGGAGCCCCTCCACTTTAATGCATCAGCGTCAATGTAGTAGACGCAGGTCTAACGCAAATAAAATCATCACAAATCATCATGAATGCGATTTTTCTTGTTTTTTGGTTTGTTCCAACGGTCAGACATGTATTTATCATTGATTCCAGAAAGAATTTTTTTTTTTAAATTTTTTAAAATTTTTTGTAAAACATTCTTCCTAGTTCAGATTTCATCCGTGAACTTCATACGCTGCACAAAAGTCCGCCACCATCAATGAATTCGAAGTAAAGGCAGAGATAGCAGCGTTACCTAGCTACTTCCTATGACAAGACCCCTGTTCCAAGATGGCGGCGGTTTTGACGCATGCTTAGAACCCCCAGTTGAGGTCTAGTGTATATGTCTATGATCTATACTAACCTGATTGGTTATTGCATTATGAGCTCAGTAGAGACTTCTGTGATTTGTGGTAATGCTAAACGCTGAAAAAAGTAATCTTGCATGTCACGTGAGCATCTTTAACTGTAATGACGCAACACTGTTTTTCTTCACATTTCACCTCAAGTGCAGAGTCATAATAGATTAATTTTGATTGTGTTGTAGATATTGTTTAACCATGTCCAATATGCCGTTTTGTCCATTTTAGAGGGAGCAATTGTGTCTCAAAATGTAGCAACTTAATTTCCTCATTACCTTCACCTGGTTACTGTGACAACGCGCGTCCATCCATTCCTCACATAAGCCGTGTAATTTCCTTATTATTACTAGTTGTTGCTATAGACCTTATTATGCACCAGAGAAACATGGGCGCCGTCTTCTTTAGAATATTGTCTTTGAACTTCCGTTTTTGCGGTCGCTCTGTATATTTCTATGGCAACGTTGTCAAGGAGTAATTAGCTGGTGAAGTGGATTTACTTATTGTAGAGTTAACAAAAGTTATCATGAGCATTGTAATGTTTATCATTGTAAAGTAGATGTCTTAACAAATGTCGACCGGGATTTTTTTTTTATGAGCAGTTCATTCATACCTATGTATGCAAGAGGAAGTCAAAAGACAGATTAGCGCTGAAAAGGGGCGGGGCTACATAAGGTCTATAAAAGTTAAAATGAACATTTTAAAATATAATCACTGATAAAACAAAATCTATCTATCTATCTATCTATCTATCTATCTATCTATCTATCTATCTCTTTCTAACTCTATCTATCTATCTATCTATCTATCTAACGTTAAACTTAATTTAAACTTTAGACTAATTTAAACTTCAAACTACTTTAAACTTCTTCAAACTTTCTGTTCCAAACTTTCACAAGCCAACTTAAAAACTGTTGTGTTTATATTAGTGACAATGAGCATTAATCAAGATCAGCTAAACGTAGTTGTATGTCCCCTCCTATCTATTATGGAAGATCAAGTTAAGTTTGAGGGCAAACATGAAACAACAGACGCTGACATCGTAGCTGGCCGATTCAGTATTCATATATAGGGCGCACACTGGATTATAAGGCGCATAAGACACTGCAGAGTCAAACGTTTGACTGGGTTTGCGTTATGCATCCACTAGATGTGCTAAACTAAAGGCTAAAGGGAATGTAGCGAGTGCGCGGCGCCGGAGGTGAGGCGATTATTTAGTAGGCGTGAGCGCGCTGGGGCGGGGATGTAACTTACATTCGCAGCCTGACTCATCATGTGAGTATTCAATGTGCGGCGGCTCGCTGACAGCTACAGCTGGAGACGACCCGGTTACTGTGAACGGGGAGTGCTTTATGAACATTTGGTGACGCACGAGCAGCGCCGGGAGTGTCTGTTAAGAGTGAGCGCTCATGAGCGGGCACGTGATTTACACACATAACCTGATTTATACGAGGTTGAACTGGCCGTGTGACAAAGCGGACATAAGATGGACATGAGCGCGAGTTCGTGGGTGAATTTAATAACGCGGAGCGTTGTTAACGAGCGCCTCCGGTGACTGCTGACTGACTTGTTGCACGCCGGTCTGTTGTTGTGGGGACATTTCCACGCCCCGAAACGTGACACTGAACGAAACGAACTGTAATTGGTTGTTTGACATGTCGGTCAAACGGCCTTATGGGTGGGCCTTGGCCAAAGAAAGCTGCTATGAATTCCAGACCTTCAGCCGTCAGTTTGAAGGTCTGGCTACGCGAGACTAAATTAGCCCTAACGCAACGTAACCATTGGGCTATTATTCTGCAGACACAAGTGCTGAGGATGGCATAGAGCGATTGAAAGATGGTAGCAGATTAATTCAAGTGAAACGTAGTTAAATCAGTTAATTAATCACAATACTGAAATTAAATTGAAAAAATAATGAAACCTTAAAACATTGCAGTCGAAACATTAGGCATCAATAAGGCTTTACAATCGTATAAGACAACAATGCATTAGCAGTCTAGCGATAGCTGTGTGGTTAACGCTTCATCCTCAACCTCATAGACCTCCAAGCGACGCGAGATCGAACCTCGTTATGTGCTGTTGGCCGACAGCTTTTATGTTTTAGCCTACCGTTCTTGAAACTTAAATAGATAGCTGTTTATTAGTCAGTTTACAATCCGAGGACAATCCGAGGCGACGATTTTGCAATCCGTCCCCTCAGTTTATAAATTGTAGGCTACTCACGGATTCTTAAACTGTTCCCTCGGTTTAACAATTTGTGCCCACGGATTAATAAACCGTACCCACGAGTTCCTAATCCGTGCTCTCAGATTTGTAAACCGTGCCCTCAGTTTTTGCGTGCTATAAGTATGTTCGACGCACCCACCGCTAGCCTAGCTTAGCACAAAGACTGGATGTGAATGGTTGCAGATTTCATACTAATCCAAATGAGTGACAAAATAACGCAAACATTTTCCTATTTACATGTTGTGATTTGTATAGTCACAGAGTGTCAAGCCAATACGCCATAATCTTGATGTGTGAGGCCCAGTAATATGATAAGAAATTCGGAAGTGCCAGACCTCCCTCTATTTTAGATTTGCAGAGGTGTTTCTTGCCTATCCTTTGGGTTTTGTAGTCCCATAAGAAAGGGAGCACAATCGAGTCAACTTTTTTAAAGAAAGATTTAGGGAGAAACACTGGAATGTTCTGAAATAAATACAGCAATTGGGGCAAGAAAATCATTTTGATAGCATTCACTCTGCCAAGTAAAGATATTGGCAAAGTCTTCCAGAACTGTATATTTGATTCTAATTTAGACAACAGAGGTGGGAAGTTCTCCTTAAATAGATCAGAGTGGCTTTTTGTAATCTGAATGCCTAAATACTTGAATTTTTCTAAAGATAAGCTAAAAGGAAGGTTCTGTAACCAGGCAATATTCCTCAACTGTATGGGAATTAGCTCGCTTTTATTCCAGTTTATCCTGTAACCAGAGAAGGTCCCAAATGAATTTATTTTATCGAGGATCTATGTAATTGTGACTTGGGGTTGAGAGATAAATAATAAAATATCATCGACATATAATGAGATTTTGTTTATAGATCTTTGTGCATTATAACCATAAATTAAAGGGTCTGAACGGATACTCTCAGCAAGGGGTTCGATTGCTAAAGCAAAGATTAAAGGGGAAAGAGGGCACCCTTGTCTCGTTCCTCTATATAGTTTGAAACGGGGGGACAGTATTTGATTAGTCAGTATTTGTGCACAGGGGTTGTTGTAAAGAAGCTTTACCATTGATATGAATTTATCTCCAAAATTAAATCTCTTTAAAATTTCAAATAGATACGGCCACTCGACTTGGTCGAATGCCTTCTCAGCATCGAGTGAAAGGATGGTTAGTCCTTCTTGTGGCCTGTTAGTAGCATACATGATATTAAATAAACGTCTAACATTGAAAAAAGAATTTCTACCTGGTATAAAACCAGTTTGGTCTGGATGTATTAATTTATCTAAGAAGGGGCTCAATCTATTGGCCAAAATTTTAGAAAATAATTTCCCATCTTGGTTTAGTAAAGAAATAGGTCGAAAAGAGCCGACCTCTTCTGGATCCTTACCCTTTTTATGTATCACTGTAATAACTGCTTCTGTTAAAGTAGGAGGCAGGACACCATCCGTGTGGGCTTGAGTGAACACCCTATGTAGATATGGGCACAGGGTAACATTAAATTTTTTATACAGCTCACCTGGAAGGCCATCCGGGCCTGGAGCTTTTGTTACTTTTGAGTGCGGAAATAGCCTTTATAACTTCATCAACAGAAATTTCAGAATTGAGCTGAGCTGCCTCATTTTCATCCAGCTGGGGGAGATTGCACTTATTTAAAAAATCTTGCATAGCTATATGGTCGGTATTATTTTTGGACGTGTACAAATTTTTGTAGAATTGGAGAAATCGATCATTAATGTCCTTGGGATTAATCAGAATCTCACCTTTATCAGATTTTATTTTATGTATCGTGCGATCATTTTCCTGTTTTCTGAGTTGCCGGGCTAAGAGTCTATGTGGCTTGTCATTAAACTCAAAATGTTTTTGTTTTGAATAAAAAAATGCCTTACTAATCCTTGCCGAGAGTATCTTGTTATATTCATATTTTAAGGCAGATATCTTTTTGTGCAAGTCACTGGAGGGGGTTTTGGCATTTTCTTTATCTAGGAGGTTAATTTGGATGTCTAGTTCGAGCAATCTAGCTTTGTTCAGTTTCCTTCTAGATGCTTCAAATGAAATTATAGAGCCTCTAATAAATGCTTTGAATGCCTCCCAAAGAACAGAAGGGGTGGTTTCTGAATTATCATTAGTATCAAAATAAAGGGATATCTGCGATTTTAAATAATCACAGAACTCTGTTTCGGTTAATAAGAGAGGGTTTAGCTTCCAGTTCATCTGTGGTTTCGCGATGTTTTGAATATTCAGAGTACACGCAAGGGGACTGTGATCTGAGATCAAAATGTTGTGGTTGTCACGGGGTGTGGTGGTGGGAGTGCAGGAGTGCAGGTAGAAGGAGCGGGAGAAGTCCATTTGAACACGAAGATTAGGTTTTATTACAAAAGTACAGGCAGGAAGACGGGGTACACCAGGTAACATTCAACATCGACCGACAAAGACAGACTGAATGAGAAGGAACTAAATACACAGGGGAATCAAACTAAACGAGGTGCAAACAGGTGAAAATGATGATGACAGGACGAGGAACAGGTGGCTGATTGGGGAGTGAGTCCAGGAGTAGAAACAAAAGGATCCGGGGAAGTGTAGTGCAGATTCAATTCAATTCAATTCAATTTTATTTAAGTATAGCACACTTAAAACAACCAAGGTTGACCAAGGTGCTTCACAAGATAAATACACCACAATACAAGACTCACACGATAAATAATAAAGCACTAAAATATTCTATAAATGAGTAATAATATTTGCATACAAGATAAAAACAAAGATTATTATAAAATTGTCAAGAGGGATACCAAACCTAACTCGAATGAAACGCCAAGGAGAATAAATAAGTTTTTAGCGATGATTTAAAACATTCTATAGTTGGACAGGTTCTGATATTTTTTTTCAGATGACGAGACAGACTGGTGCAGACGGAGGACTGTGACAGTGGTATTTCGGATTTACAGCATAAGGTGTTAGTTTTGCATCTATAAGAAAATAATCTATCCTGCTTATGCGATATGAGTTATGCGATGCGGAGTAAAAGGAGTAATCCCTACCAGTCGGGTTAGCTATTCTCCAAATGTCAGACAGATTAGTATTGTTAATAAATGTATTAAGAAAAAGACTTGAATTACTTCTCTCTGCTCTACGAGTGGAAGATCTGTCTAAATACGGATCTAATACGCAATTGAAGTCCCCTGCAATAATCAAATTCGTCTGGGATAAATCTGGTATAAGAGACATTGCCTTCTGAAAAAATGATGGATTGTCTATATTTGGAGCGTATATGTTCATCAGGGTGAGAAGTGTAGAATATATTTCACCAGTTACAATCAGAAATCGACCTTCCTTATCAGATATTGTATCTTTGTGAATGAAGGGAATGCCTTTTCTTATCATAATTGCTGTACCTCTTGCTTTAAGATTAAATGATGAGTGGTATATATTATTGATCCATTTACACCTTTTCAAGTGGGTTTCTTGTAAGAATATTAGATCTGGTGCCAATGATTTAAGATGGGCAAAGATTTTACCTCTTTTAATTGGGTTGTTAAGTCCACGCACATTCCAGGTAGCTAAGGTTACACCCCTCCTTTCTTCTCTTGTAATCAGATCGTTTTGTATTGGCATATCAGAAAAAAAATAGAGCAAACAACTGTTCCGATTAGTACACTTTCAAATTGTGATATTATAGTAGAAAGACGTCTAGGTCCCACCCCCATCCCCATCCTATAAACTCTTTTAAACCCTCTAGAACAAACTGAATAAACAAAGAATAAGAACATTTCTAGCCAATACTAAACAAACGTATTCCCGCATCTAAACAGGAGGCTTGGTTGAATCATGCGGCACACAGGACGAGCCACAAATCCGTGAGTCCGTATTACAAACCCGTGAGTACGGATTGCGAAAGCGTGGGCACGGTTTATGAATTTGTGGGTACAGATTGCAAAAACTGAGGGCACGGTTTACAAATCTGAGAGCACGGATTAGGAACTCGTGGGTACGGTTTATTAATCCGTTGTGATAAAGTGCAGAATGTTTCTAACGTTAGTGTTTTTGGAGCAATTGAATGCCTTCAAACAAAAGCTACCGAGGAATCGTCAAGAAAAGTAAAGGCCAGTTTTAAAGTTTTACAAAAAATAAAATTTGTAGCCTAGCCTATAGCCTATATTGTTCTTGGATTGTTCGAAGAAAAAACGACATACTAAACACGCCAGCCTAATCTCAGGAGCTGCTTTGATTACGCTCATGGCGTTTAAAAAGACGCGGCGCTCCCATTGAAAACAATTGAAAACATATACGACAGGCGTGTGGAAAATTTCCACACGGGCTTTCAAGTGGGGGAGGGCGCAAATTGGCATTTGAATGTTGTGTTACATTCTAAAACATTTAACGTGTGACGCACACACACAACTGCACATGGACACACACAGGGCTTACATTCTGTTTGATTGTGTTATTGTTGCAAACATGCTGCTCTAAACTCTAGTAAACTAGTGTTTTCTGTCGGTGTCAGCAGCAAAGATAAAGTTGATGATGCTGACTCGCCATCTTCGCAGTGAACGCGCATAGGCCTAAACGCATAGGCTACTTCGAATTAGCCTACTTATGTAGAGAGTTGGCAATTTATTTTCGTTTTTAATTGTTTTGTTTAAAAGTAGACATTTAAAGCTTTCTAGTTCTCAGGTCTGTGAGGCAAGCATCACGGTGTTTCGGTTCATATACAGTATGAGACGCACTCCAGTTCACACGCGCGCCTCTGTGTCCTGATTATATTGTCTGATATTTACTTCTAATGTGTTAATCCAGTCAATTTGTTGATGAAACATTTATTAAAATGAAGATAGAATTTATCCGAAACGAAATTTACAAGCTTTCTACAAAACAAAACTTAGTTGGTGGTCAAAATCATGTCTGACCCACTCCAAATATTTTCCGATATTGGGTAGCTTTTGATCCTATCTTACTCGGTTCACTTTTCATATAGCCTACTCAACATAGACAAAATAATAAAAATAAGTTTATTTATTTTTTAATTTATCATTAACAATATTGTTGTTTGATTTAATAATCATTGTTCAACATGTTCAGACTGAACCAATAAAACATTTAATTTGAAAGTATTTAAAAGTTTAAAAGTCGTTATTTTTGTTGTTTTTTTGCGCACAAAAGTGTTCTCGTCGTTTGATAAACTTAAGATTGAGCCCCTGTAGTCACTTGGACTATTTTAACGATGTCTTTAATGACTTTTCGGGGACAGCAAGAGCCAGTCCCTCAAGAAGCCTATGGACTGTATGCAGGAGCGATCTTAATATCTTAAATATCTTAATTTGTGTTCCGAAGATGAACGAAGGTCTTACGGGGTTGGAACAACATGAGGGTGAGTAAATACTGACAGAATTTTCATTTTTGGGTGAACTAACCCTTTAAATATTTCAATATTTAATTCAAAACCACCACAAAACAGTTCGTGACATTTTAAAAAGCCGTGAATCAATGTATTAAGGCCACTGAAACTGAAACTGACATCTCTCAATACAGGAGCAGAAGCGCTGGTTCAGATTTTATTATTTGTTGTTTAAACATGCGTGTTGCATAAAATAAATAAATATATATAGGCTATATATATTTGATATGGTCTAGGCTAATTATAGCATTGATTACTGTGGAGGGGGGATGTTTTTTTTTAATTCTACATGGAACCCCATTAAGCTTTATTTTCTATATTTTTTGCATAGCTGCTTTTGAAGATGTAATTCAGTCAATCTGGAAGAGATTTGTTCCTTAGTGTAAAATAGAAATTCATGGTCATTTTATTTTATAAATATAAGCAAAAAAACTAAATGGTGTAACAGATTTTTCTGCATTAGTAGCCTAAATATAAAACACAACTACAGTAATCCATGTTTGATCAAGCTTCGAACCCATGTCTTTGTAATGGTAGAACCGTAGGCCTGTGTTCTACCACTGAGCCATGTGTTCACTCTTAAGAGTAAGAAAAAGGTTTGTTGTTATCCCTATTGTGAATGTAGGCCAGGGCTACTTTAGGCTACATGAAAAAAGAGACCTCTTACAGTTTTAAAGTCCCCGTGAAATCAAAATTGAACCTATTTACTTTGTTAGCGCATATTACTAGTCTTGTGGTGAACAATTAATCCGTGCAAGTAAAAATATATTTAAAAAATGTTTTACCTTGGTAATCTTTAATCAAAATCTGAAAAGTTACTTCCGGTCTGGAACGGTTTCTTTTTCTGATGACGTAGGTTTCACAGTTTGGGTGGGGAAACGCTTAACCACTCCCCTCAAACCGTTAGTTTGCTATGAGCGAGAGATGGAGAGGAGGAGCGCTAGAGTAAAACCCTGCCCTCTGTTCAATATTCCGTTTCACTTGGAAATACGTCACAGCACTGGAGAAAAATCGTTTGTAACTTCCGGTTCACGGGGACTTTAAAATATGATTTTATTATAGCTATGATGAGAAAAATAAATTCAAGTGAGCACCGCCCCGTTTGTCGAACAATATTAAGGCCACTGAAACTGAAACGCGCGGTGCATGTTATGTCTCAATACAGGCGCAGAAGCGCTGGTTCAGATTTTATTAGGCTATTTGTTGTTTAAACGTGCGTGTTGCATAATTAATATATATATATATATATACATACATACACATATTTGATAGTGCCTATTTAGGCGAATTATAGCATTGATTACTGTGGAGGGGGAAATACCCCACCGGCAAATCGCAACTTGCTTATAGCTTGGTTATGTTTTTGTTTTTTGTTGTTTTTTAATCTACATGGAAATTTTTTTAACATAACTGCTTTTGAAGATGTAAATTCAGTCAATTTGTTGGAAGAGATTTGTTCCTTAATGTAAAATAGAAATGCAAGGTAATTTTAATACATGTTTATGCGGGATTTGAAACAGTGTCATCAAAATAAGTGTACCAAAGTTCTACCACTCGACCACGACTTTTCTCACTGACAAAAGCCCAGAAGTTCGGTTGTTCAGCAGTCAGTGTGCGCACGCGAGAGAAGCGCTCTTCAGTCTTCGCATTCCTCATGTCAATAGCGTCATTGAAAGCAGCACTTTATTTTCGCTGACTGCGAGATAGGCCTATTTTAACTTTTGATTAATAAAATGTGCTCATATAGCCTAAAAGTTTATATTCTAGTTAAAGCTATATTCTATTTAAAATGTAGGCTACTTTTACATAATTACGTTTTTAGACAAACGGGTCGGCGCGTATGGTTGGGTTGCGGAGAGTTCGGGTTACGGAGAGTTTGTGAGTTATAACGGAAATCATTATGAACATCAGCTATGCTAATTATTTCCCATCTGCCTTTCTGCTGTTATCTCGGGACGCTTGTCCCGAGAAAAATGGCGTTCGTCAGGTCCAGTTTTGTGTCCAGCCTCTCACGGGGATTTCGGATGCCCCAACGCCTGTGATGAGACGACTCAACGCCTGTGATGAGACGACTCAACGCCTGCGATATGTTATGGCGCCGTTTGATTCATAAACAATATTTATATTTAATATTTATATTTAAACAATATGAATGTAAGCCAGAGGAGAACTGGCCCCCGACTGAGCCTGGGTTCTCCCAAGGTTTTTTCTCCATCCAATCTGATGGAGTTTGGTTCCTTGCCACTGTCGCCTTGCTTTTGGCTTGCTTTGAGCTTGCTCAGTTGGGGTTATTTAGTGTTTAGCAATGTTGTTGATCTGTGTTGTGCTACTTTCATGTTATCACTGTGAAGCTGCTTTGATACAATCTGTATTGTGAAAAGCGCTATATAAATAAATAAATGTGACTTGACTTGACTTTTGCTTTCGCTAAATGTCCCTTTGCGCCACCTGGTGGTCATTTCGCCACCGACTTTGAAATACGGCTGGTTTATTTTTGCCGCGGTGGATTTACCGCGGCGGTAAACGACATTCTGGTTGTCCACCTACTGTAACAGCACCTTGCCGGGTAAAACCGCACTATGCAGACACTTCTGGTGTACGGGAACCAGGGAGTGCACCCCTACCTTGGTATATTGCTGTTAGGGTGTCCTGATGGATTGGATGATGATACGCCTGGGAAGACTGGTGTCCGGTCATTGACCTTGAGGGACATCTTGCTCCTTCCCGCTCTGCGTATCGGCGGCCCCCCGTGGATCAGATGTCAATTAATTCCGACATCATACAGGATGGCAGGATGCCCTGTATAAAAAGCTGCCCTGTGGAAGCCTGTGGATTGGGTGACTACAGTATGGCTAGATCCCCTCATGGTCCCGGAGCCAGGGATCATGGTGGTGGTGGTGGTGGCTCATCCGACTATTTGACCTTGGATCTGGTAAAGGTTAAGAGATGTTCAGTGGTATTGACTCTGTGCACGAGAAAAATGCTAACTTCCGGCTTGAGGGCGGATGTTGGGTACTTCGGTTCCGGTTGCCGTTGTTTACATCAGTGGACCGGCTATCTAAAGCTTAGCTATCTAAATATATTTGTCTAAAACTATGTTCGTTTGTTCATTGTCAAGTCAATCAACACAGTTTTCACACATATTTGGGTGTAGCCAGGCGCTGCTGCATTGTGAAAAGTAAACGATATTTAAATCTGCGTTTTGTCACCACACCCAAGCAGTCGCTTTACCGAGTGGAGCGTTGCGTATCCATGACAACTAGAAGGAAGTTTTTAGGCTACTAATTATTTATTATATTATACCCTTTAACCAGGAGAAGCCCCTGGGGTTAGAACCTATTTTGCAAGGGAGACCTATATACAGTAATAACGTTAAGTCAACGGCATTCATAAACACGCTGAAAAGAGATTACGCGTGTTGATAGCATGCCAAAAATACGTGATAAGTGTCATACATACGCAATTTCATGAGATCAGTCTGAGCATGGATGTTGTTGTGACTTAACGTATCCTTCAAAATTATGCAAATACTGAGAGATGTAATATTTAAACCCATTCTCTCTTGCTCTGGGGAGCTGGAGAAAAATCATTAGCCAGTCGATGTACATAATCGACTGTTATATTCGGCAAATGTTCAAGACATCTGGAGAAATATACATCGTCCATCAGGCTACCGGAAACTAGACACCCCCTATCGGTTTCGCAGCCGGAAGTAGCATATGCTAACGTGCACATAGTCCATTGACTCGTCTCCCCAGGGGAAAGGATGGAGACAATGCCCTGACAGCAAACGATGCAGCAAACCTCGGAGTGAGGAGTCAAGTCAGAGAAGCCTCAGGTCCAGTGCAAACTGGCACCTCCCAGATCGTTAGGGGTGAACGATCGAAACCATCCTCCGATGGGGCACAGGCTGGTGAAACCGGAGTGGTGGTTCTACTACCGCTGCGGGACTTCACTTGTGCCTTATGTGGCGTGTCGGCTAGCGCCCTAGCTTGGATTAAAAGACACTTTGCGATCCAGCATGGAAAGGCGCTTGTTAGATACAGTTGCAGATCGTGTGGAAAAACCTCTGATTCGGCCCATCCTATAGCATGTCACATCCCTAAGTGTAAAGGGGTGAACGCACCAGTGGGAACAGTGAGGTGCGAGGCTACGTTTGGGTCGGAGCGAGCGTGGAGTATAAATGAGCTGCACGTCCACCCGGAGATTAAGTTGAGCAGGAAACGGGGAGGTTCAGCTCTTCAGCAGTCTGAGGTGGAGGCTGGGACTCTTAGCACCTTGGTTGGAGGCAGGGGATCCTCTGTAGAGGATCGCCCTCCCAAACGTCAGTGCAGATCCTGAGCTGCAAGGGAAAGTGAGGATCCGTCAGAGCCCTCAACAAGTGTGTCGTAGTGTTGTTTTTGACAGCCTGTTTTAATTTTAGTTTTAGTCTAGTTTTTGTGTCAAGCTGACATTTTAGTTTTTGTTAGTTTTAGTCACGTTCATACTCTTTTTAGTCTAGTCTAGTTTTAGTCGACGAAAATTGATGACATTTTAGTCTAGTTTTAGTCGACGAAAACCGATGACATTTTAGTCTAGTTTTAGTCGACGAAAGACATAGTCTAGTTTTAGTCAATGAAAATTGTATTTAAGTCTCTTTTTAGTAGGGAATTCTATTTAACCCAGTCAATATATAAGAAGCCTACCTAGTAGAAACCAATTTTTTCTTTTTGCCAAACCCATTTCAAACAATCTTATCTTCTTATAGTTATCTTCTTATATTATTGTTACCTTATAGACTCAAGAATACATCCAGGAAGACGCTCTGAATTGAATTTACAACATATTTATTTTACCAACCAAAGATGTTACAGCCTACACACATGTTGAAATGAAAGTTTTTCCAAAATGTCATTTCTTCTTTTTCTCCCAAAGACGAATCCCCTTCTCTGTGTCTGACTTAACTCTGTTTGTTGTCGTTTATGCTAACGCCTGTTTTACACATACTCCATTTGCAGTGCGTATGTTTCCCGCACCCAGTTATAACAGTTATAGATTAGCGCTCATACCGCGCGCACTAGGAGCGGCGCGTCATAACAGCAGAGCAGAGATCTACACAGTACCTCAACAACGCGACACAATGGATGTAGGCTAAAATACTGATTTGAATCGATGTTTTATTAACAAGTTTCGGGAGGATCACGTTCTAATGATCAAACAATCAAGTCAGCCAGCTGTCAGCAATCAGTAATCAACTGGTTCACTCAATCAGCACAAGTAAAGCCTATAAAAACACACAGTTGACTCACCCTTATTTCTCGACTGTTCTCAGCATTTGGTGTAGCAGCTACTGCTTTGCAAAAAGATGTCCCAAATGCAACTTTCAACATCCGATGACGACCTCAACCATGCTCCGCCGCCATCAGCTGGCCCCAGGACAACTTCTCCACCTGATACCGCCTCCGAGCCCCACGTTTCATCTCGTGGGCGCCGGTCGGTACAAACAACTCCTTGCATGCCAAGACGCCGGGGCTTACCCTCACCTCCACCGGCGAGGACTCCAGCTTCCTCCCCAGCGTCCTCCTATCGTTCGGCCGTGCCAACGATTCCGCCTATTGAAAAGTGGACAGTCTTGAGTCTAAGACAAGCGCTGATAAACTCAGATTTTCAGCCCTCGCGCAGGATGACTAAAGTGCAACTTTACAACATGTACGTTACCTTGCAATCATCAAACATCTCTCCTAGATCCACCCCAGGTTCCAAGGCGGCCAGCAGGCCGGGAAATTCTCGCGAGGCCCTGAACTCGCCTCGCCCGACTCTGCAACCTTCCCGTACAAGGTCTGGTTTTCCGCGCGCTTCGGCCCGGAGCGCCAGGATTTCTGCGAGCCTGGGTCGCGCTCCAGATTCCACCGCCACGAGACATCACTCGCCTCTCGCTTCACCTCAGCTTTTCAGCACGGCGCTTCCCGCCGCAGCGCCATTCACAGCTGGGCCCGCCGGCTCACATTCCGCTTCACAGTTTTTTCCTCCTGCTGTTTCTAACCCCTTTCCTCTGCAGTGGCCTCCGGCTCCCGTAGCAAACGCTAGCGTGAGGTTGCCTCCGCTAGCGGCAGAGGCTCAAACTTTCCACCAGTTTCCTGCGACTAACCCCTCCCCTTTTCAGTGGCCTGCAGCCCAAGCAAGCGCAAGACCACCTCCGCTTGCAACACAGGCTCAGGCATCTCATCCATTTTCTCCTTTTCCCTCTGGTGCTTATTTCAATCTTCCTTCTCAAGCCCCACAGGCCGACCTAAGCGTGAGGCTGCCTCCGCCGACAGTCGCAGCCCAGGCTTCTCTCCCTTACAGCTCTCTTCTAAATGCCAAATCACAATATTCTCTTTTCACAGCTTCCCCGATGCCAGTTCCACCAAACGCCGTCGCTCTGGAGCCTCCCCCGGTGACTCAAAACATCCGAGCACAGATTATGGCAGGTGCGGATGTAGATCTCTCACATTTACTTTCTCTTTTTCCCGTATCCGATTCCAACCGTCAGTTAGACTGCGGGGATTTTTCAGTCACTTTAAAAAATCAAAATACACATTCGTCACGTTTACTTTCTTTTCCAGAGTTTTCAATTGCTTTCAGCCACTACACAGACATCATTTGCTCAGCCTTCCCCCATAGACGACGCGAACTGAACGACTATTTAGCACTGATAGCCGAGCTCGCGTTGTCCTACGGGGGAGGGCACTTTTACACTTACCACAAACTCTTTTCAGCAAAATGCGCCGTTAGGGTTTCTCAGTGGAACCAATGCCCTTACTGGGGAGCACTAGACACTGACTTACACAGTAGAGTCTTCCTCGGCTGCAGGAATATTTCCTGCGCGGTCTGTAGGTCAGTGTCGCATCCCACGACATCGTGTCCCCAAGTTAACCCCTTCGTTTCTTCTGAAACAGCTCCAGTCAAATCCACTAGCTACACACCAAGACCGGCGACTAGCAACCTTCACGAGGCTAAATTCAGCTCCAGAGCACTCACAGACAACAAACAGCCTTGCAACAATTTTAACATTGGCAAATGCACCAGGCAGCGTTGTCGGTACTTGCACATATGCAGCTTTTGCGGCGGTGCTCATGCCCGTCCCGTATGCCCTGTATATAAAGATGTCAATAAAAAATCTAGAAATTATTTATCGACTCCTGTGAATATTTCTCGCCTTTCCATCGAACTAGCTCACCACCCGGACTCCGAATTCACCGAATATCTGCTGTCTGGCCTACTACACGGCTTTAAACCTGGAGTGGTTTTTCCGCTCTCCCAAAACATCATCTGCGATAATCTCCAATCGGCTCTCGCCGAGCCCGACGTGGTAGACAACCTGATTAAAAAAGAAGTCGAGTCAGGCTTTATGATCGGCCCTTTTGATGAGCCTCCTTTCAAAAATTTTCGCATTAGCCCCATTGGAGTGGCTACGAGAAAGTTTTCAGGTAAGAAACGCCTCATAGTCGATCTGTCAGCTCCACATAAGTCCATGTTCCCAAGCATTAACAGCCTGATCCCACTCAACGAATTTTCTCTCAAATACCACGACGTAGATCACGCAATCGACCTGATTAAAATCGTGGGTCGGGGTGCCTGGCTCGCTAAAATTGACATCACTTCAGCTTTTAAAGTGATGCCCATCCACCCGGATTCATGGCACTTATTCGGCGTGCGCTGGCATGAGAAATTTTATTTCGCCGTACGCTTAACTTTTGGATGCAAAAGCAGCCCCAAAATTTTCGACATGCTATCTGAAGCCGTTTGCTGGATCTTGTCAAACAATTACGCAATTCCTCACCTCATTCACCTGCTGGACGATTTTCTAATAATTTCGCCTCCTGGCGCCATCCCAGCAGCCCAGATCCTCACAGTTCAAAAAGTCTTTTCCGAGCTCGGAATCCCCATCGCCCAGGAAAAAACCATGGGTCCCGCTACATCCATCGAGTTCCTTGGCATTAATCTAGATTCAGTTCGATTCCAGGCCTCCCTGCCCAAGGAGAAAATTGATAGGATAATCCTCATCTCATCTACCCTCGCGGACAGTCCAGAGTGTTCCAAACGCGAACTCCTATCCATGCTCGGCCACTTAAACTTCGCCATGCGCATTATTCCACAAGGCCGCCCTTTTATTTCTCATCTCCTCTTTCTCGCGTCTTCAGTCCACGCACTAGAGGATCTAATTTCCATAACTCCGGCATGCCGCGACGAACTCGGGCTATGGATAACTTTCCTTAAACAGTGGAACGGCCTATCCTTTTTCTATAAGGATCTAATTTCCTCCCCCCTCGACATCCAGCTGTTCACAGATGCAGCCCCCTCTGTTGGCTTTGGAGGGTTCTACCAAGGTCGCTGGTTCGCGTCTACGTGGCCCCCCCAAATACAGGACACGCTTCAGTCCTCTGCATTATTCGAGCTCTACCCTCTCGTAGTAGCAGCCTTCCTGTGGGGGAAAGAATGGACTGCTAGCAGCATTGTAGTGCATTGTGACAACGAAGCTACAGTCCAGTGCATTAATAAAGGCCGTTCCCATGCACCCGCTCTAATGCCACTTTTAAGACGTCTAACCTGGATTTCCGCATGTGACCAATTTATCTTAATCGCAAAACACATCCTCGGGTCAAAAAACCAAATTGCTGACTCTCTGTCTCGCTTTATGTTTCAGAAATTCAGGATGCTGGCTCCAGAGGCGGACGAGCTCCCAACTCCAGTACCTCATTATTCGGAATTAATATTCCCATAACTCACCCGCAAAAATCCCTCCTCAACAGATCGCTCGACACCATTCTCCAAGCTGTTTCCCCCAGAACTCTCCAATCCTATGTGACCGCATGGAGATGTTTTAAAGCCTTCCACCTTTCTTATAACACGCCATTCCCTGATTTTTCCCTCCTTACAATAACCTCCTTTATCTCTTAACTCGACAGCGTCAAAAACCTCCAAGTCGGGTCCATCAAAAGTTATTTAAGCGGCATCCAATTTTTTCACAAATTGATCCACGGCGCCCCCTCTCCGGAAATAAATAATTCACAAACCTCCCTCTTGATTAAAGGCATCCAACGATCCCAGCCCACCCGCCCGGATACCAGACAACCCATAACTTTAGATATTCTCACTAAATGCATTCAGACCCTCCGCACAGGCTACCGATCCCTCAATACCTCCCGCACACTCGACGCCATGTTCATTCTAGCCTTTTTTGGTTTCCTAAGATGCTCTGAACTGGCTATCACTTCCAGATTTGACCCAAAAATCCACCCAAACATCTCAGATCTCTCAGTGCTCGACAACGAAACAATCTCGTTTCTGATTAAACAGAGCAAAACAGACCAAACCAAAAAAGGCCACTTCATATATATTTTCAACCTCTCGTCACCAATTCAACCGTTCCAAACTATATTAGCCTACCTCCAACTGAGAAACTCTCATGCAAAATCCCCTCTCGAACCCTTGTTCATCGACGATTCTAACAAACCCGTGACATGCTTTTGGTTCCAAAAACACCTAAAATCTGTTCTCCAACTTTCAGGCATCCCAGCAGAGAATTTCTCCAGTCATTCCTTCCGCATTGGAGCAGCAACCTCAGCAGCCCAAAAAGGCCTCTCTCAGCAACAGATCCAAGCGCTCGGAAGATGGTCCTCAGACGCGTTCCAAACTTATATCAGAACTAATCGTTTCCATGTCAAAAAAGCCCACCAAATCCTCATTGGTTAAAAAAAATAAAAAATAAAAAATAAAAAATAAATTTTTCGAGTATCCATTCCATGCCTTCTCGTTCTTCATCCGGCAAATATTGATCTCCCAGCGGACATAGCGAGAGCCTTCCTGGTCGAGCTTCTATGTCTTCTCTGTCTCCGTCCAGCAAGTATTAATCTCCCAGCGGACCCAGAGACAGCCTTCCCAGTCGAGTAATTATATATCTCCTCTTTCTCCGTCCAGCGAGTATTGATCTAGCGGACACAGCAAGAGCTTTCCTGGTCGATTATTTATGTCTATTATTTCTCCGTCCAGTGAGTATTGATCTCCCAGCGGACACAGCGAGAGCTTTCCCGGTCAATTATTTATATCTATTCTTTCTCCGTCCAGCGAGTATTGATCTCCCAGCGGACCCAGAGACAGCCTTCCCGATCGAGTACGTGTATCTCCTCTTTCTCCATCCAGCGAGTATTGATCTCCCAGCGGACCCAGAGATAGCCTTCCTGGTCAGGTACGCATATCTCCCCTTTCTCCGTCCAGCGAGTATTGATCTCCCAGCGGACTCAGCGAGAGCTCCCTTGGTCGAGCATCTTCATCTCCTCCTCCATCCAGCGAGTATTGATCTCCCAGCGGACTCAGCAAGAGCTCCCTTGGTCGAGCATCTTCATCTCCTCCTCCATCCAGCGAGTATTGATCTCCCAGCGGACTCAGCGAGAGCTCCCTTGGTCGAGCATCTTCATCTCCTCCTCCATCCAGCGAGTATTGATCTCCCAGCGGACTCAGCGAGAGCTCCCTTGGTCGAGCATCTTCATCTCCTCCTCCATCCAGCGAGTATTGACCTCCCAGTGGACATAGCCTAACCCTCCCAGTAAAGCATCTATGTTTTTCTTTCAGGACTGGTGAGGCTTACCGATGCCGGGACCTTTGCCACAAGAACCCTCCCGTTCGGACACCGCGAGCTCTCCCAGCCAAAACTACCAGGCTCTCCTTGAAATGCCAGCCCGCCAATCTCTGCGCTCTTTTCGGGGGGTCTTTAAGCAGGCGGCTGTCCTTTACTTACTTTGCTTTTTGGGGAGTACTCTGGGTTCGGGCCCAATTTCCGAGCTCGGAGCCCTCCCCCCGGACAGCACGCCAAATACGCATAACTATTTTTATTCTCTGATCATTAGTGAGTGTGAACTCGTGAATCGATGTTTTATTAACAAGTTTCGGGAGGATCACGTTCTAATGATCAAACAATCAAGTCAGCCAGCTGTCAGCAATCAGTAATCAACTGGTTCACTCAATCAGCACAAGTAAAGCCTATAAAAACACACAGTTGACTCACCCTTATTTCTCGACTGTTCTCAGCATCCCTCCACCACCCCATCTCCTCACACTTGCCTAATTATCTTCCTAAACAGAGATACGGGGGGAGTACTCTGGGTTCGGGCCCAATTTCCGAGCTCGGAGCCCTCCCCCCGGACAGCACGCCAAATACGCATAACTATTTTTATTCTCTGATCATTAGTGAGTGTGAACTCGTGAAATAAAAAATAGAGAATAAATGTTGTGATTGTGGTACAGCCATAGATCAGTTGCGCACTGCAAACGCAGCACATTTAAAAGCAATAACGCACGCGCAGCTCCTGCATACACACTGCTACACGCACCGCATACACTCTACACACGGAGTGTGTGTGAAACAGCTGTAACTCACGCAGCTGTTTCTTCTAAATAATGCCACGAGTGGGGCTCGAGGATCTGAGGTCGCATGCGTTGTATAGTGCGATCTAAGGCCGGATTCACATATAGCGCCTAAAAACGCGTAGAAAATGCTGGGCGCGCCGCATTCTCCATTTTACAAAGCGCCAGGTCGGTTGCGCTTCAGTTGGTTCTTCACATGACCTATTGTGTGCGTATGGTGCGCTTGCGGTATTCTGAAAAGTTGAGATGTTTTTATCTCGACGCGGCGCGGACGCGCATGGAAAAACCGAGCGCGTCGCACCGCGACCGCACCGCTTCCATTATGAGCGCGCATACCGCGCGCCTACATTTGAAATAACGAACTTGAGCGCGCAAAAGACGCGATATGTGAACCGGCCCTAATGCAGCCCCTGAAGTGACACAGGAAACAGAAATGCTGCATACTAATAATGCAAGTAGGCCAAACGAGACGAAATAACGTTAAAATAACATTTCGTCTCGTTTTGGTCAACGAAAATGAAGAGACATTTTAGCAGTTTTTATTTTTGTAAACCACATTTAATCTCGTTTTTATTCGTCAACGATATTGCATTATACATTTAGTTATAGTCATCGTCACACGACCAGCATTTACGTTGTCTCGTCTCATGATAAAGGTTCGTTGACGATGATATTTAGTCATAATTTTCGTTGACGAAAGCAACACTAGTGTGTCGGTCCCTCCCATTCAACCCAACTTGCCAGAGGGTGGCCTCCTGATTCTCCTCAGAGAGACGGCCCACAAAATGGTGAGCGAGGGGAGGGCAACACCACAGGCCTCACTCAAGCACTTCAAGCCTGGCTGGATGGCTGCGACCAATTACCCGAATTGGTTGAGGCGGCAACGCAAAGGATACTCCAAGGATGCGTCCATGGAGGGGAGAGTGGCCCCAGAACACCTGTGCCCTCAGGAAGGAGGAAAGCCCGACCACGGTATCGGAGCAGGCACCGTGAAAGATATCTCGCCCATAAACGTGCCTACCACAAAGTCCAATACCAGTTCAAACACGACCCGGCCCGCCTAGCGGCTGAAATTCTCGATGGGAGACAGGACACACGTTGTCCTATTTCAGCCGAAGTCATTCATGAGTTCTTTCTGGCAAAATGGGGGGACCCTCCCCCCTTCCGTGGGCTGGGTCGATTCAGGGCTGAGGAGTGTGCTGACAACAGTCTTCTCATGGGGCTACTCTCCCAAGGCGAGATCCAATCTAGCCTTCGTCAGGCCTCGAACGACTCCGCACCGGGCCCAGACGGGATTGGGAAACGGGATATTCTCAATTGGGATCCCGGATGCGAGGCCCTCACCAGGCTGTTCAACATGTGGTGGATTACGGGAGTCGTTCCTTCCCGTCTGAAGAAAAGTACTAATAACCAAGACATCTGACCCAGGAGCGGTGATGGAGGTGGGCAACTGGAGGCCTATCACCAACGGGTCTATGATCTTGAGGCTCTTCACTAGGGTGTTAACACAGCGGCTAACTGATTCATGCCCAGTTCACCCTAGGCAGAGGGGATTTCGTGCTGCCCCCGGGTGTGCGGAAAATATTGAGGTTCTGCGAGGCCTCATCCGACACTGCAAAGAAGAGCGCAACCCACTCGCAGTAGTATTCATCGACTTTGCACAGGCGTTCGACTCCGTTTCCCATGAGCATATCCTGTCAGCTCTTGGGCAAATTAAAATGGATCCCCACATGGTAGGTCTGATCCAGCAGATCTATACGGACAGTCCTACCTGTGTCGAGATCGGGGGTAGGAATACCCCTGACATTAAAGTGAGGGTTGGTGTTAAGCAAGGAGACCCATTGTCTCCCTTGCTTTTCAACATTGCCTTGGATCCACTGATCCAAAGCCTCGGACGCAATGGCCGCGGTTACACCATGGAGGGGGGTCAAACAGTAGTGTGCCTTGCATTTGCTGATGACCTTGTGCTGATAGGAGGATCTTGGAAGGATATGGAACACAATCTTAAACTGCTCGACTCGTTTTGCCGGGACACCGGGCTCAGGACTCAGCCTGCCAAATGTAAGAGTTTCTTCTTGAAACCTGGTGCTGGTTCGTTCACAGTTAACGACTCCCCCCCCCTTGGACACTGGGGGGGGGGGGGGGCTGATTCAGCAGACCAGGGGTGGTTGAGCCTGAGCTGACGGGTGCTCTGGAGAGATGGGTTAGGAACATCGGGAAATCCCTCTTTAAACCCTCACAAAGGGTGGTTCTCCTCAATCAGTATGCCCTTCCTCGTCTTTACTACCAAGCCGACCTGGGGGTGGTTGGCGACAATGTACTGCGAGCCTTGGACGGAAAAATCAGAGGAACGGTGAAGGAGTGGTTGCACCTTGCACCGTCCACCTCTGATGGGCTATTATATGCGATGAAGCGGGATGGTGGCCTGGAGATTTGCAAGCTCATTCGACACATTCCGTCAATGCAAGCGAGAAGGCTTCACTGCCTTTCTTGCATTGATCAGCCGGTTACCAGGGCACTAATGCAGACTCCATTCATGCGGTCTAAGTTTGAAAGGGCGTGGATGAGGGCCGGCGGCACAGATGAAAACCTCCCACTGGCCAGTGGTGAGGAATCGAACGATAGAGGAGACGCCGCCGGTCTGCTGACCCACACGTGTGTTTCTCCGTTTGACTGTAGACGTGATGAATTCCTTAAGTGGGCAGGCCTCCCTACCCAAGGTGTGGGTATACTCGGCTTTAGGGGATCGGTAGCGAGCAATTCGTGGCTGAGGAAGCCCGAGTGTATTACTGAGAAGCAGTACATAGCGGCTCTTCAGCTGCGGGCTGGAGTGTATCCCACCCGTGAGTTCCGGTGTCGGGGTAGAAGCAAGACCGGGGCAACTTGCAGGAGGTGTCCACACAGGTTGGAGTCATGCTCACACATACTGGGGCAATGCCCGGCAATGAGCGCGGCCAGGATTGCCCGGCACCACAAGTTGTGCCGTCTCCTCGGGACTGAGGCAGAGTCCCTCGGGTGGGAGGCACGCTGGGAATGGGAGTTCAGATCCCGTTACGGGGTTGTGAGACGACTAGACCTGGTACTCATCCGAGGGGATCTCGCCTTGGTCATTGACGTAACAGTCCAATTTGAGATGGCTCCTGACACCCTTTCGGTGGCAGAGCGTCAAAAAGAGGACTATTACGGGCCCTACAAGAGTCTGATCGCATCGAAATTGGGAGTCAAGCATGTTCAGGTCTTCGGGTTCCCCATGGGTGCTAGGGTCCTATGGCATGACGGCAATTACAAGTTGCTTGAAACCATGGGTATGGGGAAGCGGAGGATGATATCCTTCGCGAAGCTGATGAGCCGGAGGTGCCTCCTATACTCGTTGGACATTCTGCGGAGATTCACCTCCACCCGAAGGACGTAGGTATCGAGGGCGTGATCCCCGTTGTGCATGCCTGCCGTTAGTACGGGCGTGAGTTGGGTAATGTGTAAGCCTGAACCCGTGAAGGGTCAACAGTGCTAGCATGCCTGAACAGGTTTTGTCACACGGCGGGGCAAAGAATGACGGGGCTGATTAAAGGGGGAGCTGATGTGGGCCTCGGTAGGGTCGGCGGGAGAAGGTTGCAGCTTTGACCGTCGGCTCTGCGGGGGTTTGTTTTGGCTCCTCATAGACCAACGGAAGGTGGGTTACTCCCCCTCATTGGGCCCACCTTGATGTGTATCGGTCCGCTTGGTAAAGCATGTCTCAGGCTCCGTGAAGGAGTACCTGTGGCTGCACAGCTGGGAGGGTCTGACCGCATGGTGAGGTATAAAGATGGGGGGTCCGGTTATCCGGGTTGTCGGGGTCGCGGCTCCTGTGAAGGTGATGGGTATGAGGAGCTCATTGCGTTGAAGGGAGGCACGGCTCCGACCTCGAGTACTCAAGGGCGTTTCGAATGATGATGGCCTCGACACTGACCTGAGCGGACAAGCCCGGTTGCCAGAAGGGTGCCACAGTAGTAACAAGCGCATGTGTCTCTGAAAGACCCAGCCTGAGGGCAAATACGCAGGACCCAGCACCAACGAATGGGATGACTGTATCAGCTCACATATGGTAAAGGACTACCTGTAGGGTCAGGGCAAAGGGTGAAGGAACCGGACGCACTGGAAGGGCAGAACCCGAGTTCAGAACTTACCACTTGTAGGATGTTTCCCCCAGTGTTCCCTGCAAGTTTGGTGAGTCAATCTGAAGTGCTAATGCCCTCTCCTGGTGCAAAACCCGAAAGATGGGCAATCTGTCTAGAAGCAGGCATGCTTCTCCACCAAATCATGAGGTTGCGACGGGGCGGGGATCTCCAATATGGACGGACTCCCAGCGAAGGGACATGCCAGTGGCAGGAAGACCTCCCCAGTATGGGGCAGGTACATTTCGCCTAGGGAGCGAGGAATGTTGTGAGGGGAAAAGTCCCACGACCAGCCTACATACCCGAAAGATGGATATAAGTCCCACTCTAGTGGCACCCCCATGGCAGAGAAGTGGGGGGTGGGCAGAACTCAACCCACACTAATCATCTCTCTCTCTGTTTTCTTTTACAGTTGCTGGAGCAGAGGCAGGGGAGCGGAGCAGTTGTTGCGGACAAGGCCGTTGCCGGTTGGCAGGATAGGGACGGAACGGGACTCGATATGATTATACCAAATGCTACCCACTGGAACACTGCAGATGCACTAGTGACACAAATTCGCAGCATCATTGGCTTCATGTCTATATGGTGACGTGAGTATACTACCTTCCAAAGCCGGTTTTTGTAGTACGTTGGTTGTTCGACCGAATAATCAGCATGCCAGAGATGGGGACTCGAGTTTGAGACTCGGACTCGAGTGCGACTTAAGTCGCACACACAGTGACTTCAGACTCGACTTGAGACTCGCCCTCGAAAGACTTCAGATTTGACTCGGACTCGAGCTGCGGGACTCGTGAACAATGTTTATTTTTAGGAAACGTCTGACGAACTCGCTGTTATTCCCCGAGGGGAATAACAGCGAGCTCGTCAGACGTTTGACGTACTACGTATCTGCTGCACGCGCACATGAGAGGACACGCATGAGAGGATAGCGAACATGTCGACTGCTGTGCCATTCATCGCAAGCTTTGGATAAAAAAAATTTTAAACAAGAAGGCCCAAATAAAAGGAGCGCTATATGCAAAATATGCGGTATCAATATCAAAGATTCTGGCTCCACCACATCGAATTTTATCAGGCATCTGAAAACGCATCCTGATAGGTCAGTAAACATGTTTAGCTCAGCATTGACCATCTAACATTACCGTTAGCTTGCTTCTTGCTTCTTGCTTTAGCTATGGTTATGGGAGGTTAACTGCGACTGTCTTGTCTTCCTTATGAAATATAAATGAGCGTTTATAGCGTCAACCCTTGTATGGTGTTCGGGTCTATACGACCCGTTTTCAAAAAGTGAAAGAAAAAAAAACGTTTTTAAAAGTGTGTATGTACTGTACTGTGTGTTCATGCACCAAGGCAAAATAGAGATATTAACTTAAAAGTAAAGCATTCTTGGTGTTTTGTCATGTTGCAATAGCCTGTTTACATACATTTGATTTTAATATACCAAAATCAAAGCTAATACTGTATGCTAATAGATAAAGTAGTCAAAATAACATATTACATGCTTTGAATTCCTTATATATAGCTATACAGTGTTCTAAGCAGCCTGGATGGGTCGCTGTATGTGATGCAACACTTATTATAACCAGAGACTTATTATAATAAAGAGACTTGAGACTTGACTTGGACTCTAGCGCAGAGACTTGAGACTTGACTTGGACTCTAGCTCAGAGACTTGAGACTTGACTTGGACTCTTGCTCAGAGACTTGTGAGCATCTCTGCAGCGTGCTGGTAGTATGGGTGACGGCCATCCTTAACAAGCCGGAAAGGCGAGACCCCCTGTATCGTACCAGGCGACGATACTTGCTCAATGGCATCTCGTCGTGTCGCTAGCCAAATGCCTCGTCATATAATTAGTAACGCGCATGAATGGATGAACGAGATTCCAACTGTCCCTACCTGCTATCTAGCGAAACCACAGCCAAGGGAACGGGCTTGGCAGAATCAGCGGGGAAAGAAGACCCTGTTCAACCCCCGGGTTGACCCGGGGGTTGGAAACAGCACATGTGCTGCGGGCCTGCAGTGCATGCGCTGCGGGCGTGTAGCTCATACGCCGCCGGCCCACACGCCCCATTTTTGCCTTTTTCGCCGCCGGGACCCCGCCTCCCTTCGCTCGTCAAGCGCTCAGTCTCCCGTTTTGGGCGCTTTTGCCGTTTTTTTAAGAACTTCCAAATTTGAAAAAAGCCGCTGGCACATGCGCTGCACGCCCGCACCAACTGTGCTGGCCCGCCCGCCGCCCTCGTTCTGCGGGGAACTAAAACCCGCGCCCGCCTTCACGTCGTTCGATTCGCCGTCAGTCTACGATAAATGCAAATTGAGTGGGCGTTTTTTCATATTTCCTCATATCGCCTCAACGCAGCGCAGCATATATGCTGCGGGCCCCCTTGTCAAGGCAACGTTTTCGGATTAAAATGTGGATCCCCTCTCGTTCCCCCTCTCAACCCGTCAGTCTGCGAACGCGTGCGCCGCTTTTGCCAAAAACGGCCCGCACAATTTTCGACCGCCGCACGTGCAGCGCATGTGCTGCACGATCGTTGGAAACGCGCTTTTTCGGTCTTTTCTTATGGCGGAGGGTTTTTTTTTTTTTTTTCACTCATCCTGCGCTTCCCATCTCTCTGTGTGTGACGTCGGTGTGGTGTACTCTTTCCGCGTGTTTTTTCTCTTTTTTCTTTCTTTCTTTGAACGCGCAGAGCTGCAAAGCTGTATGATAAGCCTAACTTCTTAGTTTTATTTTTTTCATTTATAAAGGGACAACGCACATTGCACCAGCAATTAAACAAGCGAGTCCTCGGGGCTCAACTCCGACCCCGGTGTCCCGGACAAGGGGCCAATTTGGACCCCCTGTGACCTCTTGACCCCTGTTACGTGGCAAAAAGTCTTTAATTCAGTCGACTCTGGGCCGTTGACATGCGTTCGGCTTCAGAATAAAGCTCAGCACGAGCACTTTACTGGTGATTGATGGCATCGTGTTCCTCTATTGTGAAAGGGAGGTCATCGAATCGGCCTTGGAGCCCCTGTGACCTCTTGACATTTCTCTCTCACGTGTTGCGTGTGTCATGTAGATATTTGGAAAAACTAACACCTCTCACCCTTCCTATGACATTTCACCTCTCCTCTATGTACCCATGGCTGCCTTTTGACCTCACTCTGTGGGTTTTTTTACTCCGTTTTATCATTTCACTCTCCCGTGTGTACTCGTGGGTGCATTTTGTAAATGCTTTGATTACACACAAATAGCAACAACAACAACAATAACAACTGCGAATCGCTCATTAAATCAGTTATGGTTCCTTTGATCGCTCCACCCGCTACTTGGATAACTGTGGCAATTCCAGAGCTAATACATACAAACGAGCGCCGACCCGGCTCCCCTCGGGGGGTCGGGGACGCGTGCATTTATCAGATCCAAAACCCATCCGGGTGCGGCTCCGGCCGCCCCGGCCGCTTTGGTGACTCTAGATAACCTTGGGCCGATCGCGCGCCCTCCGCGGTGGCGACAACTCATTCGAATGTCTGCCCTATCAACTTTCGATGGTACATTCGGCGCCTACCATGGTGACCACGGGTAACGGGGAATCAGGGTTCGATTCCTGAGAGGGAGCCTGAGAAACGGCTACCACATCCAAGGAAGGCAGCAGGCGCGCAAATTACCCATTTCCGACACGGAGAGGTAGTGACGAAAAATAACAATACAGGTCTCTTTCGAGGCCCTGTAATTGGAATGAGCGTATCCTAAACCCATGGGCGAGGACCCATTGGAGGGCAAGTCTGGTGCCAGCAGCCGCGGTAATTCCAGCTCCAATAGCGTATACTAAAGTTGCTGCAGTTAAAAAGCTCGTAGTTGGATCTCGGGAGCGGGCCGGCGGTCCGCCGCGAGGCGAGCCACCGCCTGTCCCGGACCCCTGCCTCACGGCGCCCCCCGGATGCCCTTAACTGGGTGTCCGGTCCTCGGGGCCCGAAGCGTTTACTTTGAAAAAATTAGAGTGTTCAAAGCAGGCCGCCCGTCGCCGCTGAATACCGCAGCTAGGAATAATGGAATAGGACTCCGGTTCTATTTTGTGGGTTTCTGGAACCCGGGGCCATGATTGAGAGGGACGGCCGAGGGCATTCGTATTGCGCCGCTAGAGGTGAAATTCTTGGACCGGCGCAAGACGGACGAGAGTGAAAGCATTTGCCAAGAATGTTTTCATTAATCAAGAACGAAAGTCGGAGGTTCGAAGACGATCAGATACCGTCGTAGTTCCGACTGTAAATGATGCCGACCCGCGATCCGGCGGCGTTATTCCCATGACCCGCCGCCGGATTAGGGAGGGACTGCACAAGTGAAACTCAAAGATTTGACGGTTACTTCATGCCAATGGCAACCCCTGCTGGGGATCCCTGATTGATTGGAGACATTGAGTGCCTGGGGAGGCCCCTACCTGGTTGATAACCACGAGAGGTGGTCTTGCTCCTCCCTGTCTGCACTACGATATAAGACAAGGCTTTATTCTAAGCTCGTTGGCCTCACTACCCAGCCAACATGTATATGTGGGCCCCACATGGTTTATGCTTGGGCTACGTGGGTACCAAGTGGGTATGGTCCCAAAATGGGCATCTTTTCTGGGGCCCACTTGGGTCAGCTACGTCGGTCCCACATGGGCAAAAATAAGTGGGCTCCCTATGTGGGTCCTAGTTGGGTCACTAATGGGAAATGAGGGCATGGGCTCAAAATGGGGAACACAAATGGGGCCCATTTGGGTTTATCAAATGGGTGAGACATTGGCAAATACAACCAGTCCCATATAGGCTGCCTGCGTGGGCCCAAGGTAGTACCCACATAGATAATCTCTATATGGGTTATGAATGGGAAAAATATATGGGGTCCACTTTCATAACCCATATGGGTCAGACATGGGCAAACACAATCAGTCCTATATAGGCTGCCTACATGAGCCCAATGTGGCACCCACGTTGGTAATCTCTATATGGGTTTTGAATGGGGCAATACATATGGGACCCACATGGCCAAACTATATCGGACAGACATGTGCAAACACAATCAATCCCATATAAGCAACCTATATAGGCCCAAGGTAGTTCCCTCATAGGTAATCTCTATATGGGTTCTGAATGGGAAAAACATATGGGGCCCACTTTGATAAACCGCATGGGTCAGACATGGGCAAACACAAACAGTCCCATATAGGCTGCCTACATGGGCCCAAGGTAGGTCCCTCATAGGCAATCTCTATATGGGTTCTGAATGTGAAAAACATATGGGGCCCATTTTGATAAACCGCATGGGTCAGACATGGGCAAACACAAACAGTCCCTTTTAGGCTGCCTACATGGGCCCAAGGTAGTTCCCTCATGGGTAATCTCTATATGGGTTCTGAATGGGAAAAACATATGGGGCCCACTTTGATAAACCGCATGGGTCAGACATGGGCAAACACAAACAGTCCCATATAGGCTGCCTACATGGGCACAAGGTAGTTCCCTCATAAGTAATCTCTATATGGGTTCTGAATGTGAAAAATATATGGGGCCCATTTTGATAAACCGCATGGGTCAGATATGGGCAAACACAAGCAGTCCCATATAGGCTGCCTACATGGGCCCAAGGTAGTTCCCTCATAGGTAATCTCTATATGGGTTCTGAATGTGAAAAATATATGGGGCCCATTTTGATAAACCGCATGGGTCAGATATGGGCAAACACAAGCAGTCCCATATAGGCTGCCTGCGTGGGCCCAAGGTAGGACCCACATAGATAATCTCTATATGGGTTATGAATGGGAAAAATATATGGGGTCCACTTTCATAACCCATATGGGTCAGACATGGGCAAACACAATCAGTCCTATATAGGCTGCCTACATGAGCCCAATGTGGCACCCACGTTGGTAATCTCTATATGGGTTTTGAATGGGGCAATACATATGGGGCCCACATGGCCAAACTATATCGGACAGACATGTGCAAACACAATCAATCCCATATAAGCAACCTATATAGGCCCAAGGTAGTTCCCTCATAGGTAATCGCTATATGGGTTCTGAATGGGAAAAACATATGGGGCCCACTTTGATAAACCGCATGGGTCAGACATGGGCAAACACAAACAGTCCCATTTAGGCTGCCTACATGGGCCCAAGGTAGTTCCCTCATAGGCAATCTCTATATGGGTTCTGAATGGGAAAAACATATGGGGCCCACTTTGATAAACCGCATGGGTCAGATATGGGCAAACACAAACAGTCCCATTTAGGCTGCCTACATGGGCCCAAGGTAGTTCCCTCATAGGTAATCTCGATATGGGTTCTGAATGGGAAAAACATATGGGGCCCACTTTGATAAACTGTATGGGTCAGACATGGGCAAACACAAACAGTCCCATATAGGCTGCCTACATGGGCCCAAGGTAGTTCCCTCATAAGTAATCTCTATATGGGTTCTGAATGTGAAAAATATATGGGGCCCATTTTGATAAACCGCATGGGTCAGATATGGGCAAACACAAGCAGTCCCATATAGGCTGCCTACATGGGCCAAAGGTAGTTCCCTCATAGGTAATCTCTATATGGGTTCTGAATGTGAAAAATATATGGGGCCCATTTTGATAAACCGCATGGGTCAGATATGGGCAAACACAAGCAGTCCCATATAGGCTGCCTACATGGGCCAAAGGTAGTTCCCTCATAGGTAATCTCTATATGGGTTCTGAATGTGAAAAATATATGGGGCCCATTTTGATAAACCGCATGGGTCAGATATGGGCAAACACAAGCAGTCCCATATAGGCTGCCTACATGGGCCCAAGGTAGATCCCTCATAGGTATTCTCTATATGGGTTCTGAATGTGAAAAATATATGGGGCCCATTTTGATAAACCGCATGGGTCAGATATGGGCAAACACAAGCAGTCCCATATAGGCTGCCTACATGGGCCCAAGGTAGATCCCTCATAGGTATTCTCTATATGGGTTCTGAATGTGAAAAATATATGGGGCCCATTTTGATAAACCGCATGGGTCAGATATGGGCAAACACAAGCAGTCCCATATAGGCTGCCTGCGTGGGCCCAAGGTAGGACCCACATAGATAATCTCTATATGGGTTATGAATGGGAAAAATATATGGGGTCCACTTTCATAACCCATATGGGTCAGACATGGGCAAACACAATCAGTCCTATATAGGCTGCCTACATGAGCCCAATGTGGCACCCACGTTGGTAATCTCTATATGGGTTTTGAATGGGGCAATACATATGGGACCCACATGGCCAAACTATATCGGACAGACATGTGCAAACACAATCAATCCCATATAAGCAACCTATATAGGCCCAAGGTAGTTCCCTCATAGGTAATCTCTATATGGGTTCTGAATGGGAAAAACATATGGGGCCCACTTTGATAAACCGCATGGGTCAGACATGGGCAAACACAAGCAGTCCCATATAGGCTGCCTGCGTGGGCCCAAGGTAGGACCCACATAGATAATCTCTATATGGGTTATGAATGGGAAAAATATATGGGGTCCACTTTCATAACCCATATGGGTCAGACATAATAATAATAATAATAATAATTCGTTACATTTATATAGCGCTTTTCTGGACACTCAAAGCGCTTCACATAGAAGGGGGGGATCTCCTCAACCACCACCAATGTGCAGCATCCACCTGGATGATGCGACGGCAGCCATATTGCGCCAGAACGCTCACCACACACCAGCTTACTGGTGGAGAGGAGACAGTGATGAAGCCAATTGGTGTATATGGGGATGATTAGGAGGCCATGATGGACAGAGGCTACTGGGCAAATTTGGCCAGGATGCCGGGGTTACACCCCTGCTCTTACGAAAGACATCCTGGGATTTTTTATGACCACAGAGAGTCAGGACCTCGGTTTAACGTCTCATCCGAAGGACGGTGCTCTTTTTGACAGCATAGTGTCCCCATCACTTTTGCTGGGGCGTTAGGACCCACACAGACCACAGGGTGAGCACCCCCTGCTGGCCACACTAACACCTCTACCAGCAGCAACCTGGCTTTCTCAGAAGGTCTCCCATCCAGGTACTAACCAGGCTCAGCCCTGCTTAGCTTTAATGGGCAACCAGTCTTGGGCTACAGGGTGATATGGCTGCTGACATGGGCAAACACAATCAGTCCTATATAGGCTGCCTACATGAGCCCAATGTGGCACCCACGTTGGTAATCTCTATATGGGTTTTGAATGGGGCAATACATATGGGGCCCACATGGCCAAACTATATCGGACAGACATGTGCAAACACAATCAATCCCATATAAGCAACCTATATAGGCCCAAGGTAGTTCCCTCATAGGTAATCGCTATATGGGTTCTGAATGGGAAAAACATATGGGGCCCACTTTGATAAACCGCATGGGTCAGACATGGGCAAACACAAACAGTCCCATTTAGGCTGCCTACATGGGCCCAAGGTAGTTCCCTCATAGGCAATCTCTATATGGGTTCTGAATGGGAAAAACATATGGGGCCCACTTTGATAAACCGCATGGGTCAGATATGGGCAAACACAAACAGTCCCATTTAGGCTGCCTACATGGGCCCAAGGTAGTTCCCTTATAGGTAATCTCTATATGGGTTCTGAATGGGAAAAACATATGGGGCCCACTTTGATAAACCGCATGGGTCAGACATGGGCAAACACAAACAGTCCCATATAGGCTGCCTACATGGGCCCAAGGTAGTTCCCTCATAGGTAATCTCTATATGGGTTCTGAATGTGAAAAATATATGGGGCCCATTTTGATAAACCGCATGGGTCAGACATGGGCAAACACAAGCAGTCCCATATAGGCTGCCTGCGTGGGCCCAAGGTAGGACCCACATAGATAATCTCTATATGGGTTATGAATGGGAAAAATATATGGGGTCCACTTTCATAACCCATATGGGTCAGACATAATAATAATAATAATAATAATTCGTTACATTTATATAGCGCTTTTCTGGACACTCAAAGCGCTTCACATAGAAGGGGGGGATCTCCTCAACCACCACCAATGTGCAGCATCCACCTGGATGATGCGACGGCAGCCATATTGCGCCAGAACGCTCACCACACACCAGCTTACTGGTGGAGAGGAGACAGTGATGAAGCCAATTGGTGTATATGGGGATGATTAGGAGGCCATGATGGACAGAGGCTACTGGGCAAATTTGGCCAGGATGCCGGGGTTACACCCCTGCTCTTACGAAAGACATCCTGGGATTTTTTATGACCACAGAGAGTCAGGACCTCGGTTTAACGTCTCATCCGAAGGACGGTGCTCTTTTTGACAGCATAGTGTCCCCATCACTTTTGCTGGGGCGTTAGGACCCACACAGACCACAGGGTGAGCACCCCCTGCTGGCCACACTAACACCTCTACCAGCAGCAACCTGGCTTTCTCAGAAGGTCTCCCATCCAGGTACTAACCAGGCTCAGCCCTGCTTAGCTTTAATGGGCAACCAGTCTTGGGCTACAGGGTGATATGGCTGCTGACATGGGCAAACACAATCAGTCCTATATAGGCTGCCTACATGAGCCCAATGTGGCACCCACGTTGGTAATCTCTATATGGGTTTTGAATGGGGCAATACATATGGGGCCCACATGGCCAAACTATATCGGACAGACATGTGCAAACACAATCAATCCCATATAAGCAACCTATATAGGCCCAAGGTAGTTCCCTCATAGGTAATCGCTATATGGGTTCTGAATGGGAAAAACATATGGGGCCCACTTTGATAAACCGCATGGGTCAGACATGGGCAAACACAAACAGTCCCATTTAGGCTGCCTACATGGGCCCAAGGTAGTTCCCTCATAGGCAATCTCTATATGGGTTCTGAATGGGAAAAACATATGGGGCCCACTTTGATAAACCGCATGGGTCAGATATGGGCAAACACAAACAGTCCCATTTAGGCTGCCTACATGGGCCCAAGGTAGTTCCCTTATAGGTAATCTCTATATGGGTTCTGAATGGGAAAAACATATGGGGCCCACTTTGATAAACCGCATGGGTCAGACATGGGCAAACACAAACAGTCCCATATAGGCTGCCTACATGGGCCCAAGGTAGTTCCCTCATAGGTAATCTCTATATGGGTTCTGAATGTGAAAAATATATGGGGCCCATTTTGATAAACCGCATGGGTCAGACATGGGCAAACACAAACAGTCCCATATAGGCTGCCTACATGGGCCCAAGGTAGTTCCCTCATAGGTAATCTCTATATGGGTTCTGAATGTGAAAAATATATGGGGCCCATTTTGATAAACCGCATGGGTCAGATATGGGCAAACACAAGCAGTCCCATATAGGCTGCCTACATGGGCCCAAGGTAGTTCCCTCATAGGTAATCTCTATATGGGTTCTGAATGTGAAAAATATATGGGGCCCATTTTGATAAACCGCATGGGTCAGATATGGGCAAACACAAGCAGTCCCATATAGGCTGCCTGCGTGGGCCCAAGGTAGGACCCACATAGATAAACTCTATATGGGTTATGAATGGGAAAAATATATGGGGTCCACTTTCATAACCCATATGGGTCAGACATGGGCAAACACAATCAGTCCTATATAGGCTGCCTACATGAGCCCAATGTGGCACCCACGTTGGTAATCTCTATATGGGTTTTGAATGGGGCAATACATATGGGGCCCACATGGCCAAACTATATCGGACAGACATGTGCAAACACAATCAATCCCATATAAGCAACCTATATAGGCCCAAGGTAGTTCCCTCATAGGTAATCGCTATATGGGTTCTGAATGGGAAAAACATATGGGGCCCACTTTGATAAACCGCATGGGTCAGACATGGGCAAACACAAACAGTCCCATTTAGGCTGCCTACATGGGCCCAAGGTAGTTCCCTCATAGGCAATCTCTATATGGGTTCTGAATGGGAAAAACATATGGGGCCCACTTTGATAAACCGTCAGACATGGGCAAACACAAACAGTCCCATTTAGGCTGCCTACATGGGCCCAAGGTAGTTCCCTCATAGGTAATCTCTATATGGGTTCTGAATGGGAAAAACATATGGTGCCCACTTTTATAAACTGCATGGGTCAGACATGGGCAAACACAAACAGTCCCATATAGGCTGCCTACATGGGCCCAAGGTAGTTCCCTCATAAGTAATCTCTATATGGGTTCTGAATGTGAAAAATATATGGGGCCCATTTTGATAAACCGCATGGGTCAGATATGGGAAAACACAATCAGTCCCATATAGGCTGCCTACATAGGCCCAAGGAAGATCCCACATAAGTAATCTCTAGATGGGTTATGAATGGGCAAGACATATGGGGCCCACTTTGATAAACCATATGGGTCCGACATGGGGGAAACTCAATAAGTCCCATATAGGCTGCCTAAATGGGCCCAATGTAGTACCCACATGGGTAATCTCTATATGGGTTATGAATGGGAAAAACACATGATGTCCCTTTTGATAAACCATATGGGTCCGACATGGGAAAACACAATCAGTCCCATATAGGCTGCCTACATGAGCTCAATGTCCCAATGTCTCACAATCAGTCCCATATAGGGTGCAGTACCAAGGGGGTAATCCATCACCCGGAAGTTGAAGCCTCGCGGGAGCCGCCATTGTAGCAGAACTTCACCCGCCGTTAGCATCCCATTCATTTTGGCATCACTTTGACAGCGAATTACATCTGAGGCGTCAAAATACTTAATTTGTCCATTATTTATTTCTTAAGAAACACGACAATGTATAAAATGCTCCATTACCTTGTATCTCACGTTATGGCCCCATAGAAGCTGATTTTGTAAAAAAAAAAAAATAGGCTAACGATTGCGCATCACAACTTCTGTCGCACAATAGAGACATTTCCGTATAAACAGGAGGAGAAGCTCGCAGGCAATCTTTTACATGATGCAATCAGGGGGACATGGATGCACAAATTCAAGGTAGAAGCCATAAAAGCAACGGCACAAAACATTTCAACAACGTTTTTGAGGAATTAGGTGATTCAGATTTGTCTTGGCACAGCTAGAAGATTTACAATCGTCAGACTGTTGTCACGCTCAGTTTGAGCCCGCAGTCGCTCAGACATCAGACAGGAAGTCCAATAATCCGGCTTCAGTCTTCTCCATACGCCTTATTCACGGCAGCGCCATCTTTGATTTTTAATGAAAATGAAAGCGAGGCTGTGAGGGATAGAAATGCATCTCTTCAATGGGCTGTGCTGTTATTTAATGTGTTTTCGGATTGTTCTGCTCATGAAACACTGGAAAAATATCTTTCCAAGAAATTTCAAGACAATGTACGCTGTGGGAAATTGTAATCTAGCAGCTTTATTCAGCTTTTTACAGCGGAATCGGATGCCATTGGAAACACGGTGAGTCTATCCCTCACAGCCTCACTTTCCTACCTGTCATGGCGCTGCTCTGAATAAGGTCTATATTGAAATCAATGGGGTCGCTCTGTCCATTTATTTTACTGTTTATGTGACTCACATTATCTCTATATGTGTTATGAATGGGGAAAACATATGAGAACAATTGTGAATATAATTACTTTTTATGAAGTAATCCAAATAATGGAATTATAATGGCTTAGATGGGTAGAAGAACTCAAACCCCTAGCAACAGCCATGCCCTTACAGAGATATCTTTTCTGGTCAGTCGGTAATGAGATTTTGAATATTGGGGTTAGGGTTAGGGTTTTGATTATGGAAAGCTGTTCAGATGATAGCCCCATAATCCCGTAACAATTGTGACCCCTTTTTTTTCCTTACATATTTAGTGTGGTGTTAAAAAAAGTTAAATTATAATGCAAATTTATGAGTGCAGGGCAAGACCTACAATAATTAAATATATTAAATTGTACAAAGATACTTTATTTATTCTCACTTTATTAACAAATATAGCATGGTGACCTTCGATGATCTTCAGCCATAATACGCAAAAATTACTTTATAAACATAACTTTTTTGTGAGATTGTGTTTTTCAATAAACATAAAATAAAAAAAATGTTTTAAAGAAGCGTGTTAAACTGTTCGTACTTGTGTTGTTCGTCAGTTCGTGTTGTTCGTCAATTCAGAATGGCAATTGTTTGAGTGGCACACATGAATCTGAATTTCATTTAGTCTGAGTCATTCATTGCACTTTTGGGATATAACTTTTTTTCTTTGCTATTAAAAAACAGACAAGCCCAGCCAAGATCAGGTAATGCAAAAGTAATGTAAAACATTACTTTCCATAAAAAGTAAAGCAAGTTACTTTTTTTCATGAAGTAGGCCTATCTGCATTCATTTTAAAAATAACTTTCCCCAGCTGTATAATCAAAATCTTTGATTTTCCCTTTTCACATTTTCAGGTTTCTCAGAAAGAAGTCGTCATTATGTAAAATTCTATAGCAGTGATCGAGATGCATTAAATATACTGTTGTGTGTGTGTTCCCATTTGCGCAAATCGCAAACGAAAAACTCAATATATCACAACTTTCAAAAAGAGGGAAAGATTGGCCAGAAAGAGCAAGTCACTCCCACAGCCATAAAGCCCTCACATCATCGTTAACTATGGTTTTGAAATTTTATGCAAAAGTAATATATGTAAAGTATAAAATAAGGTACCTTTAAAAAAATAAAATATAAAAACCAGCAGGATTTAGTGATGACCGTTAAAACGCGTCATTCTTTGAAAAGGGTACATGTTCTAGCATTCAATAAAAAAATAATTTACAACATTTAAAAAGTCTATAATTCTGCTGTTTTCCTAAGGTAATATATTGTACATTTTGTAAAATAAATGTGTTCAGCATGAGGTGTCAGCAAAAAAAAAAAAAAAAAAAAAAAAAAAAAAAAAGGACATGCGTGCTTGCGCCAATGTCGCCATTTGCGAGCTGTTGGCGGGCTAGAAAGGAGTGAGCTGCAGCTACTGTTGCAACTGCGGTGAGTAATCTGCATCTTTGATTCACGATGATGTGTTTTAATAGACTCTGAATATAATTCCATAACAGAATACATTTCATACAAAAGTTCCTTAGCTGTAAGAGGAGGAAGTGGTAAATTTGCTAATCAACTAGGTTCAATTCCGTGAAATAGGCCTAACGTTACCTACAAAAAAATAAAATAATACACATTAACTTAAATCACTGAAGTCATATGGGGCATAGAAACATGTAGCTCAATTAAACAATTAAATCGTTTGTTTATTAGCAGAGTATTTTAATTTTATAAACTTTTTTATAATACATTTCATGCTCCTTTGTCTAGTCTTTTTTTTTTAGCCGCACTTTAAAAAAAAAATTGCATTATTTAGACATAGATTTTGTAAATATTCCATAACGTTAAGCTACAAGCTAACCAAAGACATACGGGATAGCATTCCGTTACAACTTGAGATCGTCTTGAAAAGGCCTCCCATATCAATCTTTATAGACCTGTAACTGAATAAGCACATTTTGCAGTGTGGAGAATAGCAAATAAAAATAAATGATTTCAGAATAAGTAAGACCATTTTTGCTTTTCAATGTCTTTATTTCCAAAGCGACAGAGTCATGGAGCTCGCATGCGCCATAAACCCGCGCATTTTTTAAACACTGAGCTCTAGCCTACATCCGCTCGTTAAGCAGAAGGATGTTGGGGGGAATCCAAATATAAAGTTGTTAATGCGTCTTTCCATTTAGGCGAACTCCACATTTTGCCAAAAATCAGTCACGACGGATAAATATTAATACCCATACAATATTTCATACATTATCAAAGCCCTAACCTGTTATTTTTGACATAATTAGACAGATTAGTAATTAACTGATGTGTATTTTTTTTTTATTTTAAATCGGTTATAGGCTATGAAGATTGTAAATGTTTAATTATTAGAGTGTTATTATAATGTTTAAAAATTTATGATCATTGCTAATCCTGTCAATATATTGCATTGAAAGGTTTTTAAAAAAAGTTAATTTATAGTTAAAAGTGAGCAACATAATTATATTTGGTCCTGATTTAAGTAAATTAATTAAAAATTCAAAAGTCATCCCATCCATAATTGTTTAAAAGTGATAAATGGTTCCAAACAGAATGACTGTTTAGGGCACAGACATATCCTGATAGAGTTCTATAGAAAGCAAATGATCAAATGATAATATTGAGTACACTTCACATTTGTTTTCGTGTTTTATTGTTGAACTGTCATTGTGTTGCAATAATCAGTTAGTGTCTTATTCTATTTATTATTCTTTTTGTATTTTATTTTCTATTCAATCAAACATTAGATTAACCTAAACAGCTATTTGTACTATGAGCATCATCATACTTTTGATTTTTATTTTATTTTTCTCAGATCCTGAATAGCTGGCAGGTTTTCTTCTATATACCATGTAAGTAATTTGAATTTATTATTTTTCCATATGTAAATATAGTTTCAAACAATCATTTTTCTCTATATTTTCACATGAAATTAGATGATGTAAAACATCTAAAGCATTTCATTAGAAATGTAGTTGCAAAAGTCTAAGGTGTCGAGTAGGCCAAGCAGCACTTCTTTAGGGCTTGACTGCTCAATAAAAAAACAAAAATAATCTCAATTCTTTGTATTTATTGCAAATTGTTATTGGTTATGGGCAATGTTTTTACAATGCCTCATTGATTTTTCATCTTCTCTCATCTTGCTAAATTTTCAAATCACTATTTGATGTTGGCTTATGCTTTTTAACAGTAAATTCCGTCTTCACAACTGTGACAGAGAGCTAATACCAGTAATTTTAAATATCAGTGAAATTCCACAATTACAAAAAAAAATCAGTAAACAGTTACCAATACAATAAGAACAAAGAAAGTAAATTACAAACAAAACAAACAAAAATACAAATTTAGGGTGTGTTCACACTTGGCGTCTTTTTTTGAAGCCGTCAGTCAGCGTCTTTTTTTTAAACATATGAAGTAAACCATGTTTTCAAACGCCGCCACCAATGTATTTTTTTGCAGCTCACAGCGTCTTAGCGGGACCTGTCGTTTCCACACCATAAAGAGGCTGTGTGGGCACAGATTGGACGAATCCTTAATTTGTTCAGGTAAGTGTATCATCTACTACTTGTTGTTTACAAAACTATCTGTTAACGTTAGCTAACATTAACGTTTGCTCAGCAACAGTTATCAATACTGTAACCAGCTGCTAATAAATGTCACTCCCTTTTACCGGAATTTGGCGGGCATAGGCTACTGTAGTAGTTGTTATTTTAGCAACAAAATATACCCTCGCTGCTATTTGGAATCAATTGCTGCCATTTTTTTTTTATTACAAGCAAAATAGCACCCTTGACAACTTTTACTTGTCCAAAAAGACCCCAAGTGTGAACACTCCCTAAATAAATTGTGCTTTATTTTTTTCAGACAGATGTACCAACAGTGGTATTACCTACAATAGGCTACAACAGAAAATGATTAAAGTAATCAAATGTAAAATAACCCTGCTATATATGGTGTCTTGGAACAATCACACAGGAGGCTGCCTAAGGAACAGTATCTCTGGCTTAATACACTTTTAATAACACTTTAGTATCAAGCACGTCCCGCAGTTTAGCAACAATAGACTGCTTTTTACCACACTCACTTGTTTGGCTGATTTGGTTTGGGCTTTTAAAGGAGAACTCCAGTGCAAAATGAATTTTTGGTCTAATAAAACATTGGTACCTTGTCGACCAAAACTGTTTATCTCTAAAACTGTTTACTGTATAACGCTAGTATATGGGGGTATAATAGGGGTGCACGATTCAGAAAATGTCACGATTCGATTCGATACCGATTTTTTGTCTCGAGATTCGATTCAAAATCGATTTTCGATTCAAAAACGATTCTCGATTCAAAAAACGATTCGCAGGTCTACATAAATGTAGTTTACTTTTTCCTATGTGATTGATTGCAGTAGACATAATTTAAAAGAAAAGTTTGATATTACTTTATATGTCTTCATACAAAAATAAAAACTTTTGCAACTAAAATGTGCGAAGTGCCAAGCTTTGGCCAGCTTTTAAATACATTTAATTCAAGTTTAAAATAAAACTTAAATAAAAAGCTTTTACATTTAGCTTTAAAGTGCTGTAGTCAGATCAAACAAACAATGGGCTATATGCACGCATAAGTTCCGCATTTGACGCAAGGATGCTCGTCTATTTCCGGTTGTGTAGATTAAAGCGGAGGAAAACCGGAGAAAACGGGATTATGGCAGAGTCTTCAATATTTACTGTCCTCCCGTCTTTGAAACGAAACGTACATACGTTTAGATGTAATTTTATATACAGTTATGTTTATTTGATATAATTTTAAAAAGAAGCATAAACACAACGAGGGGTGTCTGTTTTATCTGTTTTTGTGACTAACGTTTCATTAGTATAACCATGGAGTATAAAATTCAATATAAATTCTTGCTATTGCATTGGACTCTATGATCGGCGGAAGTTATCGAGCATCCCTAATGCTTCACCGGAAATACCGCCGTGCATAGAGCCCATTATGCTAAATGTGGTTTAAGGAGTAGGCCTACTTCAGCTACCAGGTTGACTGTTTAAATGAACTCGACTGGGCACATTGAACTCCCTAAAAATATATAGGCTACTAATTTCATAGAACCCTTGCGAAAATATTTTAAATAGATTTTAAAAAGCCACCGCTACTGGTAACATCTATGGTTAGATTGATTTGTTTAGATCCAGTGAAGTCGTTCATAGGCGCTGTAATTTGCGGGTATCTCCAGTTTACTAGCAGAGCATTCATTTAGTTCGCTATTAAATAAGAGACCTGTTGTTTTTGAAATCAAGCTGAGCGCTCGTGTCCGCTGCGATCAGTGTCATGGATACAGTGTTCTCTGTGGCTCGCGCAGTCTTCTCTCGGACGCGCGCTTCAATCTATCGCCGTTGTGGAGACTCCGGTGAAATCACAAAATAAAATGCACACAAACATGATGAACATATTCGGTTTTGATGAGAGACAGAAAAAACTATACGAGTGCGGTTTAGAACCCGTAACCTCTGACACGCTTGGCAAAAGATCTACAGAACTCAAACATAAGATCTGCGGATCGATGCATTTATTTACGGGTTGAGCAGAGTGGCTGCACAGTTTGACCAGCGGGCGGCAAGAACTTGCAATAACTATTTATCAGACCGGCCCTCGCAGCCTCAAAACCATAGAAACACTACCGAACCACCGGTAAAAGTCCCGACTCACCCGATTGCCACTTCGCCCCTGCACGCCATTAAAAAATATAGCCTATATATATGAATCGATTTTTGGAATTCTATGAATCGATTCTGAATCGGTAAAGATTGAATCGCGATTCAAATGTGAATCGATTTTTTTGCACACCCCTAGTACCTACTGTATGAAAATTACAGACCTCTCATTATTCTTAGTAGGAGAACTTGCACAAACAGTGGCTGATTAAATGCTTTTTGGCCCCACTGTATATGATGATTAGACTCTGCGGTTCCAAAAGTTTTGGAGAAGACTCTATAGTTGTGTTTAATTCTTAAGGCTGCATCCTCTGGAGTTCGCATTTGAAGGCTGCATACATCATCGAGATGGTCTCATTTAAGAAAAGGAACTGTTAGATTACAAATAAAGAAATTACAATATTTTACACCTCACTAGGAATAACAATACATTTTTATTAAGGTTGATTTCTTAAATAAGACATCCTTGATAACATAGTCAGCCTTCAAATGTGACCTCCGGAGTACGCAACCCTCGAAGACGCAGCATAAATATCTATTCCTGCCCCTGGTCTCTGTGTGTTGTAGTGAAATGGATTACCTTAATGGAAATTCACGGACGAGGAGGAGAAGAATCAAAGTCAGAGTGCAGCAGCATTTAATGAGTATTGCAATGGAGGCTATGGAGCAGGCAGATCAGGCTGTGGACCAGGCAGTGCAAAATGTTGAGGACAATGGTGATGAAGCTGTTAATCGGGATTTTGATGTTGATACTGAAGTTGATGACTTGGACATGGCAAGTGATCCTGATGAAGACTCTTGCTCCGATAATCTTGAAGAGGAACCCCATAATGATGCTAAAAGGAAACTGGCTGAATGGGCAGCTAACCGAAATGTGTCTCATTCTGCACTTTCAGAACTATTAGGTATACTTTTAGAGCTAGGTTTGGATTTACCAAAGGATCCTAGAACTCTCCTCAGAACAGTGAAGGAATGTGATGTGAAAGAGATGGGTCAGGGTAGCTACTATCATTTTGGCCTTACAAGTGCAATAATTTCAGAACTGAAAAATGCAAGTGAGAGTGAACTGACAACAGATACATTGACTGTTCGTGTGAATGTTGATGGATTACCTCTTTCAAGGAGCTCTAATATGCAGTTGTGGCCTATATTGGGTCAAATAGTTGAATTGAAAAAAGCAAATGTGTTTATAATCGGTGTCTATGCAGGTCCATGTAAACCTGAATCAGTAAATGACTACATGCATGATTTTATTGAAGATTTAAAAGTTGTCACAAGAGTTGGTGTAACTTTTAATGGTAAACACTACAATGTACCACTGCCAGATGCGTTTATCTGTGACACTCCAGCAAGAGCCTTTTTAAAATGTGTCAAAGGTCATGGTGGCTACAGTTCTTGTGAGCGTTGCACGCAGTATGGCATTTATCTTGATGGTAAAGTTGTGTTTCCTGACATGGATTCAAGCCCAAGAACAGACGCTCAGTTCGAGCAAATGTTTGATGAAGAGCACCACCACTCTAAATCACCTCTTCAGGGCCTAGGCATTGGCATGGTGTCCAGTTTTCCTTTGGACTATATGCATTTGGTTTGCTTGGGCATTGTCCGTAAATTAATTGCTCTGTGGTTCAAGGGACCATTGCAGTGTCGGGTTTCGTCTTCTACTCTGTCTGCTATCTCGGATCACTTGAAACTATGTAGACCAAGCTTACCTCGGAGCTTCTCCAGAAAGCCACGTTCTTTGTCTGAATATAGCCAATGGAAGGCTACAGAATTCAGACAATTCTTATTATATACAGGGCCTGTTGTGCTTTTTAAAAGATTACCACGTCATCAGTACAAAAACTTTCTTGTGTTGTCATCTGCTATGAGAATACTTTTGTCTCCAATGTGTAGAGAATTCTATGGCTATGCCCAAAAATTACTAAGATTTTTTGTAACCAGCTTTGAGAAGATATATGGGACAAAATATTTGGTGAACAATACACACAGTCTTTTACATTTAGCAGATGATGCTAAAAAATATGGCCCCCTGGATTCGGTTTCGTGTTTTCCATATGAGAATTATTTGGGACAGTTGAAAAAAATGGTGAGAAGACCACAGAATCCTGTGCAACAAATTGTCAGGCGTGTTTATGAAAGGCAGTTATTTGCTCACATGCCTGAAGAAATGCCTGAAAATGTTAAACTGACACAGCCTCATGATTTTGGACCAATGCTGACAGAATTTCCCCTGCATCAGTGTGTTCAATACAAAGTTTACAAACACAAAGACAAAATGATCTCAAGCTCAATCGGTGCCAATTGTTTTGAACTTGAGGGAAGAGTTGGGATTGTGCGGAACATTGTGCATTCCACTAGAGGAACACATGTGGTGTACGAACTTTTTGAGACAGGGACATGTTTTTTCAACTACCCAATTGATTCTACATCTCTTGGAGTCTATTTGGTATCAAAACTGTCTGGTCAGCTTTCCAGTGCTCCAGTGACAGACTTCACTAAACCGCTGCTTTTATTGCCTCTTGATAATATGTTTGTGGCTTTGCCTCAGCTACACACTACTTGATTTATTGAACTCTCCAGGATGTCATCGTTCAGTGTTGTGGAGTTTGTGGATGAGGTTGACCCTGATGGATGCAAGAAAATGGACATAGTTCCATTCGAGTGGTTCAAGGGCGCAGAAAGAAAAGAATGCTGGTGGCCACCAGCCTCACTGGCCAATGTAACAAAGGCTGTGAAAGAGCACACACCACCAGCCAGCAACTGGATAGCATGTAATGTGCGTGTAATGCGAAATGCAGGTAACTGATTTTACTCCTTTATTAAATATAGTAGAATAAATACTGCCATTAATTAGTTATTTGACCCTTGAAGTCTGTGTTTGTGTTCATTTCTTTACATCTTTGTTTTCTAAAGTAATACATAAGGGATGATATAACTATAGGTTTTCACTCCTACTAAGCAGGATCACACCAGGCTTTACATAGTTTATTAAGTAAATCAATGTGCTCTTGATAGATAGGAAAGAAAACCTGAAACCACAATAGCACTTTGCAGATAAGATGTGAAATCTGATTTATAGTTATTTGCATACATTCTGGAACAAATGTTGCATTCGTGGCACTAAACGCTAATGCGAATTTCAAAATCTGCCTCACTCCTGTTATTGTGTATCATTCTGTTTTACAGCCACTTATGCCGAAGCTAGGGTTAAACTCCACCAAGCTGAGTATTCATCAGATTTGACAGACACAGACGCAAATATCTCAAGAAAAAAAAGGTAGGTGTTATTAGGAGTAATGCAGGTTAGATTCCATGCCCTCTATAAATAATATGAAGGTAGTAGGTACGGTGTGTGTCTTATGTTTGTTAACTTCTCTAGGCCAAGTGCAAAACTTATCCAGAGTCAACAAAGCACTCAACTGGAATCAAGTGAGCATTCAGATTCTTCGGATGAGCTTCCACCCACGCCACCAAACCAACTCCTTTGGTCAGCAGTAAGAGAAGTGAGCACAGCCCGAGGAGTTACCAGCCCAACTGCTACAGTGACCAACCCCACAGCCCGAGGAGTTACCAGCCCAACTGCTACAGTGACCAACCCCACAGCCCGAGGAGTTACCAGCCCAACTGCTACAGTGACCAACCCCACAGCCCGAAGAGTTACCAGCCCCACTGCTACAGTGACCAACCCCACAGCCCGAGGAGTTACCAGCCCAACTGCTACAGTGACCAACCCCACAGCCCGAGGAGTTACCAGCCCCACTTGTGAAGCCATGTTCACTAAAATTCTAACAATTTTAGAAGAAGTGAAGGAGACACAAAGTGTTCATGGAAAGATGTTGAATGCCCTGCTGAAAAAGCAAGACGGATCGATGGTAGAGGTTCCTGAAGGAGTGATCTTACCTCTGAAAACCCAGGCTGACCTTGAGGCTCTTGATCAGAAGCTGGGGGATCGTAGTGTCATGTCTGCTGTTGTAAGTTTATATTATTTATTACATCTAAGGTCAAAAACACCTAAGGCCTACAATTTTATTGTGATTGGTGAATTGCTGTGGTTTATTTTGCTGTTTTTATTTTATTAATGCTATACCCTTATATACTGTAAGTTTAAAATAAAGTTTGAATATCAGCAAGTTTTAATTGGTAAATAAAAAAATATATATGAATGTATATATATATATATATATATATATATATATATATATATATATATATATATTATACGTGCTTACTTATATATATATATATATCTCAAATAATTTTCCGTCTACTTTGAGTAATTAATTTGATTAATCTTAGCTTATTGTTTTTGCAGTTTATGTAAACCTTTGCTTTCTCTCTTTGGCTCTCATCAATTAGGTTGCCATGGTGGCAGATGTGGGTGGCACAAGCATAGATGACGCAACGAGAAGAATGATGAAATACATCTTTTCGAATGAGCTGGCATTGGAGTACAATTTGTTTGGCCGTCATGGGAAAAAAAAGTTTAAAGATTTGCGTATTTTCAACGTTGTGTATGGTAAGTAAATTAACTTAATATAACTTAAGTTGTTAATACTGATTTAAATTTGATGGTAACACTTTACAATAAGTTAACATTATTAACATGCATAACTACCATTAGCTAACATTGAGCAATGCTTTTGTTACAGTATGATTCTTTTTTAACATTAGTTAAAGTCCCTGTAAAGTCAAAATTAAGTTTGTGTTCTGAGTTTGTCACACCACAGAAAAATTTGTAATTATCCACCCAGCCAAATTTGAATGAAAAAAAAAGCCGGCAAGTACATAAAATAAGCTATCAAAATCTTGAAAAAATGAGCAGTTATCTCGGTTCTTAAATGCTGGGGGCGTGTCCGCTGGCTGTGCTGAAACCACGCCCACTCGTGGGAAAGCTGTCGATGGTGATATTAGCTGATACTGCTTTCGGGACGGGAGGATGAAAACTGAGGCGGGAGATAGTCGTTTCGGCCCCGTTCACCAGTAACAGCGGATTATCAGTGAATCCCAGTTGTGTCTAAGGAAAGTTTATAAAACTATCCAGTGTGAAATGATCACTACAGAGGTGGGTGTTGACGGTGATCCTCAGCTCTTCACCAAGGTTGGTTCTCTAAAAACCTCTTCTTGATGTGATCGTTTTTAGGGAATTTAAATTCTGTTTTGTACATGATCGCATCCAGGTAGTAGGCTATGCATTTCTGTGTCGAAAACTGTAGGCTCAGCTGTAGTTGTACTGACAGTCACTCGCGATTGAGCAGTGAATGCGAATGTGCTCGGGGAGTGTCATTGTGTGTAAGGGGAGAGATCAGACTCTGTGCGTCATCAAATAGGGGGGTGTCCACGAGCTCTTGGGCTGCAGTGCGTCATCGATCCCTGTTTTAGCCCCGCCCAAACAATCCGTAAAATTGCAATGGTGAAAAACTGTTTAACGGTCTAACTCCACATTTCAGTACTTCACAGTTCACAGTCTTTGTAATATGTTTTAGCAATACATATGCAACATTTATAATGTGTTTAGAACTTTTTTGTAGAAGTGCCTTTACAGGGACTTAAATGAAAACACAACTGACCATTGTTAATTCATAATGACTCAGGTCCATTAAGCTATATTTACAAGTAAAATGTATTATATAGGTAATAAACTAACAACAAATAGAACAATTATTGTAAAGTGTTACCAGTTTAATTTAAAAATCTGCAGACAGAATGTCTGCTGTTAAATTATGATTACTTATTGAATTCCCATTGAAATGTACCATATGTTTCCTCCCCACGTGCTTACTTAATCCTGTAAAGCCCGACATGAAATAATATTCAGAAAATCAATTTTATTTAAATGATGCATGCAGTACATTAAACTTTTAGACAAAATATGTTTAATAGAAGGACAGACACAGGTAAGCAAATTTCCCTGTCACGTTCTGCTGTGAGTGTGGACTTCCTTAGACAGAGCAGACGCATCAAATCAGGTTTGTTGCATTAAATCCATCAGACAATGTTCCACCACATAATATTTTTTAGAACATAAACACCAAATGGTGAATTGTTTTATTATTTCTTGAGACCTCGTAAAAATTCTACACTGTTGATGGCATGTTTGCAGTGCTAAAGTTCATTGTCATCAAATTTTGAGTGGTTTGTCAGATTCGAATTGCTACTGCTACTGATCCACAGCCAATTGATCAGACCATCCCTATTTGTAATATTAATTAGTTTGCTTTAAAATTCATTTGTTTTTGCAGAGGCTCTTAAGAACAACCCCCTTACATCAAAGGTCAACCAGCAAGAAGCTGAGAGGGCACTGTCAAAATGGTTCACTGGAGCAAGAGACAGAGGAGGACAAAGGGCATCAAGAATGCACCAAAAAAATGCTGCAGTTTAAAGTTTGCTGAAAAGATTAATAAGATATAAGAAGTTGCTGCATCTAGCTGTTTCAGTTCTTTTACTTTTTTTCTTCTGATTATTTTGTTCTCAAATTTCTTATTAAAGTGGGTTGACGGCTTTCAAAAACACACAAGGTTGTTTCCATAATAGTTTTGTGACATAAACATGACATAATGATGGTAAGTTAAATAAAGCTGGATTTGATTTTGAACAAATTTTAGTCTCACTGTGTTCTCTACTGCTTTCTGCTGGTCATTTTTTATCTTTTATTTGTGAGGTTTTTCTATTCAGATTTGCCTACGTAAGCTTGCTTCAAAAATAACATTTTGTCTGCACCTCTAGTAAATTACATGTTTGTTGTTAAGTTGTCTGTTCAGAATTGTGATCTCTATCTGAAACACTGAAAGAATCGGGATTCTCCTTTTAAACTAATTCTAACTTAAGTTATTAAAACTGACTCTTAAAGCAGCACCATGGAATTTTTCCTCTTCAGTCGCCCTAATGGTTGGGAATTAAATTGTGCATTACCACTGTCTTAAATATTTTAGCCTACCGTCGCACACATGCTCGCTGTTTATCCAGCACCGGCTTTATAAAGAACAATGTCCATGGTCAAGTATGATACATGATGAATTGCGACAGCAGAAACAAAGAAAAACTAAATAATGACTACTGTAACACTTGACGTAAAGCTTGTCAAATTGTTAGTTTTCTCTTTCGGACTACAGAAACGCGACCCGATCTGGCAAAATTGCATAGTGTGGTTATAGCTGATATAGGACCGCAAAACAAATCCAGAAGTGCCTTTCACCAATAGTATTAATGCAATATAAACATAAATGCAATAGTATTAGTTACTATTTTAAGGTAAAAAAAATGTTCCATAGTGTTACTTAAAGTCGAGTCATCCTGGAAATTTAAGAATCATCCACACCTGTGATCACATCAAATGCCCATTTTAATTTCTGTTCAAATGTTCAAAGCTTTCAGATTTCAATCTCACTCTGTGCTCTAATGCTTTAAAAATTGTTTGTGGTGTTGGTACTCATTTAGATGGAACCCAGATGATCCCTATTTGGGCCCCACCTAAAGCCTATGTGAAAATCCTGCATAAAACCTAAATGAGGAAGTAGTTGGGGGCAACATGCATGGAAAAACCCACTTACAGCCCATGTAGTAACCTTGTAGTACCCACAAAAAAATATAGATGGGACCAAGGTGGATCTTGTGCATGCAGCCCAGTTGGGGCCCTCCTGTTTATAAGTGCCATCCTATAGGAAATCCATGTGGGGAGTTGACATGGGACCATTATGTAACCCGCGGACAATCCCATACAGAGCCCATTTTCAGCCCATTTCAAACCCACAGGGGCCCCACCTACAAATGTTGACTGGGTTAAAGCCGGGACCAAGATGGGTCTTGTGCATTTTGCCCACTTGGGCCCCACCTAGTACCAAGTGCAATCCTACATGAAGTCCATCTGGGCAATTAACATGGGACCATTATGTAACCCGCGGACAATCCCATACAGAACCCATTTTTCAGCCCATTTCAAACCCACAGGGGCCCCACATACAAATGTTGTCTGGATTAAAGCTAGGACCGAGATGGGTCTTGTGCAAGTTGCCCACTTGGGTCCCACCGAGTACCAAGTGCAATCCTACATGAAGACCATCTGGGCAATTAACATGGGGCCATTATGTAACCCGCGGACAATCCCATACAGAACCCATTTTTCAGCCCATTTCAAACCCACAGGGGCCCCACATGCAAATGTTGTCTGGATTAAAGCTAGGACCGAGATGGGTCTTGTGCAAGTTGCCCACTTGGGTCCCACCGAGTACCAAGTGCAATCCTACATGAAATTCATCTGGGCAATTAACATGGGGCCATTATGTAACCCGCGGACAATCCCAATCAAAGCCCATTTTTCAGCCCATTTCAAACCCACATTGGCCCCACATATAAATATTGGCTGGGTTAAAGCTGGGACCGAGATGGGTCTTGTGCATGTTGCCCACTTGGGTCCGGCCTAGTACCAAGTGCAATCCTACATGAAATTCAGCTGGGCAATTAACATGGGGCCATTACGTAACCCGCGGACAATCCTAGATGGGGCCCATTTTTCAGCCCATTTAATACCCGTATGGGCCCCACATGCAAATGTTGGCTGGATTAAAGCTAGGACCGAGATGGGTCTTGTGCAAGTTGCCCACTTGGGTCCCATCGAGTACCAAGTGCAATCCTACATGAAATTCATCTGGGCAATTAACATGGGGCCATTATGTAACCCGCGGACAATCCCAATCAAAGCCCATTTTTCAGCCCATTTCAAACCCACATGGGCCCCACATATAAATATTGGCTAGGTTAAAGCTGGGACCGAGATGGGTCTTGTGCATGTTGCCCACTTGGGTCCGGCCTAGTACCAAGTGCAATCCTACATGAAATTCAGCTGGGCAATTAACATGGGGCCATTACGTAACCCGCGGACAATCCTAGATGGGGCCCATTTTTCAGCCCATTTAATACCCGTATGGGCCCCACATGCAAATGTTGGCTGGATTAAAGCTAGGACCGAGATGGGTCTTGTGCAAGTTGCCCACTTGGGTCCCACCGAGTACCAAGTGCAATCCTACATGAAATTCATCTGGGCAATTAACATGGGGCCATTATGTAACCCGCGGACAATCCCAATCAAAGCCCATTTTTCAGCCCATTTCAAACCCACATTGGCCCCACATATAAATATTGGCTGGGTTAAAGCTGGGACCGAGATGGGTCTTGTGCATGTTGCCCACTTGGGTCCGGCCTAGTACCAAGTGCAATCCTACATGAAATTCAGCTGGGCAATTAACATGGGGCCATTACGTAACCCGCGGACAATCCTACATGGGGCCCATTTTTCAGCCCATTTAATACCCGTATGGGCCCCACATACAAATGTTGGCTGGGTAGACCCCTTGTCTGCATAGTGAGAGGATTATAACAGCACCTTGCCGGGTAACCGCGCTACGCAGACACCTCTAGTGTACGGGAACCAGGGAGAGCACCCCTCCCTCGGTATATGGCTGTTAGGGTGTCCTGGCAGATTGGTTGACGATGCGTCAGGAAAAGCCGATGTCCGGCCATTGGCCACAAGGGACATCTTGATCCTTCCCGCACTGCGTATCAGCTCCAGATGATGATGCGATGCCGAATAATCGCGTCAAGAAACAGGATGGTAGGGCGCCCTGTATAAAAAGCTACCCTGTGGAAGCCTCTGGATCGGGTGACCACAGTATGGCAAGGTCCCCTCATGGTCCCAGAGCCAGGGATCATGACGGTGGTGGTGGCTCATCTGGCAAATCGACCCTTGATATGGCTATCGTTAAGAATTGTTCAGTGGTATTGACTCGTCTCCCGGAGGGACGGGTTGGAGGCAATACCCTGACAGGGAACAATGCAGCAAACCTCAGAGCGAAGAGTCAAATTGAAGAAGCCTCAGGTCCAGTGCAAACTGGCACCTCCCAAAGAAACGGGATTGAGCTACCCTACCTCTAGCGGGGCGCAGGCTGGGGTTACTGGAGTGGTGGTTTTACTTCCGCTGCGGGACTTCACGTGTGCCCTGTGTGGCGTGTCGGCTGGCGCCCTTGCATGGATCAGGAAACATTTCGCGATCCAGCATGGAAAGGCGCTTGTTAGATACAGCTGCAGAACGTGCGGAAAAACCTCGGAAGCGGCCCATAAAATAGCTTGTCACATCCCTAAATGCGGTGGAGTGAAGGTCTAAATGCGGTGAAGTGTGAGGGGTGTGAGGCTACGTTTGGGTCGGTACGAGCGCGGAGTATTCACGAACTGCACGTCCACCCAGAGGTTAGGAACAGAAAGAGGATTGAATTGAGCAGGAAAAGGGGAAGTTCTGCTCCTCAGCAGACTGAGGCAGAGATTAAGACTCTCAGCACTTTGGACTTGGTCATCCCGCCAAACGACAGCGCAAATCTTAAGCTGCGAGGGAGAGTGAGGATACGTCTGAGCCTTCTGCGAGTGCGTCGGTCCCTCCCATTCAACCCAACTTGCCAGAGGGTGGCCTCCTGATTCTCCTCAGAGAGGTGGCCCATAAAATGGTGAGCGAGGGGGAGGGCGACGACACGGGACTCATTCAAGCGCTTACAGCCTGGCTGGAAGGCTGCGACCAGGTACCCGAACTGGTGGAAGCGGCAACGCAACGGATACTCCAAGGATGCGTCCATGGAGGGGAGAGTGGTCCCAGAGGACCGCCGTCCTCAGGTAACAAGCGAGCTCGCCCTCGGTATCGGAATAGGTGCTGTGAAAGATATCTTGCCCATAAACGCGCCTACCACAAGACCCAATACCGATTCAAACATGACCCGGCCCGCCTAGCAGCTGAAATTCTTGATGGAAGACAGGACACACGGTGTCCCATTTCAGCTGAAGTTATTCACAACTTCTTCCAGGCAAAATGGGGGACCCTCCCCCCTTCCGTGGGCTGGGTCAATTCAGGGCGGAGGAGTGTGCTGATAACACTCCTCTCATGGGGCCACTCTCCCAGGGTGAGATCCAGTCCAGCCTCCGGCAGGCCTCGAACGATTCCGCACCGGGCCCAGATGGGATTGGGAAGCGGGATATTCTCAATTGGGACCCCGGGTGCGAGACCCTCACTGAGCTGTTCAACATGTGGTGGATTACGGGAGTGGTTCCTTCCCGCCTGAAGAAAAGTCGAACGGTACTTATTCCCAAGACGTCTGACCCAGGGGCGGTGATGGAGGTGGGCAACTGGAGGCCCATCACCATCGGGTCTATGATCTTGAGGCTCTTCACTAGGGTGTTAACAAAGCGGCTAACTGAATCTTGCCCAGTTCACCCTAGACAAAGGGGCTTTCGTGCTACCCCCGGGTGTGCGGAGAACATCGAGGTGCAGCGAGGCCTCATCCGACACTGCAAAGAAGAGCGCAACCCACTCGCAGTGGTATTTATCGACTTTGCACAGGCGTTCGACTCCGTTTCCCATGAGCACATCCTGTCGGCTCTTGGGCAAATCAAAGTGGATCCCCACATGGTAGGTCTGATCCAGCAGATCTACACGGACAGTTCTACCTGTGTCGAGGTCGGGGGTAGGAATACCCCCGACATCAAAGTGAGGGTTGGTGTGAAGCAGGGGGACCCATTATCCCCCTTGCTTTTCAACCTTGCCTTGGATCCACTGATCCAAGGCCTTGAACGCAATGGCCGTGGCTACATTATGGAAGGGGGTCAAACAGTAGTGTGCCTTGCATTTGCTGATGACCTTGTGCTGGTAGGAGGATCTTGGAAGGATATGGCGTACAATTTACATCTGCTCGACCCGTTCTGCCAGAGTACCGGGCTCAGGACTCAACCAAGAAAATGCAAAAGTTTCTACGTGAAACCTGGTGCTGGATCATTTACAGTCAACGACTTCCCTCCATGGGTACTGGGGGGGGAGGCGATCTTACAAACCAGCATCAGCGAGGCTGTTAAGTACCTGGGCGTGAAGGTTATCCCCTGGGGAGGGGTGGTTGAGCCTGAGTTGACAGGTGCTCTGAAGGGATGGGTCAAGAGCATCGGGAAATCCCTCCTTAAACCCTCGCAGAGGGTGGTTCTCCTTAACCAGTATGCCCTTCCTCGCCTTTACTATCAAGCCGACCTGGGGGAGGTTGGTGATAATGTGCTGCGAGCCGCGGACGGAATAATCAGGAGTGGTAATCAAGGAGTGGTTGCACCTTGCTCCGTCCACCACTGATGGGCTATTGTAAGCGAAAAACCGGGATGGTGGCCTGGGGATTTGCAAGCTCACTCGGCACATTCCGTCCATGCAAGCAAGAAGGCTTCACCGCCTTTCTTGCTCTGTAGATCCGGTTACCAGGGCATTGATGCTGACTCCATACATGCGGTCCAAGTTCGAAAGGGCGTGGATGAGGGCCGGTGGCACTAATGAGAACTTCCCACTGGCTAGTGAGGAAGTATTGAACGATAGAGGAGACGCCACCGGCCTGCTGACCCACACGTGTGTTTCTCCATTCGATTGGAGACGTGACGAATTCCTGAAGTGGGCAGGTCTCCCTACCCAGGGAGTGGGTATACTCGGCTTTAGGGAAGCGGTTGCCAGCAACTCGTGGCTGAGGAAGCCCGCATGTATGACTGAAAGGCAGTACATTACGGCTCTTCAGCTACGTGCCGGGGTGTATCCCACTCGAGAGTTTCGGTGTCGGGGTAGAAGCAAGACTGAGGCAACTTGCAGGAGATGTCCACATAGGTTGGAGTCATGTTCACACATACTAGGGCAATGCCCGACCATGAGCGTGGCCAGGATTGCCCGGCACCACAAGTTGTGCCGTCTCCTCGGGGCTGAGGCGGAGTCCCTCGGGTGGGAGGCACGCCAGGAATGGGAGTTCAGAACCTGTAACGTGGTTGTGAGACGACTTGACCTGGTACTCATCCGTGGGGATTGCGCCCTGGTCATTGACGTAACGGTCCGATATGAGTTGGCTCCTGACACTCTCACGGTGGCAGGGCTGCAAAAAGAGGACTATTACGGGCCCTATAAGAATGTGATCGCATCGAAATTGGGTGTTAAGCATGTACAGATCTTCGGGTTCCCCTTGGGCGTGAGAGGCCTATGGCACAAAGGCAATACCAAACTGCTTGAAACCATAGGCATGGGGAAGCGGAGGATGAAATCCTTTGCGAAGTTGATGAGCCGGAGGTGCCTCCTCTACTCGTTGGAAATTCTGCGGAGGTTCTCCTCCACCCGAAGGAAGTAGGTATCGAGGGCGTGATTCCCGTTGTGCATGCCTGCTGTGATGTACAGGCCTGAATGGGGTAATGTGCCAAGCTGGTCCCGTGAAGGGTTAACAGTGTCAACATGCCTGAATAGGTTTTGTCACACGGCAGTGTACAGAATAACGGTATGGACAGAAATGGGGGGCTGGTGTGGATCCTCGTGGGGTCGGTGAGAGGAGGTTGCATCTCTGACTACCGCCTCGGCGGGGACCTGCTCGGCCCCCTATAGACAAGCAGAAGGCGAGTGCTCGGGGTGTTGGGGTCGCGGCTCCTGTGAAGGCGATGGGTATGAGGAGCCCATTGTACAGAAGGGGGCTGCGGTTCTGACCTTGAGCACTCAAGGGCGGTTGAACGATGACAGCCTCGATACTGACGGGAGCGGACAAGCCCGGTTGCCAAAGGGGTGCCATAGTAGTAGCAAGCGTAATGTCTCGAAAGGACCCAGCCTGAGGGCAAAGACACAGGACCCAACGCCAATGAATGGGCTGATCGCATCAGCTCACATCTGGTAATGGGTTACCTGTAGGGTCAGGGGAAGGAACCGGACGTACCGGAAGGGCAGAACCCGAGTTCAGAACCTATCACTTGTATGATGACTCCCCCGTTGTCATTTGCAGGTTGGGTAGGCAATCTGAAGTGCTAATGCCCTCTCCCTAGGTACAAAACCGAAAGATGGGCATTCTGTCTAGAAGCAGGCATGCTTCTCCACCAACTCATGGGCGGTAATGGGACGGGCATCTCCAATATGGCCGAACTCCTAGCGAAGGGACATGCCAATGGCAGGAAGACCTCCCCAGTACGGGGCAGGAGCATTTCGCCCAGGGAGCGAGGAATGTTGCGAGGAAGAAGTCTCATGACCAACCTACTCACCCGAAAGATGGATATGAGTCCCTATCTAATGGCACCCTGATGGCAGAGAAGCGCGGGGTGGGGGGGGGGGGCAGAACTTGACCCTCACTAATTATCTCTCTCTTTGTGTTCTGTTACAGGTGCTGGTGCAGATGCGGGAGAGGGGGAGCAACGGTTGCGGACAAGGCCGGTGCCGGTTGGCAGGATAGGGACGGAAACGGGACTCGATATGATTAAACATAATGCTGCCCACTGGAACAATGCGGATGCACTAGTGACACTAATTCGCAGCATGATTGGCCTTCATGTCTACTGGGTGACGTGAGTATACTACCTTCCAAAGTTAGCCGGTTTTGTCGTCAAGTGCGCTGGTCGTTCGACCGAATTACCAGCGTGCAGGTAGTATGGGTGACGGGCATCCTTAACAATCCAGAAAGGTGAGACCCCTTGTATCGTACCAGGCGACGATACATGCTCAATGGCGTCTCGCCGTGTCGTTAGCCAAATGCCTCGTCATCTAATTAGTGACGCGCATGAATGGATGAACGAGATTCCCACTGTCCCTACCTGCTATCTAGCGAAACCACAGCCAAGGGAACGGGCTTGGCAGAATCAGCGGGGAAAGAAGACCCTGTTGAGATTTACCCCAAAATGTTCGTGAAGCTGAAGAAAGCTGGAGGTATGATATTGTCATTCCATGTCGTATTTTCTTGTTTTAATACCCATAATTTTGGGTACTTGCCAGAGGGTGGCCTCCTGATTCTCCTCAGAGAGGTGGCCCATAAAATGGTGAGCGAGGGGGAGGGCGACGACACGGGACTCATCCAAGCGCTTACAGCCTGGCTGGAAGGCTGCGACCAGGTACCCGAACTGGTGGAAGCGGCAACGCAACGGATACTCCAAGGATGCGTCCATGGAGGGGAGAGTGGTCCCAGAGGACCGCCGTCCTCAGGTAACAAGCGAGCTCGGTATCGGAATTGGTGCTGTGAAAGATATCTTGCCCATAAACGCGCCTACCACAAGACCCAATACCGATTCAAACATGACCCGGCCCGCCTAGCAGCTGAAATTCTTGATGGAAGACAGGACACACGGTGTCCCATTTCAGCTGAAGTTATTCACAACTTCTTCCAGGCAAAATGGGGGACCCTCCCCCCTTCCGTGGGCTGGGTCAATTCAGGGCGGAGGAGTGTGCTGATAACACTCCTCTCATGGGGCCACTCTCCCAGGGTGAGATCCAGTCTAGCCTCCGGCAGGCCTCGAACGATTCCGCACCGGGCCCAGATGGGATTGGGAAGCGGGATATTCTCAATTGGGACCCCGGGTGCGAGACCCTCACTGAGCTGTTCAACATGTGGTGGATTACGGGAGTGGTTCCTTCCCGCCTGAAGAAAAGTCGAACGGTACTTATTCCCAAGACATCTGACCCAGGGGCGGTGATGGAGGTGGGCAACTGGAGGCCCATCACCATCGGGTCTATGATCTTGAGGCTCTTCACTAGGGTGTTAACAAAGCGGCTAACTGAATCTTGCCTAGTTCACCCTAGACAAAGGGGCTTTCGTGCTACCCCCGGGTGTGCGGAGAACATCGAGGTGCAGCGAGGCCTCATCCGACACTGCAAAGAAGAGCGCAACCCACTCGCAGTGGTATTTATCGACTTTGCACAGGCGTTCGACTCCGTTTCCCATGAGCACATCCTGTCGGCTCTTGGGCAAATCAAAGTGGATCCCCACATGGTAGGTCTGATCCAGCAGATCTACACGGGCAGTTCTACCTGTGTCGAGGTCGGGGGTAGGAATACCCCCGACATCAAAGTGAGGGTTGGTGTGAAGCAGGGGGACCCATTATCCCCTTTGCTTTTCAACCTTGCCTTGGATCCACTGATCCAAGGCCTTGAACGCAATGGCCGTGGCTACATTATGGAAGGGGGTCAAACAGTAGTGTGCCTTGCATTTGCTGATGACCTTGTGCTGGTAGGAGGATCTTGGAAGGATATGGCGTACAATTTACATCTGCTCGACCCGTTCTGCCAGAGTACTGGGCTCAGGACTCAACCAAGAAAATGCAAAAGTTTCTACGTGAAACCTGGTGCTGGATCATTTACAGTCAACGACTTCCCTCCATGGGTACTGGGGGGGGGGGCGATCTTACAAACCAGCATCAGCGAGGCTGTTAAGTACCTGGGCGTGAAGGTTAACCCCTGGGGAGGGGTGGTTGAGCCTGAGTTGACAGGTGCTCTGAAGGGATGGGTCAAGAGCATCGGGAAATCCCTCCTTAAACCCTCGCAGAGGGTGGTTCTCCTTAACCAGTATGCCCTTCCTCGCCTTTACTATCAAGCCGACCTGGGGGAGGTTGGTGAAAATGTGCTGCGAGCCGCGGACGGAATAATCAGGGGGGCGGTCAAGGAGTGGTTGCACCTTGCTCCGTCCACCACTGATGGGCTATTGTAAGCGAAAAACCGGGATGGTGGCCTGGGGATTTGCAAGCTCACTCGGCACATTGCGTCCATGCAAGCAAGAAGGCTTCACCGCCTTTCTTGCTCTGTAGATCCGGTTACCAGGGCATTGATGCTGACTCCATACATGCGGTCCAAGTTCGAAAGGGCGTGGATGAGGGCCGGTGGCACTAATGAGAACTTCCCACTGGCTAGTGAGGAAGTATTGAACGATAGAGGAGACGCCACCGGCCTGCTGACCCACACGTGTGTTTCTCCATTCGATTGGAGACGTGACGAATTCCTGAAGTGGGCAGGTCTCCCTACCCAGGGAGTGGCTATACTCGGCTTTAGGGAAGCGGTTGCCAGCAACTCGTGGCTGAGGAAGCCCGCATGTATGACCGAAAGGCAGTACATTACGGCTCTTCAGCTACGTGCCGGGGTGTATCCCACTCGAGAGTTTCGGTGTCGGGGTAGAAGCAAGACTGAGGCAACTTGCAGGAGATGTCCACATAGGTTGGAGTCATGTTCACACATACTAGGGCAATGCCCGACCATGAGCGTGGCCAGGATTGCCCGGCACCACAAGTTGTGCCGTCTCCTCGGGGCTGAGGCGGAGTCCCTCGGGTGGGAGGCACGCCAGGAATGGGAGTTCAGAACCTGTAACGTGGTTGTGAGACGACTTGACCTGGTACTCATCCGTGGGGATTGCACCCTGGTCATTGACGTAACGGTCCGATATGAGTTGGCTCCTGACACTCTCACGGTGGCAGGGCTGCAAAAAGAGGACTATTACGGGCCCTATAAGAATGTGATCGCATCGAAATTGGGTGTTAAGCATGTACAGATCTTCGGGTTCCCCTTGGGCGTGAGAGGCCTATGGCACAAAGGCAATACCAAACTGCTTGAAACCATAGGCATGGGGAAGCGGAGGATGAAATCCTTTGCGAAGTTGATGAGCCGGAGGTGCCTCCTCTACTCGTTGGAAATTCTGCGGAGGTTCTCCTCCACCCGAAGGAAGTAGGTATCGAGGGCGTGATTCCCGTTGTGCATGCCTGCTGTGATGTACAGGCCTGAATGGGGTAATGTGCCAAGCTGGTCCCGTGAAGGGTTAACAGTGTCAACATGCCTGAATAGGTTTTGTCACACGGCAGTGTACAGAATAACGGTATGGACAGAAATGGGGGGCTGGTGTGGATCCTCGTGGGGTCGGTGAGAGGAGGTTGCATCTCTGACTACCGCCTCGGCGGGGACCTGCTCGGCCCCCTATAGACAAGCAGAAGGCGAGTGCTCGGGGTGTTGGGGTCGCGGCTCCTGTGAAGGCGATGGGTATGAGGAGCCCATTGTACAGAAGGGGGCTGCGGTTCTGACCTTGAGCACTCAAGGGCGGTTGAACGATGACAGCCTCGATACTGACGGGAGCGGACAAGCCCGGTTGCCAAAGGGGTGCCATAGTAGTAGCAAGCGTAATGTCTCGAAAGGACCCAGCCTGAGGGCAAAGACACAGGACCCAACGCCAATGAATGGGCTGATCGCATCAGCTCACATCTGGTAATGGGTTACCTGTAGGGTCAGGGGAAGGAACCGGACGTACCGGAAGGGCAGAACCCGAGTTCAGAACCTATCACTTGTATGATGACTCCCCCGTTGTCATTTGCAGGTTGGGTAGGCAATCTGAAGTGCTAATGCCCTCTCCCTAGGTACAAAACCGAAAGATGGGCATTCTGTCTAGAAGCAGGCATGCTTCTCCACCAACTCATGGGCGGTAATGGGACGGGCATCTCCAATATGGCCGAACTCCTAGCGAAGGGACATGCCAATGGCAGGAAGACCTCCCCAGTACGGGGCAGGAGCATTTCGCCCAGGGAGCGAGGAATGTTGCGAGGAAGAAGTCTCATGACCAACCTACTCACCCGAAAGATGGATATGAGTCCCTATCTAATGGCACCCTGATGGCAGAGAAGCGCGGGGTGGGGGGGGGGGGCAGAACTTGACCCTCACTAATTATCTCTCTCTTTGTGTTCTGTTACAGGTGCTGGTGCAGATGCGGGAGAGGGGGAGCAACGGTTGCGGACAAGGCTGGTGCCGGTTGGCAGGATAGGGACGGAAACGGGACTCGATATGATTAAACATAATGCTGCCCACTGGAACAATGCGGATGCACTAGTGACACTAATTCGCAGCATGATTGGCCTTCATGTCTACTGGGTGACGTGAGTATACTACCTTCCAAAGTTAGCCGGTTTTGTCGTCAAGTGCGCTGGTCTTTCGACCGAATTACCAGCGTGCAGGTAGTATGGGTGACGGGCATCCTTAACAATCCGGAAAGGTGAGACCCCTTGTATCGTACCAGGCGACGATACATGCTCAATGGCGTCTCGCCATGTCGCTAGCCAAATGCCTCGTCATCTAATTAGTGACGCGCATGAATGGATGAACGAGATTCCCACTGTCCCTACCTGCTATCTAGCGAAACCACAGCCAAGGGAACGGGCTTGGCAGAATCAGCGGGGAAAGAAGACCCTGTTGAGATTTACCCCAAAATGTTCGTGAAGCTGAAGAAAGCTGGAGGTATGATATTGTCATTCCATGTCGTATTTTCTTGTTTTAATACCCATAATTTTGCAGAAAACATTTGCTCAATAACCTTTCTGTTATTGTTACACAGGTGGAGTGTTACATATGGGCTGCACCCATGGTGTTGTATACCATAACAGGGAAATAAAAATATTAACACAACTTTTCAACATTAGGACAAAATCTCACATCTCTATTCTGTCGAGAAGAGAGACTCCACTGTCATCGCAAAAATCTCTCACTACACCTCATTGGAACTACGTGACCTGAAAAGCGTTTGCCCACCTGATCTCTTGAAAGACACCGGTATTTTGATGCCATGGCTAACTGATAATGTGAGTACCAATTATTTTGACAAATATTTGTTTAATATTCTTGATAATATTTTTAGTGAACTTCTTATCTAAAATGTAATGTTTAACTTTTAAGACATGTACAGTAGATATTGAAACTCACATCATAATTTTCCTCAAATTTATTTTCGTATTGCGCTTTAAAGGCAGTAAATTGTAGGGTTGCCCAAATTGCAGCAGAGACCCAGAATGTAAGTAATCACTTGAGAACATAAACTTTTTTTCACACTACTATTCAGAAACGTAATTAAGTATTCCTATTGTGCGATTTATTCAACATACAGGTTATGTGACAGATGTAGCGCACTTCCTTTATACAATATACATGTAATTTTGTTCTCTCTTTAGTGTATAGCCTTGACGACTGACACATTCATTTTGTGGCATAGAGACTGGCTTGCTTCAAAAACAGTTTCAGATTCTCATTTGAAAATTCTTGAGGTACTGTACAATTTGCAAAATAAATATATATTAAGCTCTCCTGCATGTTTATACATGTAATGGCACAGTATGTGTTTCCTATTTCTTTCATTACAGTATGATGCACAGAAAATTCTGTTTCCAAGAATTGTTGGTGGCCAGACACCAGAGAGAGGACGCCACTTCATTCTTTGGGTTAGTTCAAATCGAGGAGTGTTAATCACATGATGTAGAAATTTGATAATAAAGAGACTGTACAGTGAAGTTAAAATTTTGTAAATAAGTAAATTTATCATCCGTAAGCATTGTAAATTTGACCCTTTTTTTATTTCTTCTACAGGTCTTTGACAAGACAGCCAAAAAAATTAGAATTTATGACAACACACAGCACCACATTAACATTTCAGCAACAAACATGGACATTCTGAAGTACGATCCATAATCTATTTAATAATTGTGTACATTTAAAAATATTTAATGACTTGGTCGCCTACTTTACTTTAATTCTATTTCCTAGAGATGCGTTTAGAAATCTAGACTCCCTGGAAGTGTGTGCAAGTCCAGAGAAAATGATGGAAGCAACTGTGGTGTTTTTGTTTGCACAGTGAGTAGATGGAGATTTATTTCCGCAAATGTGTACATGAATTAACGTTTATATAATAAATACAAAGAGTCTTCAATCAAAATGTGTTTACTAGTTCACTACATTATACAAAGCGCTTTATATTTTCATAGACTGCAGAGATGGATGCAAAAGGTCTCAACATGTCATCTGAGTTGCTCCACACTGAACAGTTGATTCACCTAAGAGTTTACCATGCTTCATGTTTGGTTGAAAATATACAAATTGAGGTAAAGCAGAGTTTAAATTTCTAAATTAAATCATGCTTCTTTTTCTATAAAATGGATGCATGTATGGTCTGTTTAGTGTCCTTTAGTAAATAATAAAATACATTTTATAATTACTATTTTGCTTAAAATTATAAGCTAGTTTACACCTCTTCTGTTCTTTGGACTTCACACCAAATATGACAACTTCTGAGGCTGAAAACAGATGTTTGGCCCAGGAGATTGGTGTTTGCGTTTTTCAAAAAATCCGGAATAAGTAAGTCACCATACTGCGTTTACCATGTTAAACTATATAGATTGAATAGTTATGTAAATGTGCATATTGTTTCTTCTGCAGAACCATGCATCCAGATGTGAAGACACTGCAATGGATTCAGTGTGACATTTGCAATGAGTGGCTGCACTATGACTGTGCTGGCATAAATCAAGCAACGGTCACAAAGGACATGGCATTCAGCTGTGGATGTGACATTGAAAAGGCATATCCTTATGAGAAGTATGCAGTTGACATTTCTAAACAAAGTTCACTCACTGCATTAAAATCAATTTATTTATTATTTTTCTAACCATCCCATTTCTTTTTACAGAACTCTATCCACGTTGAAGCAGGGATTGGTGGTAAACGTAGTGACAGAACAGGACATAATGGTAAACAACATAAATACTTCTTCACACCAATAACTGAATAAATGTGACTTGCCTTTTTTGTAAGGTGAAGCTTTGTGACAATTAAAAAATAATGTATGGTTGTTTCACTTGTTTCAAAGAGATACTATATGAACCCCTATACAGTTATTTCCCTACTGTTTGAAATGAATTAACCATTTCTTCACATTGTAGGAACTACACAGTGGCTTGACAAGTGGCATAATAAGATCAAACAGGATGTTTTTGCATAAACATCCAACATTTGCCCCTAAGCTGAAGACAAAACTTAATGAACGGATTTCTTTTTTTGATGAACAACAGGTAAAACAATTGTATAATAAACAACCAATCAAGTAACCTTTGGAGGAAAAACAACAAATATAAACAATTATTTACTAACATTTGGAAATAATGTACACTTCAGAAATAACAAATATACTGTAACAATGTTGAATGCAATGCCTTTTGCCAACCGACAGAGGGGATCATTGATAGAACTCAACAAGTCACAAAGATAGACATGAAAGAGTTAATCAATACATCCTACATTTTGGAAGTATTAACTCCTAAGGTAAATTTTATAATTTTGTTCTCCTATGACTCACTTCATGGGTCATTCGTAAATCAAATTAAATGCATTTTAAATGGACATCCTCTCTTTCCTTTCTTGGTCTTTCAAAGGTAACCCTATTAATCCTAAAAAAAAGACAGAAAAGGTTCTGCAAACAAAGGGACATTTGGCGTAAATGTAGCATAAAGGCATTTTTTGTACCCTTTTTCCTGATTTTAGTATTTGCTTTATAGCATTGTCAATTCTATGTGTTTTATAAACCCTTACATTATTAAACTCTTATCATTTTTACAGAATATCCAAAGATTTTGATCCAGACTGGTTTTGAGGACAAAGGAATGCCTCATGTTGCTGTGCCACACACATTGTACTAGGACTTTTTCTCTGTCCCCCTTCCTTGTTACCTTTGTCATGTTTGTTAATTATTAGTTACTTATTTAATAGAGTAAGCCGTTTGAGTTTGCTCCAGTGTCAAAATGTAAGGGTTAATTTAATAACTGTTTTTTAACTTTAAAATTATCGAATAAAATACATGTCACAGAAAATTTTAGTAGCCTCCCATTAATGGTAAAGCAGTGTATTTTATATATACGTACCTTTCAATCATATTTTTGCTAGAGTTTTTTTCTTTGCCAAATGCACTTGAGCCCTGTAAGCAATAAATGAAAACAAATAATGATCACAAATGCTTTTTCAATTCTTCTGAGTGACACAAATGTTTAAAGAAATCGTTTATAAAGCTTTAGAAATGTTTCACCAAATGAGTACTTAATGTTTTTAAACAATATTTCATGAAACGATGTGATTTTTAAATATTGAATTTGCTCACCATGACTGTGGCATTCTGTAAAAAGCAGTTTGTATAATATATAACTAGCCACGAGCGCCCTCCAATACGGGTTTAGCAAATAAAAAATAAGATCAGATGATAAATGTGTAAAAAAGATCTGTATTGCACTGAATGTGTGCTCTTGTGTACCATTAGGAGTGTCTGATAAGTGTAAACAGTGAGAGATCTTATGGCTAGGAAGACGAAAAGCGCTTGGTTAATGGTGAATATTGACCTATTGTGCGTTCCGTTCTGGCTCTCGCTGCCTTCCTTTCTACATATTGTGTAAGTTCGAGTGGCAGTCGCATATATCTGTGACTGGTCGAGTGGCAGGTGCTATATAATTCAGTGGCAGGTGCACATATCCGTGGCCGGTCGAGTGGCAGGCGCACATATCCGTGGCCGGTCGAGTGGCAGCTCCCCCTGCCACGCAAAGATTTTACCCCCTCTCTCCGGTTCTTTTCCGGGAACCAGTTCTTTCGGACAGTTCTTTTTAATGAACCAGTTCAAAAAAACGATTCACCAGTTCTTTTACGTCATCACGTAATGACATCAATTCTATCATCCCGGCAGATAAAAATACTATACATATTAACAATTGACTCTATAACAATTGACAAAACAAACTATATATTTAACATATGAGCAGAAACTGTCTAACTAAAGCTTATTTGATGTCTAGTTTATAGTAAAAACATTATAATCTATTTCGTCTGTAACAGTAGGCTATGCATCTGTGCGTTCGTTCATTATTTCACACACCCAGACAACCGATTCAGTCTTTTTGGCTTTACAGATACTATTCTTGTCATAGTGTCTGGTTGTGTTCCCTTGTTTGTCACTAGAGGTCCTCGTTATCACGGTGTCCTTCACTATTGACTTCATTTCCCAGCATTCTGTCTGTCACTGTCACTCATCAGTTGATTGCACTCAGCTGTTCCCCGTAATCATTGTTCCCAGCTGTTCTGTGTTAGTCTTGTTAGATCTGTGTATATATTCCCTGTCTGTGTTAGTACGTGTACGGAGTCGTTGTTAGATATCACCATTCCTTGGTCGGGTTTCTAGTTGGTTTCTGTTTTTTATTTCATGGATTTTGACTACGATTTGGATTACCCTTGTATGTCATACCAGTGAATAATGGATCAGAAAGCAAGCGCGAGTTAACCAGTTTATTGAAATGAACAATGACGGGCGTGGAGGATGGCGCAGGGACTTCGCTGGTGACAACAGGAAGAGATGAGATGATGACGACGGAATCCACACAAAGACAACAATAATCCAACACCAATGATAATCCACGGAAACACGAACACCAGACGAGCGGGAAGACAGGACTGGAAGACTGACACAGGAGACCTGACAAAGAGGACAAAAACCCTTTGAGTATTTATAAGGTGAGGAAATGGGCTGCAACTGGTGATAATAATGATCAGCTGGAGTGGATCAGGTAATGACACAACACTCTCACCCCCACTAAACATGTGCATTCACACCACAACATAAAAACAAGATAAGAAGGAGCCAGAAAATGAGTATATTCATCCATGACGTTATATTAATAAACTGCTGCAATTGGATCTTCTGTCCCGTCTCGTGTGTGTCATGACAATTCTAAATCGCGATTAGAACAAAAAAGCATTTAAAACCTTTAAAAAAAAACGCCATTCAATATAGATCTATAGAATATATGTCCAAGTCTAAAAAGTACCATAGTCGGAGAATCACCCATATATAATATGATTCAAGTAGTTATTCTAGTGATATATGATATGTTGGCCTAATGCTAGATCCGGTTTGCTAGTACATTTCTATGTGAAAAAGGAGGCAGGAACAGGCAAACATTCAACAAGTTTAATAATAAATAAACAAATACAAAATGAAAGTATAAGCCAGCAGCCCCTCATAGACAACACAAAACAGAACATAAAATCACAATGTAAAACCAGGCCTGTTCCTCTCTCCACTGTCGCCGTTCCTCCTTTATGCCATCCTTTTAATATTTCACTAATTTACAGAAAGTATCTATGTTGTTTCACTTTTAAGATATAGTCTTTTAAAATCAAGATGTCAAAATCGAATGTTTTAGGAAAAAACCTTTGCCGCCTAAAGGCCATTGCACACCGAGTCCGAAATTCGCATCCGAAATTTTCGCACGTTAAAAAAAAAATTTGACCTCACGTTATGTCAGTCACGCTTGCACACCGCCTCCGAAACTTTCGTCCGTCATAAAATTGATCGGATCGGGTTCGATTTTCTGCGTTTTTCGCATCCAGAGCCAGCATTTTGAGAGGTCTTTTGACAATTCAGGGCCGGGGGGAGCTCGTCCTCAAATCATTGCACATATGCGCCGTGCTTTCAGTTTCGGTTTTCAATTCGATCAAGTGTTTATGTTCTCTTCTCTATATTGGATTATGAAATTAATAAACCTCCCCTTTCAATCAGATTGAAATTTAGGATCGAATAAGGTGTGATTGAGCAGCCTATTCGATAACTAATGTATTATTTGGGCACAATATACACAATAACAGCCTAGCTGTTCTGTCTGCCCAGCGCTTCCAACGGGCCGCGCGCGGGTGTGTGTTTGTCCGTGTGTGTCCATACCTGGTCCATTTCAGACTGACACACTGCCAGTCTCCGTTCAGAATCGATTGGTTCACGGAAATTGGTGGTCTTGTTTTTAATATGTGGCTCCAGAATCGCTAGCAAAGCATCGAACTGTCCCACTGACATTCTGAGGTAAATTTTGAATCGCTCAGGATAAATTCGCAACTCCTTCAAGGAACTCTCCTTCCTCTCGGCGCAATTTCAGGATTGGATGGACGTAATATTTTCTCTTCCTTCCCTTTTCAATAAGAGAGGGCAAAAATCATCCTCACTGCTTGACGAATCCATTTGGTATTTTTGCGTTTTTTCCCGCAAAGGTTTAAGAAATACGCAACGGACTCGGTGTGCAAAGTTTCTATGCGTGACGAATTTTTAAGCTAACGAACACGAAAATACGCATACGAATATTTCGTGCTCAGTGTGCAATGGCCTTAAAGGGTTAATTTGTTCTGTTTTTTATTTAGGCTACTTCTATTTATATATTTCAGACTACTTTAAAAGTTTAATATATTTTTTTAAAGCAGTTCTTTAAATGTCATTCACCATTGTTTTAAGGCTCTAAACAGTATTGAATAAAAAAAAAAGAAAAGAATACCTAAACCTACTAATTAATTACACACACAAGGATGCACAGCAGCATACAAATCAATCAAATATAAAAAATAAAAGAATTACAATAATAATATTTTACATTAAGTACATAAAAAGATAGTGGAATCCTGCTTGTTTCAGACAGTAGATGGTCTGCTTGCCCACTTTATCCTCACACATGAGTAAATCTGTTTGCGCTCCGGAGACGTATTCAATCTTTCCACTATCAAATTCGGTCAAACTTACACAACTTTAAAACTTACATTTAAAGGGAATGGGACATGAGACTCTGAAACTGCACTTACCACTACTTATCATTCTGTTTATGTAATTAATTTTACTATGTTAAATCTGCACTTTCTTTTATATTTTTCAAATATCTGCAACAAAACAAAAACAACTTCCGCACCATACATGCACACCACTGACTGTTGGTAACATCAATTAACAAGCTTACTAACCAATCTAGATTAATTTCTATAAACTATATGAATCTTAAAATAAATTTTAAAATAATATAAATCTCCCAATTCATTTGCTTGTCCAAATTTTTTTTCTCCTTTATTTAATTATGTACTTCAATTATGACATAATTTTCTTCATTACAGATCACCAAACTGGAAGCAACTGTCCAGACAATGGACATTTCGAACACCACAGTCACAATCAATGACAGTGATAGTGAATTGAAGACCTGCTGGCTGGCAGACACAACTGGAACAATTGACTTTATGCCTAGCTGCACTACTTCCTGAACTTCAGCCAGCTCCTTGTTTCCTGTCTGCCATTATTGGCCAAATTGATTAATTCAGGTGTGTCTGGTTATTGTTGCCATGACTACTTAGGTCAAGCACACCTGAATTAATCAATTTGTCCAATAATGGCAGACAGGAAACAAGGAGCTGGCTGAAGTTCAGGAAGTAGTGCAGCTGGGCATAAAGCCCATTGCACTGTCCTTAAGGGACTCACAAATTGAACTTGTGGAAGCAGGCAAGTCATACTGCTTTACAAATTTGACGACCAGAAAATTCTGTGAAAACACCACACTCACCACTACACGTACATCTACTTTCACACCAATACACACAAAAAATATCAGTACCTACAACTCATGACATACAAACACCTCCGCCCACACTACACACACTTTACACAGAGATCACAGGTGCAGCTATAACAATCAAAAAGCAATGTCCAAAATGTCATACCCCCCAACATACCTTGTCCTCAAAAGACAACTTCCACAGGTGCAGTACCTGCAAGATATTACGTAAAGGTACCAGTTACATTACTAGATGTAGTGGATTTGTAACTATTCAACAAAACACTCAAGAAACATCTCTATCAATCACACATTCCCTACTCACACACTTTGTAAACCAAGAAAAAGATGTCAGCACCATGGACAACCAAGACATTGAAGAATATTTCATGACATACGGTCCACTCACACTCACTGACAATAATCAATTAGTAGATATTCAAACACAAATGCAAAACACAGAAGAATTCAATTACAGTGATGAGGAACTATAATGATAGATGTCCCTGAAGATCACCCACAAACATCTGACAATCAGTCACACATTCCAGCCACTGAACAGACAATTACCCGGTCAACACTAAAGTCTACACACGAGAACATCGAAAAGAAAAAAAAACACAAAGCAGTCTAACAGCTTGTACACACACTACATTACATACTTATAAACAATTTTGATTTACACATTACATTTACATTTCAACAAACAAAACTTGTTCAAAAAAACCTCAAACTATTTTTTATCTATTTTTTTTTCATTTGTAAATACAAAAATGTTACTACACATTACAGACAACAGAAATGTTTATAAAGCTGTTTTTTTACACATTTGTTTAATGAATTCATCAATGTTCAGATGGATTATGTTCAATAAATAAAGACACATGTAAGCAAAAGAGCAGATTTATCCTTTTGTTTAAAGATAACGGCCGAGGGATGTGAGAGGAAGACGCGAGCACACCGGTCTCGCATCTCTCACGGATGAGCGGAAGGGTAAAAGGGAAGCGACGGAGTGGATGATCAAGAGAGGAACAGGCCTGCTTTTGTTTGTATTTTACATTTTCTTGTGGTAAACCAGCAGGCGTCCACGAGGGCCGGTAGTTATGTTTTATTTGGCTAGCCAGCAGTTCCATGAGGTAGCTAGCCTGGATGCCAGCCCGAACTCCGCCCACAATATTTTTTGGTCGGGAAGTTCGGTCTGGACTCGATCCATTGAGGAGAAATTATGATCTGGCAATAAATGAACGGGCCAATCAAATTGCCAGGGCGGGCTTTATACGATGATGGACAGATGATCTGCATGGACGTAATCATCATGTTATCAAAGAGCGCTTGTCGAAGATGACTGCAGCTGGAGAATTGAGATGTATAGATTCCCGCTGTCGCGTCTGTTGTAAAATAAATCGACAGCGCATTCATTTTAATAGACAAACAGAGAACTGCAATGTCGATCGGAAAGATATTTTTGGCGTCCTTCCTACATGAAACGGGGAAAAGTGTAACTTATCAGCTGGCTCTGACGGTCGCTAAGAAGATGGGACGTAATGAAAAGCCTGTGGTCGTTGTGGTTTCTCCTTTGGTGGCACTCATGGAGAAGCAAGTAAAAGAAGTAACACTTGTTATTTAACTTCTAAAATAAATAAAGTAGGCTACGTTCTGTATTTGAAAACTGCGCTATGCAAAGGAGTTGACTTATGCGTTGCTTTGATTGGTTGTAGGTCTACCGACTATCCAATTGAGTGCAGAGGGATTTTTTTTTGTCCTGGTTTGGTTACGACACGCCTCATAATCAAAGCCCAATGGAGGATTTTCAGACTCATATTCTCTCTTGAATATGAGTATGACGAAGTCAGGCTATGAGGTAGCTGCAGTCATTTCAAGAAAGCCTTTGTGAACAAATGTATGGCCAGAGCAGGCTCCAAGGAATAGGCCACTGATATAGCCTGTCCTATGTGGACCGCTATCTCTCTCTCTACCCCTTCTTTTATTTTTCTTATTCATTTTCATGGTAGTAGTAGGCAACGGTACCGCCAGACCGGTAATGACCATGGCAAATTCACATACGGTAGTCTACTGCCGGCAACGGCACTGATCGGGTCAGAATGAACACCATCAACAACAAAAACTCCTATTGGCTGCTCCCATTCACCTCTGGTTGGTAAATTTGTCTTGGTGTTTGTAAAAGTGTGTTCTTAGTAATTTGTTTTTTCGTGACTTGTAATTGTGTTATGGTAATGTCATTTGTTTTATGATATGGAAAAAATGTTTTCTAAAATTTCAAATTTCAAGCTCTGTAAAAGTGTTTCAGATTTTGTAATGTTAGTTTGCACCTCCAGGCCACCATACTTTTCATGTGTGTGAGCCAAACATTATTGTTCCATGTGCTAATTAGTGCTTTATTTTTACAATCTGGAAGTGTTGGACTGTAGTGATGTCCCCACACTCTAGCACCTACATCTGAGGACTGAGCTGAGTTGGTACAAGTGTGCCTTACTATAGTAAACATTCTAAACAAACCCTGTTATCTTTTCAAGTTGGTTTGCACCTCCAGGCCACCATACTTTTCTTGTGTGAGCCTAACATTGTTGTTCCAGGTATCCCAAGTTCCAATTGCTGGTCAGTGTTTGTCTTGAAGTGTTGTACTGGTGTTACACAAATACAGTTTTCAACTTTTCAATATTGAGTATTATTTTTACAATTATCTCTAATTAATAAAGATAATTCATCTTTAAATTGCATTCTCAATTTGTTCTTGTATTTCTCAAATATACCTCAGATATCATTCTCATATATAGCTTCAGTAAGACATTAAAGAGAAATAATCAAGAGAAGGAAGAGACGTTGGACACACAATAATAAGATCTCTTTTAAGGCTCATTATTCTCAGATTTGTCTCATAAAAGACTCAGATTCATTTCATGTTATTCTCTTTAATTCTCCTTCAAATAACCAAGACGTAATTGAGATCAGGGATATGAGATCTCCGCTGTTTATCCCACTTCTCAAATATTGCTCAAATGGTTTTCTCAAATTAACCTCCTTTGTCTTACTGGTGTCTTGTCTCTTTCAAGCTTATGTCTTGCTCCTAAGGGACCCTTAGGAGAAGTAACTCAGAAACAAATGATCACAGAATGATATAAATATGAGAAGCTCAAATTGGTCTCAAGAGATGAGATTGAACAACAGATGAGCAACACATTTTTCCTATGGGATAGGCTCAAGAATGAACAAAAAGGCATGGCACGGCACAAACACACTTAAATAGGGCAAGACACAGGTGTGATACATCAGGCATAATGAGAAGTAGTGTTCAGCAGGAGTCAGACGAGAAGCGCCACCTGCTGACCAGGAGGAAAACATTGGTTCAGTTAAGGGATCCTTACACCTTGGCTTTATCTAAAATCATTTACCTTTTTTATTTTTGTTATCTTGTTTTTCATGAATGTATTTTACAACATTACAAAGAGCAATGTGTATAATCCACGAATCTAGTTTATAAAGGCATTTTTGTCATAGTTTATGATCATTTATTTTTTGGATTTGTTGTTTATCTTTTTAATGAAGTTGTCTGTATTAAGTAGATTGTGTTTAACACACACAAGAGTGACTTATTAGTTCAACACACAGAGTTATAGAAATTCTACTTGATTTATTAAAAGAACTGTGCTGGTATGGGATCGGTATCGCTCAGTTCTCAGAATTTTTGGTATCGGATTGATTCTGAAAAAGACGGTATCGGTGCATCCCTAGCACAAATACTCCCAAATATATTTTTAGGACGCACAGATTAACCCTCTGAGGACCAAAAACGCGTCCCCGTCATGCTGCCCTCAAATGTTAATCTACTACAATATTACATTTCATTTTGTCCAAGGAGCTGTTTTTTTAAATGCTCCTAAGAAAAGTCAAGTATCGTTCCATCATTGCTCAAAGTTAAAAATATCATACTTTATGATGTTAGTTTTAATAAAAATATAATTAAAAAAATTTAATCAAAGAAATTTCTCTGCCATTTCTTTCTTTTTGCTGTATTTGAAACGTACCGAACCGTACTGTGACACAAGTGTATCGTATTAAACCGAACCGTGAATTCTGTGAACCGTTACACCCCTAATATATATATATATATATATATATGTTGTCCTTTCAATTTTTTCTTGTCTGACTCACCTGAATGAAAGGCTTGTTATTATGCGTGTCTTTGTCTCTCAGGAGAGAATCACCTAATTATTCATGATATGGGCTGTTTGGCATTGGCATATTGCCCATTGGCATATTGCCTTGGCAAACAAAAAATGTTTTTCACAATATAACCCAATTCACAGTTTTATGTGAACATTTAGGAGGATGATTTTCAGATCATTGTGAAGAAAAAACCCTAGGCAACAACATCCATTAGTCAAAAGTCTTGTGGATGCATATTTCGTATGTGTTTTGTGGCCTTATTTCAGAAACTTTCATTTTTAGTTTTTACAATAATTAATATTCTCTCAAAAATACAAACATGTACAAACATGTTGCAAATATATTATAGTTGCCCTGTTTGTGCTAAATATAGTGTAATTTCACCTGTGCACATTAATATGTTTATAAGCAGCTGAAAAAAAGACATGTCAAGGCATGTCAGAACATCTCAAGGAGCCCAAATACACCTTGGTCACCAGGGGGTTAAATTTTAGGAGCATATATGCAACCAAAATGGTCTCAATTTTGAGTCTTGTGTAATATTTTCTCATCAGTGGGTGAATGAGACGGGAGATAATCTTGACAGCGTTGCATTCAATCCTCTGCCAACGCTGTCTCTCTCTCTCATGTCATTGGTTAGTCTCTGCTCTACCTGTGCGTGTTCATGTATTTGAGAAGGCATGGCTTTGCAGATTTATCATGCTGGGATGGTGGATTAGGATTGCTATTGCCGGCCTTTCCAAAATTGCCTACCCTACCTTTACATAGTTTAAATTGTTTAACAGTTTCTTCTTGATTACTTCATTTAGGTCGGGGTGTGTTTGCCACAACATCTTGAAAGGTTCCTTTATTGGTCAATATAAAGGAACATTATTAGACAAATGGAAGTTAAAAACAACAACAAATGATTATACATACCACCTCAAACACAGAGGGCTGGACTACTATGTAAATCCCTGTGTATCTTTTGAAATGTGTTTCTCAACCCTGAAACCAAATACCACACACAGTTTTGGGGAAGATTAAAGTGATTACTAATTATGTATTCCTCTCTAGAGCATAACTTTAGTGAACATTTGCATCTAAACTTTTTTTTTTCTTATATAGCATGGATGCCTCCTTTGATGATGATTCACTCGGGTAAATGACCGTCAAAAGCCAAATGCCAAAATGAGGAAAAATTGAGCTGGAAGGAAAGCCTCATCTTTGTTTATTTGCTCTGAAAGACATCAATAATGGTGAAGAGATAACATATGATTATGGAGGATATGACTTGCCATGGTGTTCTCGCTGTGGGCAGAAAAACGTGCAAGGTAGAATATTTTCAAATGTTATTAAAACAATTATACTATCATCATCCAGTTGCTTCAGATTTTTTCTGTCTTCCATCTTGTCCATGAGCCTGTCGCTCCAGCCTTGACAGGAAGTGAAGTCACATCTGAGGTCGATCCAAATCCGATATTGTGCATATACTATTCTGTTTTATTGTTTAGCCCCACAAAAGGCACAAAAGAAATTAATATTTAAGTCGTTAAATTCAAGTTCACGTAAACTTTTCTGTTCGCTGTGGCTGTCAGTCATTCTCCATTCAGTGTTCAAAGAGCGCGTCGAGTTCGGTTATGACAGTCAACACGATGACACTCTCAACAAGATTATTATTATTATTATTATACTTGATCTGTAGATTAAGGTTTTGCATAATACAACTTTTTCATGCTGAACTGTACTGCTGTACCTTAATCATGTTACTTTCTACCAGGTGTCTCTTAGATCACAAAACTACAGTAGTCACCGCACTACCCAGACAGCAAACTGACATTGAATCAACGTGGAAACGACGTCTCTCATGACATTGAAACAACGTTGATTTGCTCATCGAATTAACGTTGAACCAACGTCAGACTTGCGTCATTCTTCAAAGCTAAATAAAATCGAAAATTGGTTTGCTTTCATATTGTTGAAACAACGCGTTGATTTTCCGTTAGTTTTGAAAGAATGACGCGTCTGACGTTGGTTCAACGTTAATTCGATGAGCAAAACAATGTCAGATCAACGTTGTTTCGATGTCATATTTCCACGTTGATTCAATGTCAGTCTGCTATCTGGGTATAATTGTTCTTCATGTGCAAAGTAACTAATATTTAAAACTATTAAAAGAAAATGCTGAATAAACTATTGCATAGATAGTTAATGTATAATACACTGTCCATCAATATGTTTTCCCTTTGTTCTTTGAACTTTTCAATGCGGATTCGACACGCTGTGACTCATGTTGCTTCAAGCACATCATCCTGCGCTCGAGATGGAGCCTTTCACCTCATAATATTTTTGCACAATGAAATATTATTCATAGCATTTCTTGTACTGTCCTATCATATGTTACTGCCTCATTAAACAGCTGCGCTATAAATATTAAAAAAATCTTACTTTTATATCCTAAACGTTTTTTTTTTATCTTTTTGATTTTTTTATCTTATTTATCATGAATGTATTTTACTTCAATACAAAGATCAATGTGTAACGGTTTACCTGCTTTAGTACACTTATAGTCTGTTATTTGTTCCCCACTAAATATATATATATATATATATATATATATATATATATATTTTACTAAATGTTCAGATTTTATAAAATTATTGTGCACTCGTGATTTTTCTAGAGTAGATTTTACTGCAGAATTATCCTCTAATCTAGTTTATAATAGCAGTTTTGCTATAGAGTATGATCATATATTTTTGTAGTTGTTAAAGTTGTCTATATTACATAGATTGTGTGTTGAACTGATAATCACTCTTCTGTGTGTTAAACACAGGGTGATAAAATACTTATTACTTCATACTTCTACTTAATAAAATAAAGAATTGCACTGGTATCAGACCGGTATCAGTCGATACTCAGAAATTTTTATATCAGATCGGATCGGTTCCCGAAAAAAAATTGTAGCAGTGTATCCCTATCCTTTATCACGCTTAAAGGGCGACCTGTGGGCGATGGGATTGCAGGGGGCAGCTCGTCAGACTCTGCTACCAAGACAAGTGGCTTAGTAAAATGTTGGTGAACCATATTAATCAGACCTGCAAACTTTTCGGCGATAATTGCCGTTTTGGGTCATTTAAGTGAATCACATAGAACCGGAGAGTAATTTATTTGGGGGGTTGGGGTTTTCATTTCTTGTCCTCAAAACAGAGCACTAATCTGTTTATTTTTAAGTGTTTATGGTATTATTTTATACGGAATTATTTATAATTCTGATGAGAATACAGTTCCTCATCAACACAGAACGTTTAGGGAACGTTAGAGAACGTTAGTTTATGGTTCTCTAAAGGTAAGTTTGAACCAAACCAAAAACTAACGTTTAGGGAACGTTCCCTCAGGGTTATAAAGTTCCCTAAATGTTAAGGGAACCAACCAACTAAAACGTTCTCCTGTGGTTGCACTATACCTCTACACAGCATTCCCGTTTGGTTGTTCCGAGTGCGGTTTTGAAATGTTTATAAACCAGCTCCATCAAATCCATTTAAACATTTTAAACCACCACTGTTTGTGAGTTTTACGTAGGATTAAACAAATAATAATAGTTATAAATATTTTTTATAAAAGGTAATAAAAATATTTTTAATAATATTTTTCTGCTATCACTGTTAGAATAACTTACATTCATTCATTTACTGTTGGCATTCCTGTACCATCGAGCAAATAAGGATGTGTAATGTCACACACTGTAGCATTATACATTATACATTTGCAACAGTACATTTAAAAAACAAACTCCATGTATAATATCCAAGGAAAGAAGCAAAGAGATAAAAAAAAAAAACAGGGAATGTGAAGATGACGTCACGCCCACTGCATGAAAAGTGGGATTTTCGTCCCCGTAAACTGTCGGAAATCTCCCTAATTTTCGGCAGTTAACGACAATTTACAGACTGTGAACGTCGCGTTCCACTGTGCCACATATTGACGGAAACGAACCATGACGTATGCATGGAGCGCTCGCGGAGGTGTGAATGGCCCTAATTAGTATGAATAGCAGCACTGCGCGCGCCTTGCCAGAGAATGGCTTGAATTTCCTCACTCAGTATTGGTTGAAATTCACTACATTTAAACAAGATAATCACTCGTGATTGGTTGGCAGATCTGTTATTATTGGTCAGCTTACATAAAATTATAATAATTATTATTTATTTATATATATTCATATGATATGCTATTATGTTGTATATTCATGTCATTGTTATCCTATGGACTAAACTATTATTACCATCAAGGACATGAATTTATTGAGGAAAGGAACATATGCCAGATACTGTTTATTCAAAGAAATAGCTTTATTAGAACAAACACACAATGTACAAAGCATAGGAGAACATCTTCAAAGCACAGAAAACATGTCCTCCACCCTCTGGAAACATGGGATAACATACATACAGCACTACAGTTATACAAATAAATCAATAATATATTGTATCTTTATTCAAAAATAAATTGCCCTGAATGGCATCAGAATTGGGCACCAGAGATATCAAACACAATGTACAGTGGAGGCAGAATTGTGAACAAATAATAAGGATGTAATTTATAGGGATAGTTCAGTTTTTGAAATTAATTTTTGATATGTTTTAGCTTACCTCAAGGGCATCCAAGATGTAGGTGTCTTTGTTTCCACAATATTTTTAAATTTTGATATTTTTAGGTCAAACCGTTCTTGTCTGTCAGTCATATAATGGAGGTCTATGGTCACCACCTCAAAGAGCATGCACAGAGAAGTCCAACTTAAACATGATTTAATGACTAATAAATTAAGTACACATTGATGGCCTAAGACACGAAACGAGCGATTTGTGAGAGAAAACAAACAGTTTATATATATATATATATATATATATATATACACACACTGTTCATTTTCTCACACAAACCGCTCGTTTCGTATCTTAAGCCATCAATGTGTACTTACAGTTACGAGTCATTAAATCATGTTTAATCTGGATTTCTCTGTGCATGCTCTTTTAAGAGATCCCCATAGATTTCCATTATATGACTGACAGACAAGAATGGTTTGACGTAAAAATATAAAAATTGAAACTACTGTGGAAACAAAGACACCTACATCTTGGATGCCCTTGAGGTAAGCTAAAACATATCAAAAATTAATTTTAAAGTGAACTATCCCTTTAAAACTCTTAATTCAAGTCCTGTAGGCTCATCGGGGCGTAGTGAACCCTCCACCTCCAAGTCTTTGCGACACGTGCTTGAGGTGCTCACACACGTTCACCTTGATGTACATACACCTCAGTGGCTATGGAACCAAATTTCATGATCCCTTCTGCAAAGTTGAAAAAGACCAATGATTTAGATGTATGCAAAGACAATCTGCCCCAAGTCCCCACATTTGTAAGCAAAAATATGTTTCCTTTGCATCCACTACCTGGTTTCCTTCAGGCGATGGCGGATGTCGACCAGTAGTTTCAGGACATTTTTCTGGAACACTGAAATAAACAAACACATTTGGTGAGGTTTGCAATGCTCTAATTAGAATAGCAAAGTTTGCTAGCTCACAAGAGAGAAGGTGTCTATTAAAAGTGTCTTCTCCACTGCCAATAGATCAATACTTACCAGTCTCAGTCACTGCATCTCCCAGTCTCAGTCACTGCATCTACACCACAAAAAATGTTATACAAGTTATTATCAAATGATGAAACTGAACATATTTATAAGATGATAAATAATAAATCTGCAATATTGTAACAATTAGAGATACATCTATAAAACTTGGTGAACTGCAAAGTACTTTGATTAAAATTGCGGCCTTAATTGTAAAAAAATTCTAAATTACTTGATTTCTTGTTCAAAGCAATGTGTACACTGTGTAACAGGCATCCAGGGTCATATGACCACCACCTGAATAGCAAAATAATCCTAAATGAGCTTAATGTGAACGCAGCCGACAACTCACCGTGCCTGTCATGTGCTGAGATCACTGCGCTGTACTCTTTTATCATGTCTGGACCTGGGCGGGGGACTGGGGGCATCACTACGGGATCGGTCTTCATGGATTTATTAGTTCCATATGGTTATACCTGAAATTAAAATAATTTTGTAATTATAATACGTTTCCTGTTGTGTTAGTATATGTGCACTGGAAGCCTCAGCACACAAACAAATTCCTTATGTGTGCAAGCACACTAGATAATAAAGCTCTTTCTGATTCAGATTCAAAGTAATAGCAGTGATTTGAAGACTGTGTGCCTCGCACGTGCCGTGACCCATCATGTCTGGACCTGAAGGTGTGCCTCGAACAATCTCTGTGCAGGACCTGATGGTGAATCGAACACTGGACCTAGTAACATTTAAACTTGGCCAAACATTTATGAACATAACATGCCATGTTCCAGTTCTCTTTGGCGTTTTCACCACTGTCTTACTCTCAAAGTCATCCGTAAACACAGACGTTAATACCAAATTAGTTTAGTTTTACTGTTTATTTGACTGGGGCCTGATCAAAAGAAAAGAGGATGAGATCACAACACGTAACGTTACCTTGTTTAGGTGTTTTTTCTTCTATCAGGGAAGGGCACCTCACTCCTTACAGCACCTGAGAGACAAAACAAATGCGTTAACAAACATCACAAACAGATGGAGTTAAAGATTTCACTCCATCACACAACAGCGTTGCAGTTTTACAAACGAGGATAGCCTACACTAGAGCATACAAGCACATTACGAACTTTGAGTTTGTATGATCCTGGCACATATAATTTTTCCATAATTTCTGACGATATTCAGAGTAAACGCATCGGGAAAAGCCCGTTGAACACCCAATACGAGTTAGTTTGATTACTAGCAAAGAATGGTAGCTACCTAGCAGCCAGATAACAACGTGCAAAATACAATTTAGTGTCAAGAATTAAGAGCAGCAAGCTAACGCAAAACAAAAAAACTGTGCCGTTAAGGTTAACGCCCTTGAACATTCGCGGCAGTAATCACAGCAGGTTTGTGAAGTTTAAGACAATAACGCTAAACTACCAAACACTATAAGTAGACATGGACATAGAATTCACTAGATTGGACAAACTTACCTTCAATTTAGAGGAGATGGGTTCACCAGTGATCATGACAGCGATGCGGGCTGAATATCTGTGCCGTTATTTTCTGCTTCCTTTATTGGGGTTTTGCATCTGTGCCGTTATTTTCTGCTTGAAAAACCAACCATGTGAAAAACACGCTGAATCGCGCCGCTCGCGCCACATGGCTCGCATGTTGCCTCGGCCTATCAGAGTGGCTGGCGTTACAGGTGAGTAACCCCAGAGTGCACTCTGGACGATGGGGTGGGGCGACACTTTTGGGTGGAGCGACACGTGTCGCCCTGCCCCTATTTTCCTGTTCCCGCCTTTGCCATTTTCCTCCGACCCCCCAGGGGGCAGTTTGCGATAAAAGGCAACAGCGGCAGCATTAACGAACGAACGACACTCCAAGTTGATTGTAATTCCAAATGGTGAGTAAAACTGGTTGTGTGGATTTATATAAACATATTTAAAAATGTACCATGATGTTCGTGAATCAAATGTGGAATAGTTTCATTCTGAAAGAATGTCATGAATAAAGACACAGGTAATTGAATCTTGAAGAACTTGCTCTGTTATACAATAGCAATATGTTTAGTTTTTTTAAAGCTATGTTTATTTATGTTCATTATGTTTACTTTAGATCGAGAGCAATAAATTACTGAATTGTTAAAGTTTGAATGAATTAATAATTTCTAATTTTTTTATGAATAATTGTTGATTGTGTAGTGGGTCTGAGCGTACAGCACGAGCAAGCACCTGCAGCTCGGTAGCAGAGAGGTTTGGAGCTGAATCCTGCATTAGAGAGAGCCCTGCATTGAAAGTGGAGATGTTTTGTGATACAGCAAAAAGACAAGATCCCACATCGACAACTTCCGCTTCTTCAAACAGAGGTTTGACTTCTTGACAAAAATAGAGTATCACATATTTGTTTGGCATAATCCTCTCCATGTAAGGCAAGGCAAGGCAAGGCAAGTTTATTTATATAGCACATTTCATACACAATGGCAATTCAAAGTGCTTTACATAGAAGAAATTAAAATAATCAAAAGAAATCAGAATAATTAAAACAGTTTAGAATAAAAAAATAAGAAATAATGAAAAATAAAAATTATGATAAAAATAAAATACAATAAATTAAAACAATTTAGAATAAAATGAAGTGCAGTAACAGTCGGACGAACAGTGGCACAGTGCTCATTCAGTAAATGCACAGCTAAACAGATGTGTTTTGAGTCTTGATTTGAATGTGACTACTGTAGGAGCACACCTGATCTCTTCTGGAAGCTGGTTCCAGCTGCGGCTGGCATAATAGCTAAAAGCAGACTCTCCATGCTTAGAGTGAACCCTTGGTATTTCTAGCTGATGTGATCCTAATGATCTGAGTGATCTGTTGGGTTTATATTCAGTGAGCATATCTGCAATATATTGAGGTCCTAACCCATTAAATGATTTATATACCAGTAATAATACTTTAAAATCAATCCTAAATGTAACTGGGAGCCAGTGTAAAGACCTGAGGACTGGTGTGATATGTTCATATTTTCTGGTCCTGCTCAGAATCCTGGCAGCAGCGTTTTGTATGAGCTGCAACTGTCTTATGGTCTTTTTTGGAAGGCCAGTGAGGAGGCCATTACAGTAATCCACCCTGCTGGTGATGAAAGCATGCACAAGTTTCTCTAAGTCTTGACTGGAAACAAAGCATCTAATTCTTGAAATATTTTTCAGATGATAGTATGCTGATTTAGTTATTGCTTTGACATGACTATTGAAACTAAGGTCTGACTCTAGTGACACACCAAGATTCCTGACTTGATTTTTAGTTGTTAGACCCCTAGCGTCAAGGTATGCATTCACCTTGAGAACTTCATCTTTGTTTCCAAATGCAATAACTTCAGTTTTGTCTTTGTTTAACTGCAGAAAGTTTTGACACATCCAACCGTTTACTTCATCAATGCATTGGCACAGGGAGTTAATGGGGCTGTAATCGTTAGGCGATAGGGCTAAGTAGAGCTGTGTGTCGTCTGCATAGCTGTGGTAAGCGATTTGGTTCTTTTTCATTATTTGGCTCATTGGGAGCATATACAGGTTGAATAGGAGTGGCGCAAGAATCGAGCCCTGAGGGACTTGGATGTCCACTCAGACTTATGTTCTCCCATACTCACAAAATAACCTCTCCCTTCTAAGTATGAGCTGAACCATTTTAGGACTATCCCAGAAAGCCCCACCCAGTTTTCCAGCCTGTCAAGAAGTATGTTGTGATCAACAGTGTCAAATGCAGCACTGAGGTCGAGTAGTACCAACACGGATAATTTGCCTGTATCAGTATTTAAGCGAATGTCGTTTATTATCTTTATGAGAGCTGTCTCCGTGCTGTGATGCGATCGGAAACCAGATTGAAAATTGTCAAAATATCCATTTGAGCTTAAGAATTTGTTCAGCTGATTGAAGACAACCTTTTCAATGATCTTGCCTATGAAAGGAAGATTTGAGATCGGTCTATAATTGCTCAAGATGGTCTTATCCAGATTGCTCTTTTTCAGGAGGGGCTTGACAACTGCAGTTTTCAGGGAGTTCGGAAAATTCCCAGAGCGAAGTGAGGCATTTACAACTTCTAGGAGATCTGCTTCTAAACAGTTTAACACACTTTTGAAAAAAGATGTGGGAAGTGTGTCAAGGGCGCAGGTGGATGTTTTAAGGTGCTGTACGGTTTCTACCAAAATTGTGTCATCAATTTCTTCGAAATCAGACATAGTAACTACTTTCTCAGGTTGTGGTCTGATCTGCCTGACCCCAGAGCAACTCAAGGATGTGCTGATCACCTTTCTGATGTTATTGATTTTCTCAGAGAAGAAAGAAGCAAACTCACTGCACTTGCTGTCTGAGAGCATTTCTATCGGAATCTGGCTCGGGGGGTTTGTCAGTCTCTCTACAGTAGCAAAAAGAGTGCGTGTGTTGTTTATATTGCTGTTTATAATATTTGAGAAGAAAGTCTGTCTGGCTTTGCCTAGTTCCCCATTGAAAGCGTGGATGCTGTCTTTGTAGATGTTGTAATGGACTACAAGTTTTGTCTTCCGCCACATGCGTTCTGCTTTTCTGCATTGTCTTTTCATATTTTGCACAGCTGTTGAGTTTCTCCAAGGTGCTTTTTGTCTGCCACTATTCTTCCTGACTTTCACAGGAGCAATATCATCAATTACACTCTTAACTTTTGAGTTAAAAGAATCAAGGAGAAAATCAACAGAGTCAGCAGATATGCTTGGTTTTAAAGCTATAGCCTTCATAAATAGCACACCAGTGTTTTCATTTAAGCATCTCTTCTTGACAGACACAGCTCTAGCTTCAACGGCAGGAGAGATTAATATATCAAAGAAAATACAGAAATGATCAGACAGTGCTACATCCTTAATAACGATCGATGAGATGTTTAAACCCGTACTGATAAGTAAATCTAGAGTGTGTCCACGATTGTGTGTGGGACCGTGTACATGCTGTGTCAGATCAAAAGTTTTTAAAACAGTTTTGATTTCTTTTGCCATATTGTTTTCTGCGTTATCTATGTGAATGTTAAAATCTCCAGCAATGGCAAAACAGTCAAACTCAGAGGCAATTGTTGATAGCAATTCAGTAAAATCCTCAGCAAAGGCTGGAGAGTATTTTGGAGGCCTGTAAACAATGATAAGTAAAATACGTGGAGCACCTTTTAACACAATACCCAGATATTCGAAAGAGGGGTAATTCCCAAATGATATTTGCTTACATTGATAAACATCTTTAAAAAGAACAGCTAAGCCGCCACCTCTCTTACCCGCTCTGCAGACACTCATATAAGTAAAGTTAGGAGGGGATGTTTCGTTTAGGACCGTTGCACTACAGCTGTCTTCTAGCCAAGTTTCAGTTAGAAACATAAAGTCCAGGTTGTGTGTGGTTATTAAGTCATTGACTAGAAGTGATTTATTTTTAATGGAGCGGATGTTTAAAAGTGCTAACTTTATAGTCTTACTTTTTGTCCCCACAGCAGTCTTAGTTTGGCGTGTAATGGGCACCAGATTAGATGGGTTTGCTGTACGGCTGTTGAAGGCCTTAGATTTTCTATCATGTAAATGAACAGCAATAGAGAAAGATTCAGGCACACTGGGTTCCCGCTTGTTCTGTAAACATTTGATAAAGTTATTGTTTTCATAGCAAGGAACCGAGATATTTCACTTAGAGCTAGTATCAGTTGTTTTTGGTTCACCTCGAGCCGATGGGGGAGGCTGTGGGCCCTGGCGCTGTGGCAGAGGCCGAAGAGCTCTCCGAGGGGAGGGAGGGGGAGGGCGAGCTGGGCCCGAAAGCTTTGGGGGTTTTGGGGCCTGCCGTTTTTTGGTTGGAATCTGGGGGCTTGCAGCAAAAGAGTGTGATAGTTTGGTTCCAGCAGACACCAGTTGTTCCATTTTCTCTGAGAAGCACAGAAGTGGAGATGCTGGAGAGAGTGATAACGTGTCAGGTGAGATGGGCTGTTGCTCTGGTGTTATTGGAGGGTGTAAAATGCTGTCCTGGTTTCCCTCGTTGTTTTCCAGAAAGTCGTCCTTGGGAGCTGAATCTGGGAGCAGTTCTGATATGTCACAGTCTGTCTGTGGTGAGCTCTGTGGGCAGAGCTCTGCTGAGATTGTATCCGTGAGCAGAGGTTGTTGTTGTGGCTGAGTGGTGTTATCATTGTCCTTGTGTGATGTGTCAGCAATATGTCCATTCAGGTGCTGAAATGAAGTCCTGTGGTCTTTCATACTATGTCCAGGTGTGTGAGTGCCATTCAGGTTGAATGGATTGGCACACACAGCAGAAGGATGATGGAGGGAGAAGTAGATATTGTCCTTTAGTACTCTTGAACCAAGTTTGTTTGGGTGATGGCCATCCCGTTGAAACAGTTGCCTCTGACTCCAGAAAAGATTGAAGTTGTCAATAAAGTTCACTCCTTTTATATTGCAGGTTTTTTGCAGCCATGTGTTGAGCCCAAGCAACCGTGAAAACCTGTTTGTTCCTCTTGCTGGGAGTGGTCCACTGATGAATGTTTCAACTTTCAGTCTTTGAAGTGTTTCAAAAAGTTCATTGAAATCCTTCTTAAGGAGTTCCGACTGCTCTTTATGAATATCGTTCTTCCCCACATGAATGATGAGTCGATTTGCAGTTTTATGTTTCACCAGAATGTTCTGAAGTTCCCTGTTTACATCAGAAGTTGTTCCTTGTGGAAGACAGCATGTAGTTGTATCCCTGATACTAATGTTTCTGATTATGGAGTCGCCCACTATCAGAGTCCTGGGCCCCGCTGTGCTCTGAGCTGAGTGCCGCTGTCTGCTCGACCTTGAGCGCCGGTTAGCATCAGCGTTAGCTACAGGCTGACTCAGTCTGTGTTCGATCACATTCGTCAAATTCAGGGATTCCTCATTCATTAATACTTCGAATCTGTTCTCAAGATGAATAGGCGGTGGTAGGAGACCAGTGGTTGCAATCCTGGTCAGAGTCATATCTGGGGTAGATGATGCTACTGCTAAAATATGTGGTGCTCGTGACAATCTGATGTCTCGAGTGCCTTTGGGTCTCGCTCCCTGTTTGTGCCATCGATTTGTAAGTCGATCGGCTTGTTTCTCTACAGTCAGTATAGCTTGTCGAGGAGCACTAGATTCATGGGACTCACCGGCTGTGCGCTGAGGGCGTCCACGACGGAGCTCTGTTGTGCCTTCCGTCTGATTTGTCGGTCCCGAATTTAACTTTGTTTCAAGAACTGCAATCCTTTGTAAAAGTCTGTGGCAGTTAGAGCAGCAAGTAGATTCCCGAAGAGGCATTTTCTTATCCTTATGAATGTAGGGAGTTGTGTTTTCTCTTCCCCGGAATGTAAGCAGTGAGAGGCTGGTTGAATAAAAGTGTGAAGTACTTTTTAAGTAATCCCAGCGTCTGAGCACTGTGCTGATTTGCTGAAGTTAAAATTAGGTGAAAAGGAGATAAAATATATAAAAAATATTAAAGCGATAGAGCAAAGCGCGGAGCAGTAAGCAGGAGCGTCCGAACAGTAGCTGAGCAGGAAGTCAGGAAGAGTAATCTGTTCTATCTGGTAATATCTTTATTGCTTTATAAGGATCTCTTCCAAACACGGAGACCAAAAACCAAATGGATACCCAGCCAACACAGTCATGTGGGGCCCACATTGGTTTGACCTGGGCTATCTAACTGGGACCCAGCCAGTTTTGTCCAAGGTTTCCATGGTGGCCCCAGATGGGTTTGCCCAGATGAAATGAACACTGCTCAGTGTGCACACTACAGGCTGTTAAATGTAACACTGAATCAGTGTGGGAGTTAACGAAATAATTAATTGATTGAATAATGATTGAGCATTATTGATGAACACCTGATTTTAATAAGCAGAATCACTGAAGACAAGAGAAGCACAAGAACTAATTGCAGCCACAGCCTTAAATGAAATCAACTGAAGATACAGTACATTCAATCTCATAAGATCTGATTACACAACTCCACAAACAGCATTACCAGCTTCACTTATTACTAACCAGATTTACTTTATTTCTGGTAGACATCTACAAAAGTTCCTATTGAAAATTAACTGAGGTTAAGATGTTAATTATTTACTGAATATAATAGTTTGGTTTGATGCCACCATTATAGTGATCAGTGTTTGCTTTAGTTGGGCTCTTGACTTTTTAACATTAGCTTCTCTCTGCTCAGTTGGATCTGATTGTTATGTTGAGAACAGCAAAAGAAAATGCAATCAGATGCTATAAACTGATTGATGAGTAGAATATAATCAAGTAGTGGCTTAACTTATCAGGATGTTATTCCAAATATGTTATTCATTTTGTTTTATTGTTGTGATTCAACAGCAAGAGAACCAGCACATTTTTTTCAAATGATTTTTAAAACACCATTTACACATTTTGTGTAGGGCTGGGCGATATATTGAACGATATTGTTATGCGCATCTCATCAGTAAAGCCGGTTCCTTGATTAGTAGTAAATCACCTTCACCTGCTTTCAGATGGAAGATATGATGCAGATATGAGTGTTAAATTAACACTCAAGAGTGTTAAAGTTAATGAGATAATTAAGTGATTAATTTAGTGATGATTGAGCATTATTGAAGACATCTGATGATAACAAGCAGAATCTCTGAAGGAGAAAATCACAAATTGTAAGCCACCGTTATGGAGATCAGTGTTTGCTTTAGTTGGGCCCTTGACCCTTATACTTTCACTTTAAATTTTGTTTGTTTGCTGTTATTGATTTATAACAGTCAACTGAACATAGAAAAGTATGATCTGATAGTGTTAGTTATGTTGTGGCATAATCATGCTGTGTTCCGAAAACTGAAACTTATTCAGATGATTTGGTTAAATTTGTTAGGAACAGCTCTGGGATAATGGAGAGTGTGATTATCAATAATTTCTTATAATCCAAAACGTTTAATATAAATTGTTCTGATCAAATAACTTTCAACAGAATTTATTTAGAAACACAGACATCAATAATCAGCCTGTGAATCTCAACAGTGGTGGCAATAATAGTCCTTGTTGCAGTGGCTGCTGCCAATCACAACTCATTAATGGCTCCCATCATGCATTGCGGTATGAATAAATTATGATCTGAATTGCCTATGTAATGTACTTTTCCTAATTGAATATTCTGCTCGTCACCGTTGTAGAGAAGCATTGACTGAATCTTGAGGTCTGTGTGTGCCTAAAAGAGAGATTTTTTTAAACAACTTTTAAGAAATCCATTATATTATATCTCAAACTCTGGATATTTATGCAGAATCACAATTATACTGTAACCAACAGCAGAGACCACAAAGATAAAGTTATAATGATGATTGTCATAATATAACTAAAACCATTAGATCATTTGTTTTCTTTGTTCATCTGGCAGTTATAACTCAGATAAAACAGCCAAACAAAATCTAAAGTTAATAATATAAGGGTCAAGAGCCCAACTAAAGCAAACACTGATCACCATAACGGTGGCTTACAATTTATGATTTTCTCCTTCAGTGATTCTGCTTTAGGTGTCTTCAATAATGCTCAATCATCACTCAATTAATCACTTAATCATCTCATTAACTTTACCACTCTTGAGTGTTAATTTAACACTCATATCTGCATCATATCGTCCATCTGAAAGCCACTACTACATTATATTCTACTCATCAATCAAACTATTATTTTCAATAAATAATCAACATCTTAACCTCAGTTAATTTTCAATAGGAACTTTTGTAGACGTCTACCAGAAATAAAGAAAATCTGGTTAGTAATAAGTGAAGCTGGTAATGCTGTTTGTGGAGTTGTGTAATCAGATCTTATGAGATTGAATGTACTGTATCTTCAGTTGATTTCATTTAAGGCTGTGGCTGCAAGTAGTTCTTGTGTTTCTCTTGTCTTCAGTGATTCTGCTTATTAAAATCAGGTGCTCATCAATAATGCTCAATCATTATTCAATCAATTAATTATTTCATTAACTCCCACACTGATTCAGTGTTACATTTAACAGCCTGTAGTGTGCACACTGAGCAGTGTTCATTTCATCTGGGCAAACCCATCTGGGGCCGCCATGGAAACCTTGGACAAAACTGGCTGGGTCCCAGTTAGATAGCCCAGGTCAAACCAATGTGGGCCCCACATGACTGTGTTGGCTGGGTAATAGGACCAAGCCAGCAGTTACACCTGAATCTGAACTTAAGTGTGGAAATGTCAAGAGTTCTACAGGTAACCGACTTGTAAACTTGTACTTCTTAGCGTTGCAGTGGTATGAGATTTTCACAGTACAAAAGCAGTTTCAGAAATTATTGTGGTTTAATGGTATATGGTCCTGCTCAATCAAATGTGAGAGTCATTTTTAAATATTTTATGTTTTTAAAAATAGTTTGCCATTGGATCATTTTTTACTCCTACTCCAATAACAATAAATATTATTACTTAATTATTTCTGTAAGTCCTTTTACTTTAGTACAGCTTTTGGATATTCTGCCCACCTCTGCTGTCACACCACAGTGATTTTCAAAACTGCATTTACTGTTTGAATTGTGTGATAAAAGTAACATAATTTGAGACTTTTTGCTTTATTTTTGACTAGATACAAAGCTCATCACATTTTACATCCGTAAATTGTGGATGGAAGGGATGCAATAAATAGTGTTTAGTTGGGCAACTACTGAAAATAGCATAGGCTAAAACATTGATCTCGGGATTTAAGGTTTGATATAGAGCAATAGTACATTACAGTACTGTAAATAATCAAATGTGTGAGATATAACTCTTTTAAGCATGAAACTGTCATACTGCTGCAACCCTACTATAATATACTGTATAAAAGTTAGTATGCATAGTGATCTTAAAACATTAGTCACATTAAAGTGCAGTAGTAAAGACTGAACTTTAAACATGTTGTTACATACTGATGGTAGGTTAAATTTTAATTGTTATTGTAGTTAATTATTGTAAGTTATACCCTGCTCATTTTCTTGCACTTTGTGAATTGTAACAGTACACTCTATACATGGCTTTGGGGCTCCGATTTGATTTTACAGAGTTATGTCATTACCTCATTACATATTTCACGTTAAATAAACAGACATGCATAATTGTTTATTATTATTATTATTATTTTTTAAATTCAGGATGACATGCCCCTGATCAGGAGGTGGTGGTGTGCTCTCATACTGGACAACTTCACTCTGCAAATGCATGTAGCTGTTTGCATGTTCCTACATTAAACTTTAGTTTATGTACTACATCTACCAATGTACATGCCTACCTCTTGTCATTTGTTTTTCTTGGCACTCAACCTTACAAAAGGCAATGTCTTCGGAGAGATTAAGGTCATTTATTGTGCACATACATTCATTAAGCAATTTCTTTGAATAGTTTTATGGTAAAACTTCCATTTGTTGGTGAAACAATGGAGTTATTTGTCATTGTTCAAGACAGGCATGTTAAGGGAGGGCTTTAGTGAAGCGCTGCAGAGCTTCTGTCCTAACGGTGGAAACACAGTGTGATTTTGTGCTTGGTGCTACAGGTCCAAGGCTATTAACACCGCCCGACCCTTGAAAGCCCTGGCTCACACTGGCCCGACAGTGGGGAAAGCAGCTAATGTGTGTTGGAGCGATATTTATTTTAATATTATCGTTATAAGAGAATATTAATCTATTTATTATTTTATTCAGAGCATGCAGTTATGACAACAATATATCACACTGTTAGACCTTACCAGGTTTTTTACAGTAAAATACTGGCAACAGGCCAAATTCTGACACTATCATACCATTTTCCATTAAAACAGTAATATACCGTAGAAAACAAAACCTACAGGAATATACTGTGAATTAATAATTGACACTCAGACTGTGTTCATAATCACATTCACACCCTATACCATCATTCACAATTCCCTACATTAGTTCACTAATATAGTCCACTTGAATGAAAAGAAGTGAGTGAATTGAGACACTGATGAACACCTGATAAGCAGAATCACTGAAGGACAGAGAAACAAGAACTGAAAAAGAGAAACACAAGATCTACAACTGACTTCCAGCAACACAGAGTGTGAAAACAGTTTACAAACCAGTTTAACATTATTTATTTCATACATGTACAAAAGTTCTTGTTGAGAATTTAATTAATAATAAAGTTTTTGTCACCATAATGGAGATTGGTATTTGCTTTAGTAGGTCTCTTATCCCTGGACTTGTTACATTCATCTCTTTCTGACTGCTGTAACAGTGAGTTTTAAAACACAATTGTTGTAGCAAGAAAAAGTCATGAGGAAGTTGATCTGTGATCTGGTGTTGTTGGCTTTTGCGATGATGTCATGATCATTCTGGATATGTCTGATTTTCAGCTTTTTCCTGTATATACTCTTTGAATATATGGGTATATAATATGAAACTTACATTAAGTTATGAGTATAAAATAAATCTGTGAATCTACAACATGACATCAATATGTTGGTTAATCATGTCTTCTGAATAATATTCTAAGTATATAAAAAAGAAAAATAATATCCTGCTTGAGTCAGACACACACAGACATCAACAATTATAATATTCATCTCAATAATGGTAACATTCAAAAGTTTCATGCAGCAGTGCATGCTGGGTTACAGGATAGTATAAAACTCCTAGCATGCACTGCTGCATGAATAAAAAAAAATATACTGCCACCATCATTGAGATTAATGTGCTAAATTTTGATATCTTTGTGGTTCTACAAGACAATGTAGCTCTTTTTTGGTTTATGTATGATGTGTTAAAAAAAAGAGTCATAATTTATTGCTGTGTTTTCACGGTGGTGGTAATGCAACACTTTTGGTTGAGGATTAAACTCTGAACGAGTGAGAATGATTTTTTTTTTTACTAAATGAACAGACAATATGATGATTTACATATTTTGAAAAATCAAATCATTACTAAACTGTGTGTCTGCACAAGTGTGACTTGCTTAAACACAGCTCACAGCGTCTAAAGAAAATCTCGTGTTACAGCGTCAGCATACCAACTAAAGCAAACACTGATCTCTATAATGGTAACTTCAAACCAAACATTTTCAATTAAACATCTCAACAACATCTTCTATAGATGTATGACAGAAATAAAGCCATACTGGTTAATAATAAGTGTAATAATGTGTAATGGCTGAAGTCAGTTGTAGTTCTTGTGTTTCTCTATTTTCTGTTCTTGTTGTTCCTCTTTCCTTCAGTGATTCTGCTTGTTAACAGCAGGTGTTCATGCTCAACAATCACTTACATATTCCCTTAATTATCTCACTGCATGTCTGCATCAATGTTAATTTTACTCTTTGAAGTGTGAATTTTCCTGTGGGGTAGAAAGGGTTAACAGTGTAAGATAAAAAGACACTCCCGCAAAATGTATTTTAACAGTAATAAACTGTAAGTTATAAAACAGGTTTATACTGGCAACACTGTTGCCAGTAGTTTACTGTAAAATCATGTTTTTTGGGTCACCGTTGTGCTGAAGAGTAGAGCCTGTGCTTCAGTCCAGGAGAAGATCTACAAACATTGATGATATGCTGCATGTTGCTTTATTTAAAAGGCACTGTCTGTGTTGGTTGCAGAATCTGGTGGAAATCTTTATTTACAAAAGTTCATTTTTATTGTTTCTAATTAAATAAGTTCACAATAATACCTTGCTCACATTATTAATGCATTATACATTTAGTTGATTCTTTTAAGTTTGTTTCTGCAAGTTAAGTTAGTTAACTCAAGTTTTAGTCCATTTTTACAGTAAATAACTGGCAACACTGTTGCCAGTTATTTACTGTAAAAATGCACTAAAACTAATAAGTTGTATTTTTTTTTAGTTAACTCAAGTTTTAGTGCATTTCTACAGTAAATAACTGGCAACAGTGTTGCCAGTATTTTACTGTAAAAAAAACCTGGTAAGGTCTAACAGTGCAGGTTTGTCTGAACCAAGGTTTATATTTTTTTCAACAACATTTATATACAAGTATAAATAACAATGTTTTTTGTTTCAACAGCTTCCCCATGAAATAATAGCAACTGGTGATTCTGCATATTTGATGCTTTCACTGGTATGCAGATGGTTTAGGGATGTGGTCACAAATGAAATTTTCCAGAAAGCAGCACACTTTGCCTGGCTAGACTGTAATATGTTTTTTTCTGTTCAATGTACATTTCTTGGATTGAAATTTGTGGTATGTGACATTTAAACTTGAATCTCCACACTTATATCTTTTCTGTATTTTGTCTTTACATTTTAAGGTGTGGTCAACTGGAAAAAAAATTCTCCGGACTACTGTGATGAGTTTCGCCGGATCTACAGCTTCAGGGAATGCTTGGAGCTTTTTTTAAGTCCTATCCACCAGGGTACAGGGGAAGAGGAAGACGAGGGGAACTGCTGGGCTTTTACTCCGAAGATCTTTGTACAGGATTTTTCTCGCAGGATTGTTTTTTTGCTGCAGGAAATGAATTTCTGTAAAACTCAAAACTTGTAGATTGGAATTGGCTTTATGCCCAGCTGCACTACTTCCTGAACTTCAGCCAGCTCCCTTGTTTCCTGTCTGCCATTATTGGCCAAATTGATTAATTCAGGCGTGTCTGATTATTGTTGCCATGACTACTGAGGTCAAGCACAACTGAATTAATCAATTTGACCAATAATGGCAGACAGGAAACAAGGGAGCTGGCTGAAGTTCAGGAAGTAGTGCAGCTGGGCATAAAGCCCATTGAGAGATGAACTGGTTTTGATGTAGTAATTGATGCAACTAAAAGTTAAACTTAAAGGTCAAACTTGAAAAATTAGAATTTTGTGCAAAAGTTCATGTTCAGTAATTCAAATTAAAAAGTGAAACTAATATATTTAGTATAAATAACTATTTATGCATATGGCATGATTATATATAATTTTCAGAGGGCTTACATTTTTGTAATATTCTGATTTTGTGAGATTTTGAATTTGATGTTCATCAAAATTATAACTTTTGCACGATATTAAAATTTTTCGAGTTTCACCTGTATAGTGTTCTATTGAAAAGCTATGGCAAAAACATAGGTTTCACTAATTGTGAATATGGTAAAGTACCTTGGTTCTTTAAGGTTTGCATAAATTACATTCTGCTGATGCATAAGTGCAGTTTGGAGTCTATAATAACGAAAAAGTGACAAAGTCTTTGTTTTGTTGTGTTCTTAAGAGCATGTATAGAAACTCCCTTATAAGTTTATTATAGTACAACCATTATTAATTACATTTATGTAAACGCACAAATACTATAATTACCATAGTTAATTTGTGATTACCATGGCTTTTTGGAGCTATGATCAGTGAAGTTTAACAGCCGTAAATGTAGTTAAAAAAAATGTTCGTAGGATCTTACGGAAACTCGTGGTTACTATCAGGTGAGACTGGTGACATGTCCGCTATAGTTTGCTCTCTCTCTCTCTCTCTCTCTCTCTCTCGCTATCTATCTATAGATAGAGAGCGAGATGTCATTAACTTACAAAAAAACAGTGAGAAGTAATACAGAGGTAACGGACCATCTAACTTACTACAGCTGTTGAGGGAGTGATTGTGAATTAGACCATTATTTCTATTCTCTTTGTATTTCTACTTCAATGGAATAATGTGGAATCGCATTAATGTCCGCAAAATCAACAAGTTTATTCGTCTGTTGTGTTCTTCCGCATTCCCAGCCTGCCCAAAGCGTCACACTTCTCTGCACCAATGATCTGTAATAGCGTCACACTTCTCTGCACCAATAAGATCATCTTTATTATAAACCAATAAACGTTAAGGTGGGCGGGGCGACACGTGTCGCTCCGCCCAAAAGTGTCGCCCCGCCCCATCGTCCAGAGTGCACTCTGGGGTACTACGTCGTACCCGTAATATTAACTCTAATTAGTTGCTGCAATGATTCTCCCATCGCGACGATAACTGACCTTCTCATCTGATCTGCTTCAGCACTCAAACACCTGCTCGTCAATGTCAAAATGTTCGTGGGACCAATCAAAGAATGCAAGATTTTTGTTCATAGAAGCGCGAGCCGAGCGCGAATCCCAACTCGACGCTTCACTTCAGTTAACGATCATACAGTGTTTAAGATGCAACTAGGCAGCTCAAATTTACGGCTGATTTTCAATACGTTTTAAATGACCGACAGAAATAATCAGTTTGATTAAAGACAATGAAAATTATAAGCTCAATTTAACACAAGCACCCTATTAAATATATTGCCATTATTATTGTATAAATATATTTGTATAACGCTTTTTCGAATGTGTTTGACTTTTCACCGTTTGTCTGCGTTTGCGCCACTTGCATCATTAAGCCAGAGGGTGGCGACAAGTGACTGTCTTTTTGAGTGAGCAATTGAACCATTAATTAAATTAACAGATTAGTCCAAAAACATTGATTAATTTAGGAAAGAAAAGTCGCTGAAACTGGAACTGATTCTCATGTTTAAGAATCTGATCAAATAGGCTGCAGAAACTCTTCATCAAGAGGTAGAAGATCTGCTAGCTGATAGTGAAGACATTCAGTGCATAAATCCGACTTCCTCAAACACTTGGTCTATTCGCATGGCGCAGAGCAAAAAGAAGTGGGAAGCTTTGAGGCCAGAGATAGTGGAATCTTTATTAATGGCCGAGTATACAGAAATCAAGCAGTGCCAGCATTGCAGACTGAAGCCGCCGTCTATTATCCGCTGTAAAGACTGCTATCCTAAACAGCTGTACTGTGGAGACTGTGATATACTGGCCCATGAGAGGAAACTTCACAACCGAGAGACAAATGTGAAAGGATTCTTTCAGCCCCTATCCCCAACAACTTTGGTGAAGGTGGATATTGAAGGCCAATTCCAATTTGAAGAAAAAAGTACACTCTAAAAAGAGATGTGTTAAAAAACAACACACATCATGTGTTGATGGTATTTTGACACAAGTTGTGTAGTTTTTAACACACAACGTGTGTTAAAATGTAACTGGATAGAATTTTAATGGGTGGAGGAGGGAAGTTTGTGTTTAAGAACATAATTAGAGGTAGTATATTTTATATGGTATCCCATAACAAGCTCTAAAATAAATGAAACAATACATTACAATAAATAAATAAAATCTTAATTCATAAAAAAACTTCAGATTAATGATTGTTTTTGGCAGCCAATCACATCATGCCTCGGTTTCAATGTTTTTTCAAATGCTGATTTCACTTGTTATTAATAACTAATTTATTATAACAAACAATTTATTTCCGTCAGACGTCTACAGATACACTTATTGAGAATTACCAGGTTTTGTGTTGACAATTCATTGAATGTTTGTTTTGATGTCACCAGAATCGTGATTAGTGGCAGCTTTATTTGGGCTCTTGACCCTTCACTCTTTATCACTCGTTTCTCTGTGTGCTGTTTCTGTGTATTTTTATTGCACAGTGAAATAGTTGAAATTATCTTGAGGAAAAAGATCATTAAATGATCAGTTTTCAACATGATGTTTTTTTAACATAACAAGAGAAGTTTAATGTTTAAGAGATAACTTATATTTGATCACTTATATTTGATTACAGATACTCAGTTTTACATGATATTATGGTGTATGCTACCTCTTTCTATAATTCTTAAAAAATATATGTTTAGAGAACGTTTAAAGCTGCAGCAGAAACTAGTCAAATACAGACATCAAGAATCAGCATATGACTCTCAACAATGGTGGCAAAGCTTCATGTCTCTAGTATGAAGCTCATCCATAAGTCCCAGCATGCATTGCGGCCTGAATTTTTCGTTTGTCACCATTATTGAGATCCATACGCTGATTCTTGATATCTGTGTTTGACTGGTTTCTGCTGTAGCTTTAAACTTTTTTTTGTCATTCTGCACTTTTTGATTGCTGGATGTAGTTTCACAAAACTTTCAGAACTAACAATAAATCATTAAAATAAAGCACTCCATCCATATACTCAAAAACTTGATCATAACTTGCTGATTATGACATCATCAAGAACCATCTGATCATATTTTCTATCACCATAACAGATGCATTTTATTAAAATACAGTTACAGCAGCCAGGGAAACACTAAAACAAGAGTAAAGGGTCAAGAGCCCAAATAAAGGAGCCATTAATCACGATTATGGTGACTTGAAATAAAACTGAAATGAAACATCAAACCTCTGTTAATTCTCAATAAGAGCTTGTCTATGTAGATTAATGATGTTTAAAACATCCAAATGTTCAAACAAACTCTATTAAACATCACTGGACTACATAAACACAAGTTACCAATACGTGTCAGTGTTCATCCAAACACTTTTGTAAGCACACGGGAAGTAACTCTGGCAAATACTCTCCGAATACAGTCACATGTGACGCATATCTGACACAAGTTGTGTTACTATAACACATTAGTGTGTAAAAGGTTTCAACAACACACTGCTGCTGTCTAACACATTAGTTGTGTTAAATGTAACACAAAATGTGTAATCCTTATAAACACAGAGATGTGTAAAGAAACGACACAGGTTGTGTGTTAAATTTGACACAACATGTGTTGTCCCTGAGCAAACACACTAAATGTGTTAAAATCTACAAAACGTGTTAAAATCTACACAACATGTGTTAAAATCTACACAAAATGTGTTGTCCCTGAGCACACACACTACATGTGTTAAAATCTACACAGCATGTGTCATTTTTGACATCTCTTTTTACAGGTTGTGTTATTTACAAAATCATTTTATAACCCACATAGCAAACAGATCCGGAACGGATCTGCCGCGGAGGTAAGAACCAGGTCCGGAACAGATCCGGATTGCGGATCCAGACTAGATCCGCGGCAGACCCTATCCGGATCCGATCTGGACCCGTTCATTTTGGAATGAAAACCTTTCAGATCACTCATTCAAAACTAGTAATCTGGCCAAAACTACAAAAATATTTCAAATCTATTGGTGGGCCAACATTAGATAGACTGCCCACTAAACAACATGATGTCCAAAAGATGTCTTTTCAACGTCTTTGTCACAAAAGTCGGATGCTGAAAAGACGTCCACTGAGGAGCCAGAATGAAAGTTTTTATGACGTGTTTTTTTTACGTGTTCTGCACGTCCGATGTAGACGTTCATCAAACCTTCGTACACGTTTAAAAACTAGGTCAAATGTGGCCATCGTGTTTAAAACTCATGTTTATATCAATGTCATTTCCTTACATTGTTTAGATGAGGTTTAGATGTTGATATGTTTCATTTTAAGTCACCATTGTGGTGATGAGTGTTTGCTTTAGTTGGGGTCTTGGTCCCAATTCTTCTTACTTTAACTTCTCTTTGGTTGGTGTAACTGTGTGTTTGTATAACACTATTGTTGTTGCATAGAAAGCCAAGAAAAAGTAAAATAGGCTGTCATCAGCTCTTTGCTGATGATGACAAAAACACAAAGCGAGCTTTTAATGATGTGTGTAGACTTTTGTCCTTATATCTGCTGTTTATAACCACCTATTTAGTGGAACTGCGTTATTTGGACCAGCACCATTACAATTATTGCTTCTTTGAAGGTCAATAAAAATCATGTGTACTCAATGTTTTGAGTAAATATGTCACATAGTCACACACAGACATCAAGATTTTGCATATGATTCTCAACAACGGTGACAACCAAAACAAAAAAGCTTGGGAATCAAGGATTTTTGTACTTTGAAAACTACCCATCATGCATTGCAGCATTAAGCTTTTTTTATTGTCACCGTTCTTGTGATACATACGCAAAATCTTGATGTCTGTGTGTGACTATAAGGTAAATTTCCTAATAACATTGTTTAACAAGCTTTTTTTATTCACCTTCAAATATGTGCTAATTTTTATGGTATACAAATAACACAGTTCCACAAGATAGGTGGTTATACATGGCAGAAATAAAAACTAGAGTCTAAACACAACATCACATGCTCACTTTGTGACTTAGCAATGATAATCAACAAGCTGATGCCAGCATCTCACTTTTTCTTGGCTTTCTGTGCATCAACAATAGTGTTATACAATCACACAGTTACTACAACCAAAGTAAAGTTAAAGTAAGATGAATTGGGACCAAGAGCCCAACTAAAGCAAACACTCATCACCACAATGGTTTCTTAAAATGAAACATATCAACATCTAAACCTCATCTAAACAATGTAAGGAAATGACATTGATTTAAACATGAGTTTTAAACTCAATGGCCAACATTTGACCTAGTTTTTAAACGTGTACGAAGGTTCGATGAACGTCTACATCGGACGTGCAGAACACGTCAAAAAAAACACGTCATAAAAACTTTAATTCTGGCTCCTCAGTCTCTTTTCAGCATCCGACTTTTGTGACAAAGACGTTGAAAAGACATCTTTTGGACATCATGTTGTTTAGTGGGCAGTCTATCTAATGTTGGCCCACCAATAGATTTGAAATATTTTTGTAGTTTTGGCCAGATTACTAGTTTTGAATGAGTGATCTGAAAGGTTTTCATTCCAAAATGAACGGGTCCAGATCGGATCCGGATAGGGTCTGCCGCGGATCTAGTCTGGATCCGCAATCCGGATCTGTTCCGGATCCGTTGCGCTGTGCAAGTGGACTCCGTTCCGGACCTGGTTCTTACCTCCGCGGCAGATCCGTTCCGGATCTGTTTGCTATGTGGGAAGAGTGCACCAGTGTAAATAAAACTTATTTACACACAATATTTTGTCAGTTGCTACATTTTAATCTAATTCAAAGTGCAAACTTAGTGAAATCACACTCCGTGTTAAGAACAATAACACACTGGTTGAGTTAAAAGTAACACAAAATGTGTTGTCCTTAACTAAACACACAGATGTGTTAAGATATAACACAGGTTGTGTTGTTTTTAACACATCCATTTTAAGAGTGCACTCTAAAAAGAGATGTGTTAAAAAACAACACACATCATGTGTTGATGGTATTTTGACACAAGTTGTGTAGTTTTTAACACACAATGTGTGTTAAAATGTAACTGGATAGAATTTTAATGGGTGGAGGGAAGTTTGTGTTTAAGAACCTAATTAGAGGTAGTGTATTTTATATGGTATCCCATAACAAGCTCTAAAATAAATGAAACAATACATTACAATAAATAAATAAAATCTTAATTCATAAAAAAACTTCAGATTAATGAGTGTTTTTGGCAGCCAATCACATCATGCCTCGGTTTCAATGTTTTTTTCAAATGCTGATTTCACTTGTTATTAATAACTAATTTATTTTAACAAACAATTTATTTCTGTCAGACGTCTACAGAAACACTTATTGAGAATTACCAGGTTTTGTGTTGACGATTCATTGAATGTTTGTTTTGATGTCACCAGAATCGTGATTAGTGGCAGCTTTATTTGGGCTCTTGACCCTTCACTCTTTACCATTCGTTTCTCTGTTTGCTGTTTCTGTGTATTTATATTGCACATCTGAAACAGTTGAAATTATCTTGAGGAAAAAGATCATTAAATGATCATTTTTCAACATGATGTTTTTTAACGTAGCAAGAGAAGTTTAATGTTTAAGAGATAACTTATATTTGATCACTTATATTTGATTACAGATACTCAGTGTTTACATGATAGTATGGTGTATGTTACCTTATGCTATAATTCTTTAAAAAAATATGTTTAGAGACAGTTTAAAGCTGCAGCAGAAACTAGTCAAATACAGACATCAAGAATCAGCATATGACTCTCAACAATGGTGGCAAAGCTTCATGTCTCTAGTACAAAGCTCATCCATAAGTCCCAGCATGCATTGCGGCATGAAACTTTTCGTTTGTCACCATTATTGAGATCCATACGCTGATTCTTGATATCTGTGTTTGACTGGTTTCTGCTGTAGCTTTGAACTTTTTTTGTCATTCTGCACTTTTGGATAGCTGGATGTAATTTCACAAAACTTTCAGAACTAACAATACATCATTAAAATAAAGCACACCATCCATATACTCAAAAACTTGATCATAACTTGCTGATTATGACATCATCAAGAACCATCTGATCATATTTTCTATCACCATAATAGATGTATTTTATTAAAATACAGTTACAGCAGCCAGAGAAACACTAAAACAAGAGTAAAGGGTCAAGAGCCCAAATAAAGGAGCCATTAATCACGATTCTGGTGACTTGAAATAAAACTGAAATGAAACATCAAACCTCTGTTAATTCTCAATAAGAGCTTGTCTTTGTAGATTAATGATGTTTAAAACATCCAAATGTTCAAACAAACTCTATTAAACATCACTGGACTACATAAACACAAGTTACCAATACGTGTCAGTGTTCATCCAAAAACTTCTGTAAGCACACGGGAAGTAACTCTGGCAAATACTCTCCGTCTACAGTCACATGTGACGCATATCTGACACAAGTTGTGTTACTATAACACATTAGTGTGTAAAAGGTTTCAACAACACACTGCTGCTGTCTAACACATTAGTTGTGTTAAACGTAACACAAAATGTGTAATCCTTATAAACACAGAGATGTGTAAAGAAACAACACAGGTTGTGTGTTAAATTTGACACAACATGTGTTGTCCTTGAGCAAACACACTAAATGTGTTAAAATCTACAAAACGTGTTAAAATCTACACAACATGTGTTAAAATCTACACAAAATGTGTTGTCCCTGAGCACACACACTACATGTGTTAAAATCTACACAACATGTGTTAAAATCTACACAAAATGTGTTGTCCCTAAGCACACACACTTTATGTGTTAAAATCTACACAGCATGTGTCATTTTTAACAGCTCTTTTTACAGGTTGTGTTATTTACAAAATCATTTTATAAGAGTGCACCAGTGTAGATAAAACTTATTTACACACAATATTTTGTCAGTTGCTACATTTTAATCTAATTCAAAGTGCAAACTTAGTGAAATCACACTCCCTGTGTTAAGAACAATAACACACTGGTTGAGTTAAAAGTAACACAAAATGTGTTGTCCTTAACTAAACACACAGATGTGTTAAGATATAACACAGGTTGTGTTGTTTTTAACACATCCATTTTAAGAGTGTAGGAATCGATGGTGAGTCCAGTGTAGAAAAAACAAATATTTGAATGATTGTTTGTTTTGTTATATCACAAATACATTATACATACACTGTTATTATTTCAATAGGTCGCTACAATGTCAGCTTGCCACACTTCATGTGTCCAAAATGTCTTGTGAGCAGAACAACCAGCATCCCGCAACTGATCAAGTCTGGTTATGGCCTGCCACAGCAAGCTGTGAAACATTATACAAAATAGATGTGTTTGTGTCCTATGACCACATGAAACTCACTGCTCCTGGAATGTCTAGACAGTCTTTCACCAGTTTATTAGAACAGCGGACAGAGTTCTTTGGCCGAGTATTAATTGAATTAATAACCAATTATTTATTTTTCATCTTTCTTTCTTTGGAGTGAGCTTTTTCTTATATGGTTTTTGATCGTTTTGTTTTATAGAATGGAAAGATATGCGCAGATGCTTTTCAAAGAAGTTTTTTTGAATGGAGATACTGCCAGTTTGAAATCGATCAGCTCTGTGGACTGAAAGTATTTGACTGTCCAGCCTGTTCTCCATTTATGCTTGCTGTGGCAGTAGATGGTAATAGAAAAATGTATCGCTTCAAAAGAGGGTAGGGGAAGTTATATAATTGTCTTTCAAAAAGCATTTCAAAATAGTATTTCATTCCAGTTAGTTTTTCATTAGATAATTAATTGAAGCCCTTCTAAATATTTTCAAGGGATGAAGATCATGGTCTGTTTAAGGGTGTCTTTGTCTGTGAGGATGAAGATGTTTCCAACACTGTTAGACCTTACCAGGTTTTTTTTACAGTAAAATACTGGCAACACTGTTGCCAGTTATTTACTGTAGAAATGCACTAAAACTCGAGTTAACTAAAAAAAAATACAACTTATTAGTTTTAGTGCATTTTTACAGTAAACTTATTTACTGTAAACTTATTTACTGTAAAAATGGACTAAAACTCGAGTTAACTAACTTAACTTGCAGAAACAAACTTAAAAGAATCAACTAAATGTATAATGCATTAATAATGTGAGCAAGGTATTATTGTGAACTTATTTAATTAGAAACAATAAAAATGAACTTTTGTAAATAAAGATTTCCACCGGATTCTGCAACCAACACAGACAGTGCCTTTTAAATAAAGCAACATGCAGCATATCATCAATGTTTGTAGATCTTCTCCTGGACTGAAGCTCAGGCTCTACTCTTCAGCACAACGGTGACCCAAAAAACATGATTTTACAGTAAACTACTGGCAACAGTGTTGCCAGTATAAACCTGTTTTATAACTTACAGTTTATTACTGTTAAAATACATTTTGTGGGAGTGTCTTTTTATCTTACACTGTTAACCCTTTCTACCCCACAGGAAAATTCACACTTCAAAGAGTAAAATTAACATTGATGCAGACATGCAGTGAGATAATTAAGGGAATATGTAAGTGATTGTTGAGCATGAACACCTGCTGTTAACAAGCAGAATCACTGAAGGAAAGAGGAACAACAAGAACAGAAAATAGAGAAACACAAGAACTACAACTGACTTCAGCCATTACACATTATTACACTTATTATTAACCAGTATGGCTTTATTTCGGTCATACATCTATAGAAGATGTTGTTGAGATGTTTAATTAAAAATGTTTAGCTTGAAGTTAACATCATAAAGATCAGTGTTTGCTTTAGTTGGTATGCTGACGCTGTAACACGAGATTTTCTTTAGACGCTGTGAGCTGTGTTTAAGCAAGTCACACTTGTGCAGACACACAGTTTAGTAACGATTTGTCAAAACATGCAATCATCATATGGTCTGTTCATTTACTAAATAATTCATTTTTACTCATTCAGAGTTTAAACCTCAACCAAAAGTGTTACATTACCCCCACCATGAAACCACAGCAATTAATTACGAGTATTTGTTTTTAACATATTATACATAAACCAAAACAGCGCTACAGTATTGTTGAAACATCAATATATCAAAATTTAGCACATTAATCTTAATAATGGTGGCAATTTTTTTTTATTCTGGGAGTTTTATACAATCCTGGAACCCAGCATGCACTGCTGCATGAAACTTTTGAATGTTACCGTTGTTGAGATGAATATTATAATTGTTGATGTCTGTGTGTGTCTGACTTCAGCAAAATATTATTTAAATGTTTTATATGATTACAATATTATTCAGAAGACATGATTAACCAACATATTGATTTCATGTTGTAGATTCTCAGATTTATTTTATAATCATAACTTAATGTATATTTCATATTAAATACCCATTTATTCAAAGAGAATAAACAGGAATGATCTGAAAATCAGACATGTCCAGAATGATCATGACATCATCACAGAAGCCAATAACACCAGATCAACTTCCTCTTGTATTTTTCTGGCTACAACAAAAGTGTTTTAAAACTCACTGTTACAGCAGTCAGAGAGATATAAATGTAACAAATCCAGGGATAAGAGGCCTACTAAAGCAAGTACTGATCTCCATTATGGTGACAAAAAACTTTATTATTAATTAAATCTCTGTTAATTCTCAACAAGAACTTTTGTACATGTATGAAATAAATCATGTTAAACTGGTTTGTAAACTGTTTTCACACTCTGTGTGTCTGGAAGTCAGTTGTAGATCTTGTGTTTCTCTTTTTCTGATCTTGTTTCTCTGTCCTTCAGTGATTCTGCTTATCAGGTGTTCATCAGTGTCTCAATTCACTCACTTCTTTTCATTCAAGTGGACTATATTAGTGAACTAATGTAGGGAATAGTGAATGAGGGTATAGGGTGTGATTAGGAACACAGTCTCTGAGTGTTGACTTTGAGAGCTGTTAATTCACAGTATATTCCTGTAGGCTAGTTTTGTTTTCTACGGTATATTACTGTTTTAATGGAAAATGGTATGATAGTGTCAGAATTTGGCCTGTTGCCAGTATTTTACTGTAAAATACCTGGTAAGGTCTAACAGTGAAGTTTGTGGACTACATTAATGATAAGACAAAGCATGTAAGTAGTATTGCTGTTTAATTTTTGTGATCTTTGAAATTGTACTGTATATCCTGAACAAAAATAGGAATGCAATGTTTCTACAATAGCAAAATTAAAACTACAATAGCAAAATTAAGAACAATGATATGAATTGTAAAATATTGACATCTTATATGGCTTGAAATTACAGTAAAGCAAAAAAAAAAATGCGAACAGTCTGAGATGTCTTTACACATATGTATTTAGACATTTATCCATATAGGTAATTTAGTACTGTGTTGTTAAATAATTTTAAAAATCACTTTGTTCTCATCTTGATAGTCAGTTGGTAAAGGTGTCTGTGGATCGAGTCAGTGGACTGCAGCACGGGAGTCTGTCCTAAAGACAAACAACAAGTTGGATGAGGAGGGCATGGAGGTGGCTGTCTGTCGACATGGTGTGCTTCTGAGAAGTCTCAACATGATGAGGGGAGAAATATTTGCATACCCCTTGTATCTACAAAAGGAGTTGACTCCCAGGAATGTGCAGTTCATGTGCACAGATGTAATATGCAAGTACTGGCCATACCTGAACAGAGTTGTTAATGATTGTCTCTCCTCTCCTGGACATGAAGCCATTCCTGTCAGTGATGCATGCAAAGGCCCACTCTTGGAAATGTGAGGTAAACTGTTTTACAGAAAATAAAGATACGAATTTGTGACTTCTGTAATTACTTTCAATAATTGCTGCTTATATTCTAAAACACATTGTTGAGATTATTTTAACCTTGTTAAATATTTGATCCATGCACAAGATTAAGTGGGGTGGTCGAAACCAAGATGGAGCAGGCACCACCTTGGGTGAAGAGGTCGAACAAGTGAATAGCTTCTTGTCAAGAACTGCTATATGCAGCAAATACATGACCAAAGGAGGTAAGTGTATGCTGCAAACAGACAATACAAAGTTAACAAATAGAAGTTAAAGGTACACACAAAATACATTAGTTTTTGAATGACATGACGCCTTAGCGCAAGTCAAGACCATTTTCATATTTGCATTTAAAATGAATAAATTTTTTTAAAAAAGTAACATTTATTTATTTTTTAACATAAATAAACTATTGACTTTAACTATTGATTTTTTTTCATGTATTGTTTAGCTAGAACAGACATGATTACTATCCAGGCCATGGCATGGAACCAACGCAAAATTGAGAACCTAGCAAAAGTGCTGTCCCGAAGATTAGTGAAGGTATATTTCTGAATTGCCCTTATCTTTTACAGGTGAAAGCTATTTTTTAGTGTTTAATAATGTCTATCGCAGTTTGTAGTGCAAATAAGTAGGTAAGTGTTATAGAACAAACACTAAAAAGTCAAAACCTTTGCTACTTATAAAATTGTTTTATGCTGTTTTCCGTGCCCATGTTTATTAATCATGTATCCAGTCAGTACTGTTAATGTTTTAATAAATGCACTTAATGGTGTTTTGTTATTCACTACAAAAGCAAAAATTCAGGAGGAGTCCTTAAACCTTGAAGCAATGAAGACAGATTTGGCAGTAACGGATGATGAGCTTCAAGGCTGGATCAGTGAAATCAAGTAGTGGGCAGATACAGGTAGTCATGTTTTAGATTACCTTAACACTGTACTTTAAATACCAAAAGGTAACACTTTATTTTTTGGTGTCCGTGATACTCACAAATATATTCACAAAATGAATGACTTCCGGCCAGTTTGACGCTCTCCCCGGCGGCGGTGTGAATGCACAGTAAGGCAAACGCCTGCAGTTACACATGTTCATTTTGTACCTTCTAAAATAAAGTTTGTCAATTTTGTACTTAAGTGTACTTCATGTGTATCTACATACCCTATCCATCTGAAATAACCCTTTAGTTTACAGATTAAATACATGCAGTAGCTTCTTAATTGCATTCAATTTACAAAATATTACACAGGTATGAGCTACGTAAAATAAAGTGTATCAAGATTGTACTTATGTGTAATTCATGTGTATCTACAAACCTTATCCATATGTACTTTAGTTTGATTTAGGCCTAACTCCCTCGTTCACAGCATCAATGCATGCGGTAGCTTCCTAATTACATTGCAATTACATAATATTACACAGGGATAAGCTATGTAAAATAAAGTGCATCAAGATTGTACTTAAGTGTACTACGTATGTATCTACCTTATACACATGAAGTACACTTCAGTACAAACTTAATACACTATTTTAGAAGGTACAAAATGACCATGTGTAAATGCAGCCTTTTCTCATAGTAACATATTTAAGTACTTATTACATTAAGTAGTACAAAGTACTTTATTATATAATACGGTAACACGTATGTAACAGACTCGGCCTGTTACATATGTGTAACAGTAGCTGCCTATTACATGAGTGTAATTACAATCTGTAAGTACAGGCTGTTCCATAACTTAGTTGCATGTTAATTACATTTTGTTACATGTTATTACAATGTCAACTACTATAAGTAATTAATTAAGTAATTACACTGCATCACGGACACCGTAAACTAAAGTGTTACCATACAGTTAAATTTCTATTGTTAAAAGCATATCTTATCAATAATTTAGCAACAAGTGAGGAGAACGCAGGCAGTCAACAGGGGCTGCAAAAGATGATTGAGACGCTTTATGTGAGCATCAGGCAGAGGAAGCAAAACCTTTACCGTCAAACAGGTTAGAGCACTTTTAACAATAAATAATTTTAAAGCTTTTAACAATTTCTTGGGGCAAAAAAATTAATGTTATGTATTTCAAGCATTCCTTGTAGTATGCAGCAGCAAAATACATATTTAGGGAGCTAAATCCTACCCCCATAAGCGATAATGAATTAGAAGATGACAACGATGTTGCTGCAGGACCCAACTGTTCTTTTCTCAAACTTTGGGAAAATGTAACCACCAGCATGTAACCATTGACACCTGATGTTCAAGGTGAATTTCAGCGTTTGTTGTCTGAAAACATATTGCTCAAACTACAACTAAAAACATTCAGGATGACACAGGAAGTACTAGCTGATAGACAAGACTTGGTAACATACTATACTGGATTGCCTTCATTTGATGTCTTAAAGATGATTTACGATGACATCGAGCCATACTTACCACCAGCAAGGCTTAGTAATCTGGGTAAATTTGAACGATTAGTCATGACATTGTCTCGTATGAAGCTAAACACACCTCTTCAAGATTTGGCTTATCGTTACCAGACTTCAACATCAACAGCCTCCAGGATTTTCCTTGTGTACATTCACGTTCTTTATGTGAGGTTGAAACACATTATTCGCTGGCCAACACGGGAAGAATTAAGAAAGACCATGCCAATGGAGTTCCGCAAAAACTTTGGACAGAGAACTGCAGTGATAATTGACTGCTTCGAAATACCCATTCAGAGACCGAAGAACCTGATGGCAAGGGCAAAAACATGGTCTGCCTACAAGCACTGCAATACAACCAAGTTCCTGGTTGGGATAACGCCGCAAGGTTCTGTTTCCTTCTTATCCAGTGCATGGGGAGGAAGAGCCAGTGACAAGCACATCACCGAAAACTGTGGATTGCTCAGAAATCTATTGCCTGGAGACCTCATTCTTGCTGACCGGGGTTTTGACATTTCAGACAGTGTAGGGTTCTATTGCGCTCAAATCAACATTCCCAGTTTCACAAGAGGAAAATCCCAACTGTCACCCCTTGAAGTTGAACAGACAAGAAAAATTGCTCATGTACGCATACATGTAGAACGTGTCATGGGTCTTGTTCGCAACAAATACACCATCCTCCAGAGCAAATTGCCAATTGACATCTTGATGAATGAAAATGAAGAACTACCTGTTGTTGACAAAATTGCATGTGTTGCATGTTGCTTGTCAAATTTATGTGTTTCTGTTGTTCCTTTCAATTAAGAGGTTAAACATCTGAAACTAGAAAGATCAGTGCAACAAGATATGTCTTGTACAAACTATTTGTCTAAGTGTGTAAAAACACTGAACATTGTTATCCATGCATATTGTGCATCCATGCATATAACGCTTTATTTTTGCAACTTTACATATTTGTTCATTTCTGCTAATCCTGGTTATAGTGCCATTTTTCAATTCAATTTCATTTTTTGTGTAGTCCAATAGTACAAGTTATCTCACAAGACTTTACAGAATTCAAAATAAAAAACAAAGAACAAACGGTAAAACAAGGAGCAAATGTAATGTCAAACCAATGACAAAACATATGTAATGACCAAATTAATGTAAATGTAATGTCCAAACTTTCTGTCAAACAAGACGAAATATACGTTTGCATTTTGTCTCTGTAAATAAATTGTTCTGAAGAGCGTCCCCTCTGATATTCCAAAAAATGTAACACTACACAATCAAGAGAAATAATATGCAGTGAAATTCAAATGAGAATACTAGTCAAGGTCACTAGAGCTTACTACTCTTGATCTTAGCTTTGCCTTTGCCTTTGCCTTTACATGTCTTGCATGTGTATGCCTTCGGTATCCTCTTCAACTTCACACATTGTAGATGGAACCACGTTATCATACACATTTTACTGGTACATTTAATGACTGTGTCAGTGGCAACATGGGATTTTTGGCAGTGGCATACCACTTCCCCAACATCAGGCTTATCTTGATGTTTTCTGTATTTCTCCTGTTCAATTTCTCTGGTAATGAGGTTTCCCATGACTTCTGGCAACACCACTTTCAAAAAATAGTCCTCTGCTTTACTTAGTATTTCCTGGAAGACATCAGTATCAGGGGTGATCCTCTGAATGCTCATTTCATGTGGAGTCCAAATGACAAAATCACCATAGTCAGTTTCTGTCACGAGCAGCTGGGTCTGAACTTGATAAAAGTATTTGTCTGTTATCTTCAAAGTGCCATCGTCATTAAGAAAAGGCAACTGAGATTCATTAAGTGTGCTTTCTCTGGCATTATATGTACATTTTATTTCTAAAATGCCTTTACCACAGCAAATGCACTCCTGGATGCCATCAGGAGTAGCACAAATATAAGGGTAGCTCTTGTTAATCCAAAGTCCAGATTTACATAGACTAAAGTGGTTATGTTTTTCTTTGGTATACTTCTCAAAGTCGTCATAAGCCTCGTCTTCATGACTTTTTCCCCAATCAGTGGCAACTGTTGAGAAGTGACTTTTTTCACAGATTGCCGCAACTGTTGAGGGAGCTGGCTGTTGGCAGTTACCGCTAATGACTAGCTTCATGTTGCTAGCAGTGATTCTTCCATACCTCAGCGCATGCCACTCCTTGCTTTTATGTTGAGGCCGGGTTAGTTCCTCAGTATTTTTCACTTGCTGATCAGTTACTGCCAGCTTAGTAAATACAGATGGTGCTTCAGCTAATAATGAGTTCTTGTCCATGTTAATATATTTATCCTCTTTCAGGGTAATCAAGACAATGGGTAGGCTACCTTCTTGCAAAATTGTTGGAATGAAACTATCTTGATATTTTTCAGTAACAGAAAGAATGACCGATTTGACACCAGTATTATGAAGCTTGTCCATAAAGGCACTGATATTTTCCTCTGAAGGTATTTGAACATTTGGTAATTTTGTAGCTGTTCGGGTTGTCAGTTGTGTTCCAGCAATGGTACTATCAATTCTCTTCTTTTTAGTAGCTGGTGTGGAAAAATCTATGTTTCTTATTTCTGCATAGTCCACCTTGTTGATGGTTGGGAGTACCCATTTTGCTTTTTGTTGAGTGCAAGTTGTTGATGCACTCAGTCGAGCAGCAGCCTCACAGTAGAACAGAAGCGCACCAACATGTGAGCACACCTCGCCAAGCCCGGCCATGCAGGTACAGTGGGCAAAGTTGACGGAACCATCAGGCTCGCAGATGACCCAGGGACGCAGTGGCTTGTCATTGAGACTTTGGGAATGTTTGACCTAAACAAAGAACATTTTTATTTAGTTCAAAAACTTATTTGGGTTAATGAAAACAAATGGGTTTATATAATGTCATTGATATATTATATGCATGATGTACAAGTTGCTTGTTGTACATAGATTGATATGCAGATTCTAATAATATTCTTCAGTAGGGGTGGAACGGCACACAGAAGTCACGGTTCGGTTCATAGCTCGGTTCTGAGATCCTTGTATTATTTAAATAACTTTTTATTTAAAAGGTTAAGGCATAGAACCAGTTTATTTGTAGTGCATTGACAATAGTTGTATATAATTAATTTAATAAATGACAAAAGACCTTGAGATATGTTTGGTAATTGTACCTGAATGCATTAAAAAATAATTTGCTATATTTGAGATCAATATATTTGTTTTCCTTAATTAACACTAACTTTATTCTCATCTTAATTACAAGTAATTTATTTCTGTATTAAATAATACTACCATTAAAACAATATTTTTAATCACTGTAGAATGTGTAACTTAAAAATAAACAGATTAGTCCTGTTTGAGGTGTGTGTGTGTGAGAGAGAGATTTTGGTTGGCTGACAGTTGTAGTTTACAGTTTGACAAAAGCACAATGTTGTGTTTTATTGCGAGTGCACACATTTACCTTTATTCATTTAGCTGACGCTTTTATCCCAAAAAAATCACAACTGCTATAAATATCAGAGGTCTTGCTCTGGAACAGTTTGACAGTGGATTCAAACCTGGGTCTCCCACACCAAAGAAGTGTCTTATCCACTGCGCCATCACCACCCCCAATTTAAGAAATATAAGTTAACACTTTGGAGTTTGAATTATGTCTTATATAAACAAAATGACGACGTATTACAACCATACAACACAACAGGGTTTCCACTGTTAGATCGCACCTGCGCAAACTAGCCTGCTCGCTCTCTCTCTCTCTCTCTCTCTCTCTCTCTCTCACACACACACACACACACACACACACATTCCAGCATTGAAATCTCAGATTATGTCCCTAAAGAACCCGCGTATAAAGTAGTTCCACATTACATTTATTCATTTGCACGCGAGTTTTATTTAATTTTATATTCATGCACAGAACCGTCCATGACACCCACACCGGTTTGTTTCAATTCGAATACATGTATGTTCCACCCCTATTCTTCAGTGTACAAATAAGTACATGCATATTATAGAAAGCATCGGTGACTGTTTTATAAGGTGAAGGAATTAAGTTGTGCAGGGTATGGCTTTTTAATAGACAGATAGTCTAGCATCATACTATACCTTTGCTATGATGACGACTTTTCCATTGATTGCACTTGAGCGAACGTCACCAACCCAACCCTCGGCAAACTGATTGTACGCGTCGAGTGATTTCCAGGTTCGGAATTGCTCAAATGTGTAAAAACTCCTAGCCAATACTAGATAATGGTACACATGAAAATATTGTATCTGAGGCAAAGCTGCATAATCAGTGCTCAGTGCGTCCTTAGTTAGCGCATACGGATCCACACCATTTATTAATGAAATTTTCGCATAGTACCTCTCTCTGTCTTGTGGTGATAGATTCTCTTTATAATCTCTTTCACATTGCCTCTTCATGATTTGCGTTACATTATAAACAGAAAAGTAAAACTCTAGTAAAAATCTCTAGTAAAACTCAGACGGTAAAATAAAACTTGGTAAACACTGCAGCTTTTGCCCTCAAAGATGGCGTCTCCGGGGAGGTCACGTGACAATTTTTTTGCCTGTGGGAACTATGTATACATGTTTACTGTGCGTGTGTCACATAAGGTGGACTTCTGCTGCTTGCAAACGGACTCTTTTGAGGAGACAGTGGATTTCCAAATGTGGTGCCCTGATTTCACACACAATGCACGAATACACTGCAGGCTCACTCTCGCTCGTACCCAAGGTAAATCATCAACACTATCATCCCTTACAAGTGTTTTATTTAACTGAATACATCACAATAAGCTAAAACACATGCGCAGGATACTTTACTTCCTGAAAAAGTGCGCGCCCGGATTAATCCGTGCTGCTTTCACATTCACGCGAACCGCGGCACGATGTAATAAAATGTACATTAGCCTACCAGGTCTTGCATGGAACCCAACAAAGAGGACTTCTTCTGTTCCCTACAGAAGAAACACAAAAAACATACTTTGTTGGAAATATTAACATGTAATAACATTTAAACAATAAATTTTACTTCTGTAAGATGGTGTTTCAAAGTTGTACAGTACAATATCATACAATATCAATTAGCACAACATCGATCTTTTGTGGCCACACCATTCACACATTTCATGTTGTTTTCACACAATATGCAGTCAGTGAACACATTTCCACAATGCTTACATTTTCTTAACACACAAGCTATAGACCCTTTGCACGTGACGTCACGCTCTACTCGCGCGAATTCTGAACGCCATGACGGACAGCGGAAGAGCTATTCTGTAGACGGACGGCAAGCCAAATTAGTACGTGTTTGTGTTCGTTCTTCATATAAAATGGTTATTTCGTGTTGTGCCGTGGGGTGTGCTAATAGACAGGGTAAAGCCAATACATCCTTTTATCGCATTCCATTTGATGGGAAGAGAAGGCATCGATGGATTGCTGCTATCAGACGAAAGGACTGGCAGCCCTCCAAGTAGTCAAGTCAAGTCACATTTATTTATATAGCGCTTTTCACAATACAGATTGTATCAAAGCAGCTTCACAGTGATAACATGAAAGTAGCACAACACAGATCAACAACATTGCTAAACACTAAATAACCCCAACTGAGCAAGCTCAAAGCAAGCCAAAAGCAAGGCGACAGTGGCAAGGAACCAAAACTCCATCAGATTGGATGGAGAAAAAACCTTGGGAGAACCCAGGCTCAGTCGGGGGCCAGTTCTCCTCTGGCTTACATTCATATTGTTTAAATATAAATATTAAATATAAATATTGTTTATGAATCAAACGGCGCCATAACATATCGCAGGCGTTGAGTCGTCTCTTCACAGGCGTTGAGTCGTCTCATCACAGGCGTTGGGGCATCCGAAATCCCCGTGAGAGGCTGGACACAAAACTGGACCTGACGAACGCCATTTTTCTCGGGACAAGCGTCCCGAGATAACAGCAGAAAGGCAGATGGGAAATAATTAGCATAGCTGATGTTCATAATAATTTCCGTTATAACTCACAAACTCTCCGTAACCCGAACTCTCCGCAACCCAACCATACGCGCCGACCCGTTTGTCTAAAAGGCGGTCGAGCCCCACTGGTGCGTTAAGCAGTTTCAGTGGCAAACGGTTCCGTATGGCATAACAGAGGACTAGAAGGTAAGCATTATATGAATGCTTGACTAAAGAGATGCGTCTTTAATCTAGTTTTAAACTGTGTCAGCGAGTCAGAGGCTCGGACCGTATCGGGAAGGCCATTCCAGAGTTTTGGAGCTAAATGCGAGAACGCCCTCCCTCCTTTACTGGACTTCGATATCCTAGGAATGACCAGAAGCCTTGAATTTAGTGATCTTAAGGAACGCGGTGGATTGTAGGGCGAAAGAAGGTCCGTTAAGTACATAGGTGCTAAACCATTTAGGGCTTTATAGGTCAGTAGTAGTATTTTGTAGTTGATGCGGAACTTAATAGGTAACCAGTGTAGAGATGATAAAATCTGTGTTATATGATCATATTTTCTTGACCTAGTAAGAACTCTAGCAGCTGCATTTTGTACTAACTGTAGCTTGTTTATTGAGGATGCAGGACAACCGGCTAATAAAGCATTACAGTAATCTAGTCTCGAGGTCATGAATGCGTGAACTAATTTTTCTGCATCAGAGATAGATAGCATGTTACGCAGCTTAGCAATGTTTCTAAGGTGGAAAAAGGCTGTTCTTGTAACATATGAAATATGATTTTCGAACGACAAGTTGCGGTCTAGTATAACACCCAGGTCTTTTACTGTTGTGGATAAAGTAACAGGACATCCGTCTATATTAAAGTTGTATTGTGAGAGGTTTTGTGAGTAGTTTTTTGGACCAATAAGTAATACCTCCGTTTTATCTGAATTTAATAGCAGGAAATTACGCGTCATCCAGCATTTTATATCTTTGAGACACTCTGTCATTTTAGATGAGTTAGTGTTTTCATCTGGTCGTGATGAAATATATAATTGAGTGTCGTCAGCGTAACAGTGGAAATTAATTCCATGTTTTCTTATAATATTACCAAGTGGCAGCATATATATTGAGAATAGCAGAGGGCCTAAAACCGATCCTTGCGGTACTCCATAGTCTACTGACGTTATCTTTGATTTTTTCCCATTTAAACAGACAAAATGAGAACGGTCCGATAAGTACGATCTAAACCAGCTTAATGCCTGTCCCTGGACACCAGTGAAGTTTTGTAGTCGATCCAAGAGTATTATATGATCTATAGTGTCGAACGCAGCGCTAAGATCAAGTAGGACTAGTATTGAGATACAGCCTTGGTCAGAAGCTAAAAGTAAATCATTTGTAATTAATTACAAATGTCACTCAAAAAATGAGAAAGTTGTAAACGGCTAACCACTGATGTCACCAAACAATATTAGACCGGTTTAAAAAATGATGCCCAAAAGATTGTGAACTCAACAATACAGTATAGACGTTACAAGACTCAACTTACTGAACAGAAACCGGACTTTATTAATACAGGCGGATGCAAAGCAGTCACAAAAACTAAACAAGCTAAATTTATTTAAATATGTGATAAGATTATAGAAAATAAACAACCCTATGAAATGTAAAGGTTAACAGATGGTTATCGAAGAAATGACTGTGTGTGTATGTGTGTGCTTTTCCAACGCAGTCCTCAGATCAGGAGGGTAGCAGGGCAGACTGGAGACAGAATATCAGCAGTCACAAAAACTAATCAAGTTAAATTAATTTAAATATGTTATAAGATCATAGACAATAAACAACCCTATGTAATGTAAAGCTAAACAGATGGTTATCAAACAAATGACTGTATGTTTGCTTTTCCAACGCAGTCCTTAGATCAGGAGTTAGAGGTTTGGGAAGAGAAAGTGAAGAAATGGCAAAGGTTTAAGCAAATAAGCAGGATAAAGGTTTGAATGAAAATGGATATAAGGTGTTGATAGGATAGGATAGGACAGGATAGATAACACACACACACACACACACACACACACACACACAGACAGACAGACACACACACACACACACACAAAAACAAGTTAAATACATTCTTAAAACACACAAACATGCCTATATAAAAGTACAGGAATTATTGAATCATTAAATGTGAATAAGAACTATATTGCCATTGCATTAATCATTTTGAATACATCAATAAGTAACTTATATTTTTTGTTATAACTAAAGATGGAATTTATTATTATTTTTTAAATCTTAGTAAACAACATTCCAAATTTCACTATACAGATTTCTCTGTTGCAAAAACATTCTGTTAAACAATTATACTTGTCACGATTAGCCACGCACTCCCTGGATTATCATGGACTACATTTCCCATCACGCACCTCCCTGGACTGATTATATGAAACACCATACACCTGCACTGTGCTGATTACACAGTTCAGGTGTACGGTTCCACACACCAAACCAGGGCGAAGTCTTGATGTGCCCAGGCCATCATTTCTAAGCGTTATCTTCCCGAGTTTGATTCCTGTGTTTGACCTGTGGATTGTTTACTGTTGCTGACCCTTCTCTGCCTGTCCTGACCCTGGACTGTTTACTGGACTCTGATTCTCTCTACCTGTCTTGACCCTTTTCTTGTATATGGTTTGTCTCTGCCTTGTCTCCGTTGCCAATCCATGCCTGTCAGACTACTCTATAAAAGCTGCATATGGATCCCCTTGTGTCTGCTGACTCATTACAATACTTACCTAGATGGACACAACTTCCAATCTAAAATAAAAAAGAAGAAAAAAAAAGAAACAATTTAGATTTGTTCACAGCTCAAATAAGTCCACGTTTACATTTATCAAAATTGTGTATTGTTATACATTCTTCTTCAAAGATATATTATGTTGTCCCATAATAATTCATAAACATGCTGCAGTGATTTTAAAACTTTCTACCAATCAAAAGTAAGTGAACAATATACAGTGCAAATGGCCAACAAATGAGCATTACAGTAGTACTTACATGGTGAGCTTCTCCAGAGATGACCAACACTGCGAACAAGAAAACAATGTTAAGTTTTAACAGCAAAACAGAACTGACAACATTTTTCATTCACCATTTTCATAGTGTTGGGCGACATGCTCCATTTTCATATCCGAGATCGGCAATACATGATCTTATCGTGAGGGGGCGGGGCTTACTTATTTGATTATTAACTATTTTGCTAGCAAAGGTGGAGTGTTTATTAATAGGCTTGATTAGGTTATTTCCCGATATAGTGAGGTAAAAAAGATCTTTACAGATGCAGCATTTTGACAGTATTTCTGTAGTTAAAAACAGGTTTTAATAATTTCTTGGGTCAAGAGTCAGAGTTTAAGATATGCGTCTTCCTACACTTCACATATGCGCACTTCAATAAGCCCAAAGAACGCGAGTTAATGTGTTTTAAACGGCAGGAGAAATCAGAATAAGGGGCAAAAATCTAGCTGAGTCGATCGGTTTATACAAACTTACGACTTGACTTCGATAAAGGAAAACGGGTTAGTGCGTTTACATGACCACATGCATTGTCAGTTTATTCAGCAAAATCGGGTTAAGAACGTGCATGTAACCGCGCTCATTCTCTGGAAGTGAAAGTAAAAAAAACGGACTGACGTTTCGGCATCTGTCGCTGAATTCTCTCAGAGATGATGATGGATATAATGATATAGTGAATGTCTTAATTTACTGGCTTAATATTTCTACATTAATGACAGTGGGGAAAAAAGGAAGAAGAATATTTCTTGTTTAACAAGTATTTGAAGCTACTTTTGATTTTTAAAGATGGCAGAGTTTTGCTGTGTTCGTAAACTAAAGACTGTTATTAGGCCTGTGTCATTTTAGTGATGTTACTTTTATTTAGTAGCATAAGTGTTATTAGTGTCATTAATTGTTTTGTTAATGTGCTAAGGAAACAAAATAGTGACGAACACGATGCCGTTTTCATCTTGGATCTGTATAAGAACGATGCGTGTGTTAAAACACGCACTCTTGATCATTTGAGAATGAATGGATCACTTTGCAATTAAATTTTGTGGGATAAATTAAATATGGGATGTAGTTTTTTAGTCTGTTTTAAAAACATTTTCTTAGATGAGTCATCATACGCATTGATAATTATATTGCATTAACATTTAGTGGTAAATATATGCAGTGCAAATAGCATTACAGTAGTACTTACATGGCGAGCATCACCAGAGATGACCAGCACTGCAACAAAAAAGGCATTAAAAACCGTATTCCATAAACCAAATTCCATAGAGATCAATTTCCATAAAGAGATAATCATAACAATGTTTCAAAAAATACTATACAAAATTAATTAAATAAACATACTTTATAAACATTTATTTGAATATATATTCATAAATTCATGATGATCTCAATTCTAGAAATACTCAACCAATAATTCTGGGAAATTTAGTTATAGTTTGTTTGCAAAAAATTAAAAATTTGATCCATATTAAAATAAAATAATAAAGAAACTGCATGAAACCAGCAGAATGTGATGCTTGCCTCATCTGGCTGGATGAGCAGGGCATCTGGATCAAAAGTAACTTTAAGAGTGACAGCAACAAGTACCTGTGATTGCAGAAGGGCAGATGGCTCTTAAAAGAGCCTTTGGGTTTCTTTTATGCTGTTAAGAAAAAACAAAAAGGATGAAAAAAATAATCACCATCTTATATATTACATAGGTGTGTGAGAATTTGGAAAGCGTGAATCAAAAAGGATACTTACCTAGCAGAGGCAATGACCGTTTTCTAAAGTGAAAAAGGAAGAAGAAAAAAAGCATCACTGAATATCTTAGTCAATGTAGATATTTATTCAATCTAAAGAGAAATCATCACTGACCAATCAGTTTGCTATGCCTAAGATCATATAATGCCTATAATCATTTATGTCTAGAATAGAATAGTGAGAAATAGAATGTACTGATGATGAACTTTATATAGTTAATAGAAATGATTACAGCAATATGTTACAAATACAAACATCATAAGTAGATTATATTGCATAAATTATGTAAAGAAAAAAATTGGGTGGACAATATGTGCAGCCAACGAAAGTAATGTTCTTCTTAAATTGTGTAATGATGTAGAGCAAAAACATACATTTACATGTAAATATATTGTAAATAAAACAGTTTGTGTGTGTGTGAGAGAGAGCGAGAGAGCGAGAGAGAGAGAGAGAGAGAGAGAGAGAGAGAGAGAGAGAGAGAGAGAAGCTGAATCTGACAGCAATCTATAGAGGGAATGCATTTGACACGTGACTTTCCCGCGTGACAACCCCCCTCAGCCTGACCGAGTGGCAAAAGATCTGCTGCGTGACTGGATTCAATAGGGAAAAACTGCGGAAATGCGACTAAATCGAACAATTTTATCAATTTAAACTAAATGTTGGACTCAATATAGTGTTCCTTACAACTTACTAAAGATCCAACGATCCATGGATATTGACATGCAGCCAGGAATCGTGTTGCCTGACATTTACTGCCTGATTTCGACACCAGGGAAATAAAAGCAAGACCTAAACATAAAGCAAATTTGCCTGTGAATGCTTTATATAAATACAATATAGGTAGGTCTAAATCCGGGTGATCACTTATATCAGTGTTATATCCTATATATATCATATCGTCCAGCTCTAAAACTTTATACGTTTTTTGGTCAGTGTTTATTAAAAAAACATCCAATAATATGCAATGATAAATATTTAATTGATGAGCTGTTAATAACAATACAAAATATACGGGTATGGTTTTACAGCTAAATTCAGCATATTGACACAAAATGATAACTGCAAATCCACCTTTGGCTGACTGGAGTCCAGTCGTTTCTGTGAATTGCTACGATCCATTTGCTCCTCTTTCCATAGCAGTCTGTAAAAATATACCTCCGATGTTTTGTCAAATCTAGTTGTAGGCCTACAGTCAATCGCAAAGCTCTTTCCCACTTTATTTGTGTGTGTTGTGTTTGTTTTTCGCGGTATTCACGCTGAACACATATACAGCCGCTCAGTCTTTTTGTCACTCACTGTGAGGAACTGCAGGCACGCCGGCCGACGGTGACGTCATGCGCATTCCCTCTATTATGAAAGGCTGAAACATGAATCATACGTAATTGACCCTTTGCAGGGAGTTTGATTGACAGGTGACCTGACCAATCATAATCCGCCATTTTGTCCGACACAGCAGACAGGAGAATTATATTAACGTTGGAGGATTTGAACTTGAGAAACGGAGTGTAACGTTACTGACGTCTTTCCGCGGTTAAAACAACATACATTCAGCTGTTCATTCATGTTTATTTGATGCTATAACGTAAATGAACTAGAAAGAAGAGATGGTCGGCTTTAACTGATTATCTAAGCGATCTGTCAGACACATTATAAAGCCACAAAGATATATTTATAGTTTGAATTTCTTTTTTAAATTGACCAAATTCGAAAGGTGAGCGCTTGTTTCATATTAAAAGTTTTCAATTCAATACTAGTAAGAATTGAATTGTAGAGCTCTCTAAATCAGTTTTTACTAGTAATAATTGCATTAAGGAGCTCTCTTGATGTAATTCTTACTAGTAAAAAAACTGATTTAGAGAGCTCTCTAATGTAATTCTTACTAGTAAGAATGCAATTGCAGAGCTCTGGAATTCAATTAAAGAGCTCTGCAATTATATTCTTACTAGTAAAAATCGAATTAAAGAGCTCTCTAATCGTAATTGTTATTAGTACGAATTTAATCAGAGAGCTCTATAATTGTAATTGCTACTAGTAGGAATTAAATTGTAAAGCTCTCTAATTGAATTCTTACTGGTAAAAATGCAATAATGACGAGTAAGGCTGGGTACAATTTAAGCTAAAACGGCTTGCCATAGTACGCGAGAACATGGAGTGGCGTCGTGTGAGTGAGAGCGTCGTAGCAACGTTATCTTGTGTATTACATAAACAGCTTCGTTTGGTTTTGTATTTAAAACGTAAGTTAAAGCCTTTACATGTTCAATTTGTGCACAATATCGACTTAGCCCGGCATTTATATCCATGGCTCGGCTATTAACATCACATCCCAATAACAAAACGGACGTAAATGAATTCCAGTTAACGTTAATTAACTCCTATACGTTTCAAAAGATAAACATTTAAAACGCAAATTAACTCTGAAATTACCGTTAAGTTACCTCGGAGAGTAACAATAACGTTAATGGCTTAAGCCAATGGCTTAAGTCTACTCGGCTAACGTTACGTTACATCAGGCCTCTAAGTTTGAACAGCATAGACGAAAGTAATACTCATAGGTCGTAATGCTCTGTCGTAATCAGGAGATAATACGGTTATTTTTAGTCCAATTAATTCATTCACCACTATTTTGACGACTCTTCTGAATTTTAAAAGACATAAGACAGTTACATGACTGCAGCAACACGAGTTCGTCGACGAGAGAACAGGATGATTGATTTCCGAAACGCAGTTCCAGCAGTCTCATTGGTTATAATCAATCACGTGCTGAAAACTGGTAACGGTCACCTATTTTTGTACGTTTTAAATTTTATAAAATTTCCCCATTGTGTTTAATCAAATAATACATCATTAAAGAATACCAACAACAATAAAATTATTAAAGTAATAAAGTCAATAAAAAAAATAAAGTTAAATAAAATGAAGTTAAATACATCAATTTTTTAAATAATAAATAGGCATACTAGTGCATAAAAAACAAGTTTATTTAAATACATTATAATAAATGAAGTTCATTAAAAAGAAGTTAATTTAAATACATGCATTTCTATAATAAATACAATTAATTAAAATACGTTTATTTAAATAAATAATAATAGTTAATTAAAAATAAGTTCATTTTAAACATTATAATAAATACAATTCATTAAAAATAAGTTTACTTAAATACATGCATAATAATAAATACAATTAAAAATAAGTTATTTAATGCATACAATATAGCAATAAATACAATCATTAAAATAATAAATTCAATAAAAACATATTAAATAACATTTATTTAAACAAATCATTCCACCGGGCGTCCAAAGTACTGTAGAAAAACAAACAGAACAAAATTAGAGTTAATGACCCAGTAGCGCTGAAAAGGGGCGGGGCTTCATAAGGTCTATTATTACATGCACGCAAGAAAAAAGAAGACAATTGGCCAAAGGTCATCATGTGCCTTGGTGATATTTCTGATTGGACTTCTGCCAAGAATAAAAGACCCTGGCGCCCCTTGTCCTTGATCATTCATCAACACCTGTTTTCTGAGGTAAGTCACTTTGTGTTTTTCTTCAAATGTTGCCTAAATTGTAACTGAATCACAACTAAAAACGTAATTATTCCAATAAAAGGAAAGTGATATATAGGGCCCAAATGATGGTGACGAGACAGCCTGACAATAGAGGATTAATAAACTATAATTTGACAGGATTTGTTGTGAGAGGAGTATTTCTGACAGCAAAATGTATTTTCTGAATTAATTTTTTTTAAACTTAATTTTATATTATATGAATGATTTTTTAAAACGAAATGAAGTCCCTGACAGTACACTATTGTGTCAAGATTCGTTCTGAGAGGAGTATTTCTGACAGGAAAATGTAGGTTCTTAAGTAATTTAACTTAATATAGTTTATTGTATTGTCATGTCTTCATTACGTTTTAAAAATCATTAATGTAATTTGAAGTTAAATTACTTCAGAAACTAAATTTTCCTGTCAGATATACTCCTCTCAAAACGAATCCTGTCACAATGAGTATTTCTGACAGGAAAATTTAGTTTCTGAAGTAATTTAACTTAATATAGTTTATTGTATTGTCATGTCTTCATTATGTTTTAAAAATCATTAATGTAATTTGAAGTTAAATCACTTCAGAAACCAACTTTTCCTGTCAGAAATACTCTTCTCAAAACAAATCCTGTCACAATATAGTTCATTGTATTGTCATGTCTTTGTTTTAAAAATCATTAATGTAATTTGAATTGTGACAGGATTTGTTGAGAGGAGTATTTCTGACAGGAAAGTTGTGAGAGGAGTATTTCTGACAGGAAAGTTGTGATGAGTATTTCTGACAGGAAAATTTAGTTTCTGAAGTAATTTAACTTAAAAAGTTGCCCAGTGTATCATCACATTTTACTCTTTCTGTCATTGTGTATTTTCTCTTACCCTCCAGACAATCGCACAAACCACCGTGCTAAGACCTATGAGGTGTCCAACGGCAAAATAAAAATTGCCACCTCCAAAACCACCACCATAAGTGCCCTCAGTGATGGTGTGAAGGCATATCTTGCTCCCGTAGATGGGGACAACCCAGTTTTTGCAACTGGGAGGGCCTACATAATTAAAAATTACACCCTGTCCCAGAAATTTGGACGGGGAGTCCATTTTCCTAAACCCCAACTCTAGGAAATTTCTAACGGCCTCCTTTGAGTTGCCAGAGGAGGCAGAAAGATCAGCCAGATACCTCCTCAATCCACCAACTGTGCTGATGTCTGGGGAAGAGCTGGACCTGTTCACAAGGGGAGGATTCATCTCCCTGAGGGGACAAATTGAAAAAGTGAGAAAATGATGCAACATTTTATTCAATAATTCAACTTTTTAAAAGTTATTTTAATTGTATAACCACACATTTTTTGCTAATTTTTATTAATCCATCAATATTTAAAAAGTCGCCGCTATTATTTTTATATTGCGTTTTTTTTCTTCTTAAATAAGTGAGAAAAGTGATTACAGTTTTAATACTTACAGGTTGAATTAAGGTAACATTTTGTTTAAAGATGCATATTTATCAGATTCACAGCCGATGTTATATAAATCATGTCTAAGCTCTAGTAATTGTATTCGCTTGCATTGCATTAACAACAATCTTCCCCTTGTGATCCTGCAGTTACAGGTCCCCAGGATGACCCGAGTGGGTGATGGAGAGGTGCCCATCAGAGACCTGTCTCTACGGTGTGGGCAGAAGGTGCTGGACGTCTCCCTCTGGCGCGACGAGGCCCTGGTCGAGCTCAGCCTGGGGATCACATTGAGATTTCCCACCTCAGGGCAACTCACAGACCTGTGCCAAAACTGAACTCATCCAGCTATTCAGCTGTGGAGGTACACAACACTATGCCTAATTATTCTCTAATTGATCTTTCTGCATCTTCCTACACTCCTGAGTGTGTACCAAGTGGATTTACATTCTTTTAACTTCTTATACTTTCATTGGTAATCATTTATATTGGTAAAACTTTAGAATTAGGCACTATTAGTTAATATTAATGAATTGACTAAGTTACCAAAGAACGAGCCACACATTTGTTAGTCCTCGTCAATCTGTGTCACACTTAGTTAGTTAAATACAACCGTTCCAAACACTTTCACTAATATATAACGTTTTAGTAAATGTTGAAATTAACATTAATCAAGATAAATGCTTCTGAAGCATTTTTCTTCTTTGATCAAGTAACATTACTATTAACATGTTTCCCTTTAATAATATGTAATGCAATGACTCGTGTCTATTCATTTATAATGCCTTTGCTGAGATTTCTGTTCATGTTATTACATTTCAGAAGGCTGCAGCTGAGCCGGTGGAGGTGGAGGTGTGCATCATAGGGGTGGAGGAGGGAGAGGGAGGAGTCACAGTACTCCTGACTGACTCCGAAGAGGAGTATCGTGTCCCTCCAGCCCTACACCTCGAGATCGCTGCAGAGGACCTGCCCTTTAATCTGAAACTGACACACTGCAACAGAATTGTTGAGAGTATTGAACCGTTGGGGGAGCTCATGGAGGAAGTTTTTGAGTCGCTTTAATTTTATTTTATTTTTTTAGTTAAACTTATTTTTTATTGTTCATGAATTGTTAATGTTTCAGTTAAATAACTTTTTTTATTAGTTAACTTATTTTTTTATTGTTCATAAATTGTTAATTTTACAGTTAAATCACTTTTTTTTATTAGTTAACTTATTTTTTATTGTATTATTTAAAGTTCCAACATTCAGCGATACAGCAGAAGTGGCAGGGAGACGTAACGTCTCCGTTCCCTACTCAGGGAACGAGGGTTACATACGTAACCGAGACGTTCCCTTTCGTAGTCACTTCGAGTTACGTCAGAAGTGACGGAGATTGGGGGTCTGTGCCATCACGCCATCTTCGAGCTGTCTTCCAGTGCCCTGCGAAAGTCTGGACCCCCGAGACTTACCTCTTTTTTTTTTTTTTTTTTTTTTGGAGATCCGACTTTGACACAGGATTACCAAGGTACACTGGGAAACATATCCCGGAAGGGACATGCTACCAGCTGCCTACCGAAGGGAGGACTTACGAAAACACATATGGCCACATAGGAACACATATGGAACACTGGAGTACCAACTGCAGGTGGCTACTAATTTCAACTCCAGGGGTGGCAGATGGCTTGCCAAGGGAAGACACATGCTCAGAGAGGCTTACAGTGGATAATACACATGAGACGGTTACCATGGGGAACCGTGCGCATGGAGGCACCTAGCCAGCATCCAGAGCAACATCAGTGGTGCCCGCATCGTCGGTGCTGGAGGACTCAAGACTTCAATGGAAGAACTGAGGAAATATCGCACTTATCCAGTCCGGGGAGTGGAGTGGCGAGCAAGCGAAGACACCTGAGCGGATCCAGAACTGGCCGAAACGAGTACGTGAGAGGATACCGGCTCAATTCGCAGATTATAGAATCTGGCGAAGGTGTTGGGTGTCGCCCAGCCTGCAGCTCTGCAGATGTCTGTTAGCGAGGCGCCGTGTGCTAAAGCCCAAGAGGAGGCTACACTCCGAGTGGAATGGGCCGTCACACCAAGGGGGCACGGAAGGCCTTGCTGCTGGTAAGACAAAGCAATGGCATCCACTATCCAGTGGGACAGCCGTTGCTTTGAGAGAGCCCTTCCCTTCTGGCTCCCTCCATAACAGACAAAGAGCTGGTCTGAGGTCCTGAAACACTGCGTTCTGTCGACATAGGTGCGGAGAGCACGTACCGGACAGAGCAGTGCCAAGGCTGGGTCTGCCTCCTCCGGGGGCAGCGCTTGCAGGTTCACCACCTGGTCCCGGAAGGGAGTGGTGGGAACCTTGGGCACATATCCAGGCCGGGGTCTCAGGATCACGTGAGAGTAAGCCGGCCCGAACTCCAGGCACGCTTCGTCAACGGAGAATGCGTGCAGGTCCCCCACCCTCTTGATGGAGGCCAATGCAACCAGGAGTGCTGTCTTCATGGACAGAAACTTTAACTCTACCGATTGCAAAGGCTCAAAGGGATGCCTCTGCAGAGCACTTAAAACTACCGAGAGGTCCCAAGAGGGTACGAGGGGAGGACGAGGCGGATGCAGCCTCCTCGCTCCCCTCAGGAACCTGATGACCAGGTCGTGCTTCCCTAAGGACTTACCTTCCACTGCTTCATGAGAAGCGGCAATGGCCGCGACGTAAACCTTAAGGGTGGAGGGCGACAGCCTGCGCTCCAACCCTTCTTGCAGGAAGGAAAGCACGACACTGATCGGACATCTCCGGGGGTCTTCTCCGCGAGAAGAGCACCAATTGACGAAGAGGTTCCACTTCAACGCATAAAGGTGTCTCGTGGACGACGCTCTTGCGGAAGTGATGGTTGCCGCCACCGCAGGTGGCAGCGAACTCAAACCTGCCTCGTCCCGTCCAGGAGCCACACGTGCAGCCTCCAAAGATCGGGACGAGGGTGCCACAGAGTGCCCCGTCTCTGAGAGAGTAGGTCTTGTCTCAGAGGAATAGGCCAAGGAGGTGCTGTCGCGAGGAGCATGAGATCGGAGAACCATGTCTTGGTGGGCCAATAGGGGGCTACCAGCAAGACCTGCTCCTCGTCCTCCTTGATCTTGCACAACACCCGTGCAAGGAGGCTCACTGGGGGAAACGCATACTTGCGTGGGCCCCGTGGCCAGCTGTGCGCCAGCGCATCCGAACCGAGAGTGCCCCAGGTATTTCACGTTGACAAGCTGTGTGTGTGTGTGCAGCGTGAATCTAACAATGCTAAACAACATAATGTCAGTGTGTTATCATGAAACCAACAAGGTCTTTGTGTGTATTTCTTTCCAGGCTCGAGTGTTTGGTTGTGAGATGATCATCTAGGAATCTTTTTTAAAAGTTCAGGTAGGATGTATTATGAAATAATGTTATTAACAATTGGTTTTATTTTGTGTTTCCACTGTCATTCTTTTGCCATTTCTTTAGATGTTTTTATCACTTGAACCCTTTTTTAATACTTTGTTAGTATTAATAAAACAAAACATCAACAGAAATAGCATATACACACACAACTTTAATGCTGTGCTTGTTAGTAACTAACTTGCTCAACTTTTAAACTTTTCATTTTACTAAAAATACTGTACAATGAATGTTTTTGATAGATTTGAAAATTTTGGATTTTTATCTGTAAATTTACTTTTTTAAATTTAGTTTATCATTATGTATCGTTTAAAAAATGTTTTTAGAACATTGACTAATCATCTTTGTGTGCATGTTGTGTATAGATATTGGACTTGAGTGCTACAGAGAGTCAGCGTTTCACCATCAGACAGTTGCCAATAGGTGAGATTTGTAAATTGTTTACTGATATGATTTTTTTTTAAAGCAGATTGAAATGAAAAGTATTCTCTATTTGATAACATTATACAGCCTGTTTTAAATTAAAGAATGACAAATAACTTTCTATTTTGACATTGGTTCTGACTCATCCCTAGTAGAATTGCCCTTGTTTTTCCTACCTGGCAACTGAAAACTTAAACTAAAAATACGTTCACAAATCTCTCCATGTATTGCAGAGTTTCACCGAATCAACAACGTTAACCTGCGCAATCAATTCTACAAGGAGCTGGACAGACACATGCCTAAACTCATCACCTTGTTCAGAGACAAGGCCACCAAGACTGTCAAGACAGCGGAGGAGCTAGCCAAACTCATGAGGATTTATGACCTTCAGGTGAATTTTAAACTTAACATGATTCAGAAACAGATTATTTACAAATTATATTCAGACAACTATAAGAAACCATAGTGAATTGCCTGGACTGTGCCCTGAGGCTAATAGATTATTTCATGAACAACATTGTCATCTCATCAGAGATAGACATCCTGACAAGATGTATTCTATCAGAAAGAGGTACCTTTAAAAGATACTTTCAGATTCAATTTAAAGATATCCAAATAACTACTGTCTGTATTAATGAAATTTTGTTTACAATTTTATGTTTTTTCCTTTTTTGTGTTATTCAAGTATTTACAATAGAAAGTAATTTATTTGAAAAATGTTTTAATGAAGAAATGGTGAACCAAAAACACTGAATCTACCATTCTATAGCAAAGACCACCATCAGAATATGGAGCTATTTAACACTTTTCTTTTCTTTTTTTTTAAGTGTTTGTTCTGCATTTGTGTAATTAAGTTGGCTTGAGAAAGCCAACTTACTGAAATCCTATTTAAACTTATTAAGTTGGCTTGAGAAAGCCAACTTACTGAAATCCTATTTAAACTTATTAGTGGTGCTTGCAAAGCAACACTATTGTTATCCTGCATACTTATTAGTGGTGCTTGCAAAGCAACACTATTGTTATCCTGCATACTTATTATTATTCCGCTACTTCTTCTTCTTATTCCGTACAAATTTCGGCGCGCTACTCCTCCCGCAGCTTTTGTCACAGACCCATAAGAGAGGTGTCAAAACGTGCGGCTTGTTCGGGAATGGTGTGCTATGACTTTTCTAAGAGATCGGGTGTACGATGTTCGCACAGCGGACGAAAAAGCGGCCAAAAATGTCCCAAGTCATTTCCTATGGGGAATTTTCAAAAATTCTAATCCCAACTGTCACTTTCTCACAGACACAAAAAGGGGCCTGACAGCCCTATTTTGACAGCTATTTCAGCCATTAAAACTTTAAAATGTTGAGAAATTTGTCAGCTATTAAAGTTGTATTCAACTTTTTGATATCTATTATACTTTTTTCACAATCTCTACTTTAGTCTCATGATGTTTTTCAAGCCGTTTCTGAAATTATAATGGGAGTGAATGAGAGAGACTGTTCAGAGCTAGAGCACGTGATGTCATAAGCTAGAGTGAGCCAGCTTGAAAACTAATGCTAAAAAATAATTTTTAAATCGCTGGCCTGGCCACAATCTTCACTCTTTGGCCATGAAAATATACTTAAAACGTAGGTATTTTTGTTGTGGTTCCTCTCGTGTGTTTAGTAAATCCCTCGGACTTATAGTTTTTTCTCTGTGTCCTTCCAAACGACAGGAGTGACAGACTATCCTCCATTGGCAGCAATTATAAATTCAGGTCAAACTTTAGTAATCAGAGCATTACGGACCAGTTTTTTAACTTGCCAAAGTGGTCCCTTTTTTCAACTCTATCCACACAAAAAATACATCACAGCGTTCACAAAGGCCTTGTCTCGCTCACGGTCAGGTCATTTCGCTGATACAACCTATAGTTTTGTCTCTAGGGAGGTTTGTTCGAGGCCAAGTATCAGCGATTTTGACTAAACATTGGGGGATTTTCAAAAATTCAAATCCCAACTGTCACTTTCTCACAGACACAAAAGGGCCTGACAGCCCTGCTGTAGGGCAGACGTCTCTCTCTCCCTAGGAGGATTTATTTTATCAGGCAACCAATAAATAATGGCCTAAAATCTTCATGGTCACACCATAGCAACCAGTTACAGCACCCTAGCAACCGTGGGCGATAGGCACGAGGCCGCAGGCCTCGTGCCATACTAAATAACTCTATAAAAACTCTATAAAAACTAATTTTTGAGACTAAATAGTAATCATCTGTTAAAAAATACACGCCGACATCACAGACCCCTGATTGAGGCGTCAAATTTTGCGGATTATTGAGGAGAGGTGTGCTGTGACTTTTCGTAGCGATCGGGGGTACGGTGTTCGCCCCAGGGGCAAATCATTGGGTAAAAAAGTCCCATAGACTTTTAGTGTTTTTCCTACTATGGTAATTTGCATAGGGATTTTGTATTGAACATAGCTCTGGATCACAGTGTCATAGAGACAAGGGGGCGGGCTCATTTTACTCAGACGACCAATCAGTCTCTCAGCATCATTGTGAAGCTATTAAGCCACGCCCTAGCAACCATTTAGAGCACCTTAGCAACAACTCCCATAGACTTCCATTAAAAGAGATCAAAGGGATATCTCAGGATATTAGTGTCATAGAAACATGAGGGTGGGCTCGTTTGACTTGGGCCAGCAAACAGCCAATCATGAATCACCTCAACCATTTCTGGCCATGCCCTAGCAACCATTGTAGAGCACCTTAGCAACCAAAATCCAAAGAGGGATATCTTCCATTCTGAATGTCATAGAGGCATGGGAGTTGGTTTATATCATTCATACTGACAAGCAGCCTTTGGAGTTTCATGATTGGCAGCTACCAAGCCACTCCCTAGCAACCAAACAGAGTACCCTAGCAACCATTTTGCAAGACTTTATCTCTGCATCAAAACATCGTATAGAGATGGGGGTTGGTTCATACATTCACATTGACTTTGGAGCTTCATGATTGGCAGCTGCCAAGCCACTCCCTAGCAACCAAACAGAGTACCCTAGCAACCATTTTGTAAGACCTACATCTCTGCAACAAAACATCGTATAGAGATGGGGGTTTGCCTTCTGTCAACTAGTGTTTAAATATAATCTCATACACTGTATAATCACACCATAGCAACCATATAGAGTACCCTAGTAACCACCTGAACACATGAATAAGCCATTTCTCCGCTGAATAAGCCATTTCTCATCACACAAACATTGTACAGACATGTTTGGTGTCTCGTATGCAATCATGTACCACACTCTAGCAACCGGGTGGTGAGTTTTGCCACTGCAAGCACCACTTCACATTTTCCTCTGGAAATGTACATTCTAGTTATTATTCCGCTACTTCTTCTTCTTATTCCGTACAAATTTCGGCGCGCTACTCCTCCCGCAGCTTTTGTCACAGACCCATAAGAGAGGTGTCAAAACGTGCGGCTTGTTCGGGAATGGTGTGCTATGACTTTTCTAAGAGATCGGGTGTACGATGTTCGCACAGCGGACGAAAAAGCGGCCAAAAATGTCCCAAGTCATTTCCTATGGGGAATTTTCAAAAATTCTAATCCCAACTGTCACTTTCTCACAGACACAAAAAGGGGCCTGACAGCCCTATTTTGACAGCTATTTCAGCCATTAAAACTTTAAAATGTTGAGAAATTTGTCAGCTATTAAAGTTGTATTCAACTTTTTGATATCTATTATACTTTTTTCACAATCTCTACTTTAGTCTCATGATGTTTTTCAAGCCGTTTCTGAAATTATAATGGGAGTGAATGAGAGAGACTGTTCAGAGCTAGAGCACGTGATGTCATAAGCTAGAGTGAGCCAGCTTGAAAACTAATGCTAAAAAATAATTTTTAAATCGCTGGCCTGGCCACAATCTTCACTCTTTGGCCATGAAAATATACTTAAAACGTAGGTATTTTTGTTGTGGTTCCTCTCGTGTGTTTAGTAAATCCCTCGGACTTATAGTTTTTTCTCTGTGTCCTTCCAAACGACAGGAGTGACAGACTATCCTCCATTGGCAGCAATTATAAATTCAGGTCAAACTTTAGTAATCAGAGCATTACGGACCAGTTTTTTAACTTGCCAAAGTGGTCCCTTTTTTCAACTCTATCCACACAAAAAATACATCACAGCGTTCACAAAGGCCTTGTCTCGCTCACGGTCAGGTCATTTCGCTGATACAACCTATAGTTTTGTCTCTAGGGAGGTTTGTTCGAGGCCAAGTATCAGCGATTTTGACTAAACATTGGGGGATTTTCAAAAATTCAAATCCCAACTGTCACTTTCTCACAGACACAAAAGGGCCTGACAGCCCTGCTGTAGGGCAGACGTCTCTCTCTCCCTAGGAGGATTTATTTTATCAGGCAACCAATAAATAATGGCCTAAAATCTTCATGGTCACACCATAGCAACCAGTTACAGCACCCTAGCAACCGTGGGCGATAGGCACGAGGCCGCAGGCCTCGTGCCATACTAAATAACTCTATAAAAACTCTATAAAAACTAATTTTTGAGACTAAATAGTAATCATCTGTTAAAAAATACACGCCGACATCACAGACCCCTGATTGAGGCGTCAAATTTTGCGGATTATTGAGGAGAGGTGTGCTGTGACTTTTCGTAGCGATCGGGGGTACGGTGTTCGCCCCAGGGGCAAATCATTGGGTAAAAAAGTCCCATAGACTTTTAGTGTTTTTCCTACTATGGTAATTTGCATAGGGATTTTGTATTGAACATAGCTCTGGATCACAGTGTCATAGAGACAAGGGGGCGGGCTCATTTTACTCAGACGACCAATCAGTCTCTCAGCATCATTGTGAAGCTATTAAGCCACGCCCTAGCAACCATTTAGAGCACCTTAGCAACAACTCCCATAGACTTCCATTAAAAGAGATCAAAGGGATATCTCAGGATATTAGTGTCATAGAAACATGAGGGTGGGCTCGTTTGACTTGGGCCAGCAAACAGCCAATCATGAATCACCTCAACCATTTCTGGCCATGCCCTAGCAACCATTGTAGAGCACCTTAGCAACCAAAATCCAAAGAGGGATATCTTCCATTCTGAATGTCATAGAGGCATGGGAGTTGGTTTATATCATTCATACTGACAAGCAGCCTTTGGAGTTTCATGATTGGCAGCTACCAAGCCACTCCCTAGCAACCAAACAGAGTACCCTAGCAACCATTTTGCAAGACTTTATCTCTGCATCAAAACATCGTATAGAGATGGGGGTTGGTTCATACATTCACATTGACTTTGGAGCTTCATGATTGGCAGCTGCCAAGCCACTCCCTAGCAACCAAACAGAGTACCCTAGCAACCATTTTGTAAGACCTACATCTCTGCAACAAAACATCGTATAGAGATGGGGGTTTGCCTTCTGTCAACTAGTGTTTAAATATAATCTCATACACTGTATAATCACACCATAGCAACCATATAGAGTACCCTAGTAACCACCTGAACACATGAATAAGCCATTTCTCCGCTGAATAAGCCATTTCTCATCACACAAACATTGTACAGACATGTTTGGTGTCTCGTATGCAATCATGTACCACACTCTAGCAACCGGGTGGTGAGTTTTGCCACTGCAAGCACCACTTCACATTTTCCTCTGGAAATGTACATTCTAGTTATTATTCTTCTTCTTATTTTTCTTACCCAAAATTTTCTGACTGCTACTCCTCCTAGAGCTTTAACTCTACAAACTCCAAACTCGGGTCAGACCTTCAGACTGTTCTGACTCGAGTTGCTATATCTTTTTAGACTGATTCGACTTTCAGATTTCTTAAAAATTAATATTAAAAATCATAAAAATCCCATTGACTTTCATTGCAGCATGGTCAAATTGAGCCAAGACTACGGTGGCCCAATAGCGTACAACAAAAACTCAAATCTAAATTCCCTGAAGCCCTAGACTCAATTAAACTACCATTCTATATGTACTAATGATCTATCTATCTATCTATCTATCTATCTATCTATCTATCTATCTATCTATCTATCTATCTATCTATCTATCTATCTATCTATCTATCTATCTATCTATCTATCCTTCTACCTAATCTTTCTTTCTAACTAATCTATCCATCTTTCTTTCTAACAAATCTATCCATCTTTCTTTCTAACAAATCTATCCATCTTTCTTTCTAACTAATCTATCCATCTTTCTTTCTAACAAATCTATCCATCTTTCTTTCTAACTAATCTATCCATCTTTCTTTCTAACTAATCTATCCATCTTTCTTTCTAACTAATCTATCCATCTTTCTTTCTAACTAACTAATCTATCCATCTTTCTTTCTAACTAATCTATCCATCTTTCTTTCTAACTAACTAATCTATCCATCTTTCTTTCTAACAAATCTATCCATCTTTCTTTCTAACTAACTAATCTATCCATCTTTCTTTCTAACTAATCTATCCATCTTTCTTTCTAACTAACTAATCTATCCATCTTTCTTTCTAACAAATCTATCCATCTTTCTTTCTAACTAACTAATCTATCCATCTTTCTTTCTAACTAACTAATCTATCCATCTTTCTTTCTAACTAACTAATCTATCCATCTTTCTTTCTAACTAATCTATCCATCTTTCTTTCTAACTAATCTATCCATCTTTCTTTCTTTCTAACAAATTTATCCATCTTTCTTTCTAACAAATCTATCCATCTTTCTTTCTAACTAACTAATCTATCCATCTTTCTTTCTAACTAATCTATCGTTCTTTCTTTCTACCTAACTAATCTATCCATCTTTCTTTCTAACTAATCTATCCATCTTTCTTTCTAACTAATCTATCCATCTTTCTTTCTAACTAATCTATCCATCTTTCTTTCTAACAAATCTATCCATCTTTCTTTCTAACTAATCTATCCATCTTTCTTTCTAACAAATCTATCCATCTTTCTTTCTAACTAATCTATCCATCTTTCTTTCTAACTAATCTATCCATCTTTCTTTCTAACAAATCTATCCATCTTTCTTTCTAACAAATCTATCCATCTTTCTTTCTAACAAATCTATCCATCTTTCTTTCTAACAAATCTATCCATCTTTCTTTCTAACTAATCTATCCATCTTTTTTTCTAAATAATCTATCGTTCTTTCTTTCTAACTAATCTATCCATCTTTCTTTCTAACAAATCTATCCATCTTTCTTTCTAACAAATCTTTCCATCTTTCTTTCTAACTAATCTATCGTTCTTTCTTTCTAACTAATCTATCCATCGTTCTTTCTACCTAATCTTTCTTTCTTTCTAACAAATCTATCCATCTTTCTTTCTACCTAATCTATCCATCTTTCTTTCTACCTAACTAATCTATCCATTTTTCTTTCTAACTAATCTATCCATCTTTCTTTCTAACAAATCTATCCATCTTTCTTTCTACATAATCTATCCATCTTTCTTTCTACCTAACTAATCTATCCATTTTTCTTTCTAACTAATCTATCCATCTTTCTTTCTAACAAATCTATCCATCTTTCTTTCTACCTAATCTATCCATCTTTCTTTCTACCTAATCTATCCATCTTTCTTTCTACCTAACTAATCTATCCATCTTTCTTTCTAACTAATCTATCCATCTTTCTTTCTAGCAAATCTATCCATCTTTTTTTCTAACTAATCTATCCATCTTTCTTTCAAACAAATCTATCCATCTTTCTTTCTAACTAATCTATGCATCTTTCTTTCTAACAATTCTTTTTTTCACTTTCTTTCTTTCTTTCTTTCTTTTTTCTTTCTTTCTAACAATTCTATCTTTCTTTCTTTCTTTCTTTCTTTCTAACAATTCCATCTTTCTTTCTTTCTTTCTTTCTTTCTTGCTTTATGCTAATCATGTTAGCTTCTTGCTAAAAACATGCTAGCATGATGCTAGCTACATGCTAATCATGCAAGCTTCTTGCGAAAACATGCTAGCATGATGCTAGCAACATGCCAATCATGCTAGCATGATGCTAGCAACATGCCAATCATGCTAGCATGATGCTAGCTACATGCTAATCATGCTAGCTTCTTGCTAAAAACATGCTAGCATGATGCTAGCAACATGCTAATCATGCTAGCATGATGCTGGCAACATGCTAATCATGCTAGCATGATGCTAGCTACATGCTAATCATGCTAGCTTCTTGCTAAAAACATGCTAGCATGATGCTAGCTACATGCTAATAATGCTAGCATGATGATAGCTACATGCTAATCATGCTAGCTTCTTGCTAAAAACATGCTAGCATGATGTTAGCTACATGCTAATCATGCTAGCTTCTTGCTAAAAACATGCTAGCATGATGCTAGCTACATGCTAATCATGCTAGCATGATGATAGCTACATGCTAATCATGCTAGCTTCTTGCTAAAAACATGCTAGCATGATGCTAGCAACATGCTAATCATGCTAGCATAATGCTAATCATGCTAGCATGATGCTAGCTACATGCTAATCATGTTAGCTTCTTGCTAAAAACATGCTAGCATGATGCTAGCTACATGCTAATCATGTTAGCTTCTTGCTAAAAACATGCTAGCATGATGCTAGCAACATGCTAATCATGTTATTATGATGCTAGCTACATGCTAATCATGTTAGCATGATGCTAGCAACATGCTAATCATGTTAGCATGATGCTAGCTACATGGTAATCATGCTAGCATGATGCTAGCTACATGCTAATCATGTTAGCTTCTTGCTAAAAACATGCTAGCATGATGCTAGCAACATGCTAATCATGCTAGCATGATGCTAGCAACATGCTAATCATGCTAGCATGATGCTAGCTACATGCTAATCATGCTAGCTTCTTGCTAAAAACACGTTAGCATGATGCTAGCTACATGCTAATCATGCTAGCTTCTTGCTAGCAACATGCTAATCATGCTAGCTTCTTGCTAGCAACATGCTAATCATGCTAGCATGATGCTAGCTACATGCTAATCATGCTAGCATGATGCTAGCTACATGTTAATCATGCTAACTTCTTGCTAAAAACATGCTAGCATGATGCTAGCTACATGCTAATCATGCTAGCATGATGCTAGCTACATGCTAATCATGTTAGCTTCTTGCTAAAAACATGCTAGCATGATGCTAGCAACATGCTAATCATGCTAGCATGATACTAGCTACATGCTAATCATGCTAGCTTCTTGCTAGCAACATGTTAATCATGCTAGCATGATGCTAGCTACATGTTAATCATGCTAGCTTCTTGCTAAAAACATGCTAGCATGATGCTAGCTACATGCTAATCATGCTAGCTTCTTGCTAAAAACATGCTAGCAACATGCTAATCATGTTATTATGATGCTAGCTACATGTTAATCATGCTAGCATGATGCTAGCTACATGCTAATTATGCTAGCATGATGCTAGCTACATGTTAATCATGTTAGCTTCTTGTCAATAACATCTATCCTATCTATCTTTCTATCTATCTTTCTAACTAATCTATCTTTCTAACTAATCTATCCATCTTTCTTTCTTTCTTTATTTCTAATTCCATCTTTTTCCGACTTAATTCAAACTTCAAAATTCTTCAAACGCTCTGGTCCGGCTTTCTCAAGCCAACTTAAAGTTTGTGTCATCAAACTTTTTTTTCTAGTTATTATTATTCTTCTTACTCAAAATTTTCTGACTGCTACTCCTCCTAGAGCTTTAACTCTACAAACTCCAAACTCGGGTCAGACCTTCAGACTGTTCTGACTCGAGTTGCTATATCTTTTTAGACTGATTCGACTTTCAGATTTCTTAAAAATTAATATTAAAAACCATAAAAATCCCATTGACTTTCATTGCAGCATGGTCAAATTGAGCCAAGACTACGGTGGCCCAATAGCGTACAACAAAAACTCAAATCTAAATTCCCTGAAGCCCTTGACTCAATTAAACTACCATTCTATATGAACTAATGAACTATCTATCTATCTATCTATCTATCTATCTATCTATCTATCTATCTATCTATCTATCTATCTATCTTTCTTTCTTTCTACCTAATCTTTCTTTCTACCTAACTAATCTATCTATCTTTCTTTCTAACAAATCTATCCATCTTTCTTTCTAACAAATCTATCCATCTTTCTTTCTAACAAATCTATCCATCTTTCTTTCTAACAAATCTATCCATCTTTCTTTCTACCTAATCTATCCATCTTTCTTTCTACCTAACTAATCTATCCATCTTTCTTTCTAACAAATCTATCCATCTTTCTTTCTACCTAATCTATCCATCTTTCTTTCTTTCTACCTAACTAATCTATCCATCTTTCTTTCTAACAAATCTATCCATCTTTCTTTCTACCTAATCTATCCATCTTTCTTTCTACCTAATCTATCCATCTTTCTTTCTACCTAACTAATCTATCCATCTTTCTTTCTAACTAATCTATCCATCTTTCTTTCTAACAAATCTATCCATCTTTCTTTCTAGCAAATCTATCCATCTTTTTTTCTAACTAATCTATCCATCTTTCTTTCCAACTAATCTATCCATCTTTCTTTCCAACTAATCTATCCATCTTTCTTTCTAACAAATCTATCCATCTTTCTTTCTAACTAATCTATCCATCTTTCTTTCTAACAAATCTATCCATCTTTCTTTCTAACTAATCTATCCATCTTTCTTTCTTACTAATCTATCCATCTTTCTTTCTAACTAATCTATCCATCTTTCTTTCTAAATAATCTATCGTTCTTTCTTTCTAACAAATCTATCGTTCTTTCTTTCTACCTAACTAATCTATCCATCTTTCTTTCTAACAATTCTATCCATCTTTCTTTCTAACTAATCTATCCATCTTTCTTTCTAACAAATCTATCCATCTTTCTTTCTAACTAATCTATCCATCTTTCTTTCTTACTAATCTATCCATCTTTCTTTCTAACTAATCTATCCATCTTTCTTTCTAAATAATCTATCGTTCTTTCTTTCTAACAAATCTATCGTTCTTTCTTTCTACCTAACTAATCTATCCATCTTTCTTTCTAACAATTCTATCCATCTTTCTTTCTAACAAATCTATCCATCTTTCTTTCTAACTAATCTATCCATCTTTCTTTCTAACAAATCTATCGTTCTTTCTTTCTACCCAAGTAATCTATCCATCTTTCTTTCTAACAATACTTTCTTTCTCTTTCTTTCTTTCTTTCTTTCTTTCTTTCTTTCTTTCTTTCTTTCTTTCTTTCTAACTAATCTATCCAGCTTTCTTTCTAACAAATCTATCCATCTTTCTTTCTAACTAATCTATGCATCTTTCTAAAAATTCTTTCTTTCTCTTTCGTTCTTTCTTTCTTTCTTGATGCTAATAACATGCTAATCATGCTAGCTTTCTGCTAATCATGTTAGCTTCTTGTTAAAAACATGCTAGCATGATGCTAGCTACATGCTAATCATGCTAGCATGATGCTAGCTACATGCTAATCATGCTAGCTTCTTGCTAAAAACATGCTAGCATGATGCTAGCTACATGCTAATCATGCTAGCATGATGCTAGCTACTTGCTAATCATGCTAGCATGATGCTAGCTACATGCTAATCATGCTAGCTTCTTGCTTAAAACATGCTAGCATGATGCTAGCAACATGCTAATCATGCTAGCATGATGCTAGCTACATGCTAGTCATGCTAACTTCTTGCTAAAAACATGCTAGCATGATACTAGCAACATGCTAATCATGCTATTATGATGTTAGCTACATGCTAATCATGCTAGCTTCTTGCTAAAATATGCTAGCATGATGCTAGCAACATGCTAATCATGCTATTATGATGCTAGCAACATGCTAATCACGTTAACAACATGCTAATCATTTTAACTACATGCTAATCATATTAGCATCAAGCTAGCTACATGCTAATCATGTTAGCTTCTTGCCAATAACATCTATCTATCTATCTAACTAATCTATCTTTCTAACTAATCTATCCATCTTTCTTTCTTTCTTTCTTTCTTTCTTTCTTTCTTTCTTTCTAATTCCATCTTTAAAACTTAATTCAAACTTCAAAATTCTTCAAACGCTCTCGTCCGGCTTTCTCAAGCCAACTTAAAGTTTGTGTCATCAAACTTTTTTTTCTAGTTACTTTTGTAATGCATATTTTTTGTCCATCTAGCAACAACGTGATGTAAATATGAGACGGGACCTCATCCTCGGTGCACTTCCTGTCTACCTGCATGAAGATTCTTTAAGTTCTTCAGGACCTGTAATGTAAGTGTACTGTCCTCACTATCAATCCCTTTGCCTTGCTATTCGGTCAGCTTAAACATATCTCTCCAAAAACTATAGGAAAACCAGGCGGTTATTTCAGAAAGCAGGTTATGTGAAAACTCTTGACTTATCCATTCCAGAGGGCTATTCCAGAAAGGAGGTTCAACAAACTCTAAGCCTAACCCTGAACTCTGAGTTGACTTACCCTGAGTTTTTAGTTGCAGAATAGCTGATCTGAGTTAAGTAATTCAACTCCGAGTATGTTAACTCTTGAGTTGAGCTTGTGCTTCACAAGCAGTATAAAGCCATCAATGGAGCTCTGATACTGTGTTTCTCCATGGCAATCAGGAAGCATAGATTTAACTTAATCTCTGGGTCTGTTACTGTGGTAACTTACGTTGTGAACCTAAAGATTTGCTTGAAGAAACCCTGAGTCTTACGGAGCTGCCTGACAGCAGCTGTCCTTTCTTTTTCAGTCCAATCATGTTGAAGCAGAAATAATTCACATAGTTTGATTAATTTTGATGAGCTCTCACTCCCTGACAAGGACTGAACCGAACAGTTGACCGCTCTCTCATCAGTCCACAATTTATTTACTTCGGCCCTACAGTGAAATTATCAGACTACACGTCATTGCTGATGTGCTCTCAGATCAGAACGATCGTCTTTGTTTTAGCTTTTTTTTTTTTCACCAGCTGGCAGAAAAAGAGAAATAACTAATAATACTATAATAATAATGTTTTAGAGTACCTAACTCAGATCAGCTATTCTGCAACTGAAAACTCATGGTAAGTCAACGCAGAGTTCAGGGTTAGGCTTAGAGTTTGTTGAACCTCCTTTCTGGAATAGCCCCCAGGACCTGAGTTGTTATTCTTAAGTAAACTGTTATTCTCAAGTTATTATAAATGAAAAGGTAAGTATAAAGCTTTCCACAAAAAGTATGCCAACAGATAGGTGTGAAAATAACATAAGATATAAGCATATGTAAAGAAAATAGTTTAAACATGTGGCTTAGTAGTAGTCTAAGTGCCAGTAATGTTTAGAGATCATTGGCATGATTTGTATCCTTGAGGGCCTAAACTCATTCTTGTATTATTTGTGTTTTATAGTCAGGAGTTGGTCCAGACCTCACCGATACTCCAGTGTCTCTCCTGACAGTCGTAACAGATAACACTACTGATGCAGCCCTCTTCTGCCCTGAGAGTATCTGTCGTGAAGGATAAAATACTTGCAAGCTCCTTTTTTGTCTTTTTAAAAGCATATTGTTGAATAAAAAAAGTTGCTAAATTGTCACAGTGGTGTCACTTCATCTTTTCTGACATTATTAGCTGAGTAAAATTGTGTAGTTGGCTGACATCAGGATTTTAGTTTAGAGTAAATGTTGAGTGCATATCCCACTTTATGAGTAGAAAACTATAGGACATTTAGTGCATTTCCTACATTATGAGTTTAAGAAAAGTGAAAATTGAGTATATATCTGACATTTTATGAGTTTAAGAAAAGTGAAAATTTTGAGTGTATTTTCAACATTTTATGATTTGAAGATAATTGAAATTTTTGAGTGAATTACTCACTAATTTTAAGTTGAGAAATATCAATATTTTTAAGTTAACATTGAGATAATTTAAGGCAACATTAAATATAACTTTTAATTTAAGTTAACTTAAAACTTTTAAAAACATCACTCAAATATTTTTGTGTAATCTGTTACAAAATAATTTTTGAGTTCTGTGAACTTATCCGGGTTTACAGTGTAGGTTAGATTAGTTATAGTTTATTGTTAGTATTAATTATAGCTATATTATAGTATTGTTATATTAATTAGATAAGATTATTTTGATTGCTTTGGATTTGGACTGGACTGGTTTTTGATTTGGATTGCCCTTTTGGAATTGTTTGCTTTTTGTGACCTAATCCTTTTTTTCTTATAATAGAGCCAGCAAGAAAGAGCTTATTATTATTTTACTGTCTTGATATAGCTAATAATCCTCACTATATGGCTGTATAATATTTAATGTCTAAGCCTGAACACACTTGAAAAAATTCTGTTCCTCAATAAAAATAATGTCTAATCCTTCCTTCGGTCCTTTACGTCCCCAATCCCATAAGCACAACACAGCACAAAAATAGTAACAGTTCAATACACAAAATCACCAGAAACAATTCTTAACCTTTAACACACCACACTTTTCTGTTGCACTTTACTTTATTACACTCCCTCCACCATAAGCACTGCACTCAACAGTGTAACTTTTATTGTTCATACTGTCACTATCCAAATAATTTATGAATAATTAATTAACTCTGTGTGTGTGTGTGTGTGTGTGAGAGAGAGAGAGAGAGAGAGAGAGAGAGAGAGAGAGAGAGAGAGAGAGAGAGAGAGAGAGAGAGTTAGTTGTCTCTGTAGAAGTAAGTTCAGACAGAATATACATATTTTATTTTATTCCCAGGCAATGGACAAATGTCTGCTCAGGTATTTGTATTATTGCAAATGAAAGGTTACAGACATTAACAGTGAGAAGAAAAAATAAAATAAAACGGGACAGGGGGGTGTATATGGACATCATAAGTCTGCTCAGGTCATCGCTTCAGAATTAAATAATTTGTTTGCTATTTCTTTGCACAGTAGCTAGGTGTCACTAGTGAGCAATACTGAATGAAGCTTCGAGTAATTAACCTTTGAGTGAAGCAATGGGCTGCGAGGTCTCAGTGGTTCAGGAAGCCTCATTTTGCCATCACTAGCACTGGGAACTAATGCTACGGCAGACAGCAGCGCTGGATCAAGAAGTAGAGCTTGGTGTCTGTTTTGAACACTGTGCGGGACTGGGTACTCACCAAAAGAACTCTGGAGTGACAGCCGGTAAGATTGAAGCTCTGCTGAAGCAAGTAACTCTGAACTGCTATGCTCGCTGGTTGCTGCTATTAGTATGTGAAGCTCTCTGTAAATCCCGCCGTTGTCCTTAAGTAGCTTATTTTAATATGGTGTTTATTGCTTTAGTGTGTTAAAATATGCCTGTTTGTGTACATTTGAATGAATCGCAGAGGTTTTCTAATTTGCCTGGTTTAATCTAGTAGCTCAGTGTTTGAAATTGTAACAGCTTTAATCATTTAATATTGAATCATGAAATACTGCTTAAAGCCATTGGACAGAAATAAAGAAAATAACTTAAGTGATTTGTTTAATTTATTAAAATAGCAATTCATCTATAAAAATGGTTAATGTTATTTCATGCTACGAATGAAGCTAAAAAATACATTTATTTTGTACTTTTAAAATGTAGAATTAAATGTAATTTATTGTTATTGAGCTGTATAATACTTACCATCTTGAATTGAATGTTTAATACTTGCCAACTAAAACCAATGTGCGATGTGGTTTGGGTTTGGTTGAATGTTCATGTTTAAATGGTTCATTAACTTAAAGTACTGATGTATTTGTGACTTAGTGCAAACCTGTTAAATCTGCCAACTAATGCACTTTATTGGATTTTCTTGTGATTAATACTGTTTGTTGTTTGTCTTTAAAGGTTTTTTACCTAAAAAGTAAATAAATGGATGGAAAAAATTCAAAGGCCTAATCATTGAGTGGAATCCAGTTTATAGCTTCAGATAGTGAGAAGAACCTATCTCTTTCAAGTGTGAGGAAAACGCACAGTCACATAAACGCTTGACATCTATCATTATAGTTCCTCATCACTGTAATTGAATTCTTCTGTGTTTTGCTTTTGTGTTTGAATATCTACTAATTGATTATTGTCAGTGAGTGTGAGTGGACCGTATGTCATGAAATATTCTTCAATGTCTTGGTTGTCCATGGTGCTGACATCTTTTTCTTGGTTTACAAAGTGTGTGAGTAGGGAATGTGTGATTGATAGAGATGTTTCTTGAGTGTTTTGTTGAATAGTTACAAATCCACTACATGTAGTAATGTAACTGGTACCTTTACGTAATATCTTGCAGGTACTGCACCTGTGGAAGTTGTCTTTTGAGGACAAGGTATGTTGGGGGGTATGACATTTTGGACATTGCTTTTTGATTGTTATAGCTGCACCTGTGATCTCTGTGTAAAGTGTGTGTAGTGTGGGCGGAGGTGTTTGTATGTCATGAGTTGTAGGTACTGATATTTTTGTGTGTATTGGTGTGAAAGTAGATGTGCGTGTAGTGGTGAGTGTGGTGTTTTCACAGAATTTTCTGGTCGTCAAATTTGTGGAGCAGTATGACTTGCCTGCTTCCACAAGTTCAATTTGTGAGTGCCTTAAGGACAGTGCAATTGTTCCAGTTGTGTCTGCCAGCCAGCAGGTCTTCAATTCACTGTCACTGTCACTGTCATTGATTGTGACTGTGGTGTTCGAAATGTCCATTTTCTGGACAGTTGCTTCCAGTTTGGTGATCTGTAATGAAGAAAATTATACCATAATTTTAGTACATAATTAATTAATAAAGGACAGAAAAAAATTGGACAAGCAAATGATTTGGGAGATTTATATTATTTTAACATTTATTTTAAGATTCATATAGTTTATATAAATTAATCTAGATGGGTTAGTAAGCTTGTCAATTGATGTTACCAACAGTCAGTGGTGTGCATGTATGGTGCGGAAGTTGTTTTTGTTTTGTTGCAGATATTTGAAAAATATAAAAGAAAGTGAGATTTAACATAGTAAAATTAATTATATAAACAGAATGATAAGTGGTGGTAAGTGCAGTTTCAGAGTCTCATCTCCCATTCCCTTAAATGTAAAGAGTTGAGAGTTGAGTAGTAAATCCGTAAGGCGGGGCTTGGTGATTAATTGGAGGTCGTCCCAGCTGGTTAAAAGGATGTTGCGTTCATGGTCACCGTGTCTCTCTTTTTTGTAGCTTATGGTAGAAAACTCTGTCTTCTTTGTAAAGTGATTTGAGTTCACTACTAATGGAATGAGGGTTGCATTATGTGCTTTATACGCGACATGTTTATCTAATTGAATGGGTGATATTCATTCGTATTCGTGTTGTCTATCTTTTGTTTGCTTTTCTGGGAAAAGAACATAGGCAAGTGTATCGCGATATACATTGTACCCGTAGCAGATAATTGTTAGACACACCAGGTAAGAAGTGAGCGCCACCCTTTGTATTTCTGTTTTATTAGATAGTGAGTTAGGGTGCCGGATGCACCGAAGATTTTGTTTTATTTTCTACATTTATTTTCTACATTCTCTTTGGTTAGATTTAAGGAGTGTTTTGTTATCTTGTGTTCTTTCTTTTGGCGCCACTTTTGTTCTTTTCCTTTTATTGTTTGTTTGTTTATTCACCCTATCATTTATTGAATGTAGCACATATTACTATTATTATTTGAATGGATTCAGTGGCTTCGGCTTTTAGAAATAAATTCCAGTTATTTTCTCTTCAAAATGAGTCTGACATGTGTTTTTCCACCACATTCCACTTTCAGCAGTAAGTTCAATATATAAATGTTGCGGTACCAACCCTAGACCCACAACGGTTCGTAACACATGTGTCAGGATAAAGTGTGCAAGCAGACCATATACTCTTTGAAACTAGCAGGATTCCACTATCTTTATATGTACCTAATGTAAAATATTATTATTGTAATCCTTTTATTTTTAATATTTGATTGATTTGTAAGCTGCTGTGCATCCTTGTGTGTGTAATTAGTAGGTTTGGGTATTCTTTGTTTGTTTTATTCAATACTGTTTAGAGCCTTAAAACAATGGTGAATGACATTTAAAGTACTGCTTTTAATATATATATATACAGTATATATATATATATATATATATATATATATATATATATATATACATACATATATTAAACTTTTAAAGTATTCTGAAATATATAAATAGAAGTAGCCTAAATAAAAAAAAACAGAACAAATTAACCCTTTAGGCGCCTTTTTCCTAAAATGTTCGATTTTGACATCTGGATTTTAAAAGACTATATCTTAAAAGTGAAACAAGATAGATACTTAATGTAAATTAGAGAAATATTAAGGAGGACCCAAAGTTTATGTAAGGATTAAATTTCCCCATCTAATTTGCATATTATGATGTCAGCAGTCTTGGATTATATAATTTTCATGAAAAGTCACATGTTTAAATGATAAAATGCAGCACTTCTTTCCCCCACAAAATGTCCATCACCTTCTGTATGCTAAATTGCACAATACTGAATGCTCAGGTATATAGTAAGTAGTAAACAAACTGTGTAAATCATTGCTAATAAATGGTAGAACAAACTGTATGCATGTAGTGGTTGGCCTTTTGCTGTAGAGATTTTCCATTTACTACATACAGTAGGCACTCTGATTCCATGTATGGGGCATATATTATTCATATGACACAAACACAAGTAGACAAGACCTTTAGTTGATTTAAACCAAATCTAGCATTAGGCCAACATATCACTAGAATAACTACTTGAATCATATTATATATGGGTGATTCTCCAACTATGGTACTTTTTAGACTTGGACATATATTCTATAGATCTATATTGAATGGTGGCTTTTTTTTAAAGGATTTAAATGCTTTTTTTGTAATAATCGCGATTTAGAATTGTCATGACACACGGGACGGGACAGAAGATCCAATTGCAGCAGTTTATTAATATAATATAATTAATATTAATATAATATAATTAATATCATGGATGAATATACTCATTTTCTGGCTCCTTCTTATCTTGTTTTTATGTTGTGGTGTGAATGCACATGTTTAGTGGGGGTGAGAGTGTTGTGTCATTACCTGATCCACTCCAGCTGATCATTATCATCACCAGTTGCAGCCCATTTCCTCACCTTATAAATACTCAAAGGGTTCTTGTCCTCTTTGTCAGGTCTCCTGTGTCAGTCTTCAGTCCTGTCTTCCCGCTCGTCTGGTGTTCGTGTTTCTGTGGATTATCATTGGTGTTGGATTATTGTTGTCTTTGTGTGGATTCCATCGTCATCATCTCTTCTGTTCCTGTCGTCACCATCGAAGTCCCTGCGCCATCCTCCACGCCCGTCATTGTTCATTTCAATAAACTGGTTAACTCGCGCTTGCTCTCTGATCCGTTATTCACTGGTATGACATATAGGGGTAATCCAAATCGTAGTCTTCCAGTCAGGGGTCAAAATCCATGACATCAAAACACCAACCAACTAGAAAACCGACCAAGGAATGGTGATATCTAACAACGACTCCGTACACATACTAACACAGACAGGAATATATACACAGATCTAACAAGACTAACACAGAACAGCTGGGAACAATGATTACGGGGAACAGCTGAGTACAATCAACTGATGAGTGACAGTGACAGACAGAATGCTGGGAAATGAAGTCAATAGTGAAGGACACCGTGATAACGAGGACCTCTAGTGACAAACAAGGGAACACAACCAAACACTATGACAAGAATAGTATCTGTAAAACCAAAAAGACTGAATCGGTTGTCTGGGTGTGTGAAATAATGAACGAACGCAAAGATGCATAGCCTACTGTTACAGACGAAATAGATTATAAAGTTTTTACTATAAACTAGACATCAAGTAAGCTTTAGTTGGACAGTTTCTGCTAATATTTTAAATATATAGTTTGTTTTGTCAAAAAATAAACAAATCAACTGTTATCCAATGCAAGCTATATCAAAATAATGAAGCCACCGGAAGTGTTCGAGCGGCCATATTGTGATTCCCTACCAGCAGAGGGCTCCAACGGCCGTTATACAGAGATAGTAGCTCCGACGGCACTTTTAAGATGACCCGGTGTGCATCAACAAGTGTAAAACAGAGATCACAAAAGGATCTTAAAAAACTGCTCACAGGTTGTACATATACAGTATATAGATATAGATATTAGTGCTGTAGCGGCGTGTCTGCTTCGACGTCAAAATTGCGTCGACGTCATATTTTTGCATCGACGCTTCTTTATTTATTTATTTTTTGCATGTTCCCAGCGGTACAGCTTGCCACACACACGTGGGAGACCGAAACATTGCAGAATAGAGGACGAAGACAACTAGAAGTGAATGTGCTATCCATTAAATGAATCACACACAGTAAACAAATCCTTAAGAAAAAAAAACTTAGACGCAATTTAGACGCGCAAACTGGGTGCTGGTGTGGTGAGACGTACAAGCTCTGGCAGATTCGGCTTGAAGTCGTACATCCCGGACGCGGCGCGCGTTGTTACAAAAAAAAGGCGTACACACAGCCAGCCACACTAGTCAGCTGCAAATATGGCTTGACCCCAAAAAAATTCTAACAAAAGGTTTCTCAGTGGTTTATAGTAGTATCAGATGTACTTAAAAACATACTAAAAGTTTACCAAAGTTTGACTCCAAGAAAGGCCCCATTTTTAAAATGGCAGCCGTCATATCTTTAAAATGACCATTACTCCTTTGTATTCCTCCTAGACCAGGAATACTGGTGCCTGATAGATGTTTTGGCCATGTAATATTATAATTCGCATATTTGCATGGTAGATAAGTGACTTCAAGTGCTATTATATATTAAAGCAATTGGTTACAAGCATATTTATGCGAAAAATAAGTAAAATTTCCCTTAAGTAATTGCATATTTCTCCTTTCTCATACCATTTTGCCTAGTGTTGGTGGTTTCTGTAGTTCATAACAATTCTTTTAATTCCAATAATGAATAAATTCATTAGAACTGTGTGGCACTGTAAAATGAGTCAAAACAGGGCTGCCACGTGAAGGCTTAGTACCACTAACCCCTTTTAATTTTTTGTCTTATTTTTTAATATTTTTTATAATGAGTGTTTTTTTTTCCTTTTCTTTTCTTTTTTTTTTTTATACTTTTCTTATTTATACATATATTTTTCTATTTGTTTCCTCTAATTCTGGTTTATTTTTTATACTTTTTTGTACTGTGACTATTACCATTAGTCGTCACACTCTTCCTCCCATAGAGGTTGATTATAGTGATTCTCACAATTCCTAACTTGACAGTCCACAAGCAAGCATGCATGGTAGTCCATATGCCCTACAACTGCACGGTTGTGTTCGGCAGGTAGTTGTGCAATTACAGTGTATCATCGATCTGCAGGAGGCTTTCTGGGGCAGCAGTCTTACTGGTCATAACTAGCAGGAACTGGTTGTCCAGCAGTTTCCATCCCTAATTCACTGTGTTCATGACACTTTCCTTTCCAATCCACACCATGATCTGGAAGTAAACTCTTTGGCAGTGGTATTTGGTTGAGTACTCAGTTGGAGGCAGACGTTCTGGGGTAACAAATGATTTGGCGGTAACGATTTTCTTGCTAAAAAGGTTGTAGCGCAAAGAGTCAAGTAAGCCCATTGATCTGCATGATTGTCACAACATTCAAGAATGGACTCTGCGAGCATATCAGTCTGAACACTACTTGTGTCTTTACTTCCATGTGTTAGTTCAACAGAAAAGGCAATCGGTTTGGCTGTTGAAAGGACCACTTCTTTTTGGTGGCTCAGCTTTATTCTCTTGTTGGATTTTAATGTCTTTTTTATTTATGTACTATTCTCGACACCGTCGACATTTTGAGTACTATTTCACCAGCGGAACATCATCGTCGGCTCTTTGTACACTTGCGTTGTTGATTCCATCAGCTACCTTCTGATAAACCTCAACCACATCAGAGCCATCTCTTAAGTTTTTACAGCAAATGGGGAAAGTTTCTTGGATTATAACAACATGACTCATGGTCAAAATTGCATGTGGAGTGTACTTTTTCCTCAAGCTAATTCAACAATGTCAATTGCTGAAAATTGTGCATTTAATTTTGTTGGGTTTAGTATAATGCCCCCTGTATACTCAAAAAACGTCTATAGAGGATGCATTACACATGTATTACCTTATTCAAATTGAAATGAGTGACCTTTTTAGGGGGTTCACACACAGGCCTCTGTTCGGGCTAATTCAGATTTTTTTTATGATCCGAGTTATACAATCCAATTTAAGTTACTTTTGGGTGCAATAATTTTTACATTGAATGCAAAGTCTGTGTTTTAGCAAAAAAAAGGGTATGTGTCCAAAAACACGTACTGAGTAGGAATAACATGACAGGCTAAATGGTTTACATCTCTGGTTCACCCCAAACAAAGATAAATCCTTACAGTAATCTCACAAAATCATATATTCCATAAGTTTGTAATCATGTCAGTGCAATTTAGACAAGTCCAATGGATTCATAGACCCAGAAAAAATGGGGTAAGACACCAATATTACTTTGCTAAGTCAAATAATGAAGGAGGTAGGATATTTTAAGGGCTTCTTGTCCATCTTAGACGCCATCTTGAAAATTACACCTTTCTAGTGGTCAAACTTTGGTAAACTTTTAGTATGCTATTTAGGACACCTAATACAACAAAAAACTTTTGTTAGAATTTTTTTAGGGTTGGGTGTTTCTTTTTCATAAATGCAGCCGTCTACACGGTGCGGATCCACTTGTCCGTGCGGCACTTCTGTCGCTCCGCTTTGTTCCTATGGGTGACGTCACGCGACTTTAACGTGCCCGCAAAGCATCCTGGGAAGGCGGCGCTTCATTTGGAAAAATGCTGCGCGCCAAAAAGCTGGCCGATGCCCATCTTTATGCAAATGAAGTCCGTTGAACGCGCCGCAACTATTCAATAGAAGTAGAGCATATGGAGACGGAGGGAAGTCTCTCGCAGGTCCTCTGTTCTAGACTGGCCGCTGGCTCAAAACCTCGCCCATAGCGGTAAACTTGAGGAATGCCCATCAAAGTACAAATGTGGGGAGGCGTCAACGACACCACGCGACTGTCGTGTCGGACATGTGGATCTCTACCGTCATTCTTCCTGGTCTTGCGCACCCAACGCGTCAGTTTTGCTGCGCGCACATTCGCGCTCTTGCGGACGTGTCGAGTATAAACAAGGCTTTACTCCGTGTCAGCACGCGCTCTGATCAGTAGGTGCATAAACCTCTCCCGATTCATCTCCAGCAGTAGCAGCCTCCGATCGCACCACTAACTCCGCCTCCGTTTCCCTCCTCAGCTGATATTAATATTTAAATATTCTCTATGATAAAAAAATGTTTGTAAAAAAATATACTAACACGGTAATAATAACACGGTTTTGGCGGTTGTAAAGTTAATGATGGTGTTCAAATACATAGCATTAGACTAACGTTAGCCAGCTTATAGTTTCTTGATTCAGTATGTTAGTATTTATTTGAGATACATTGTTTTAGATACAAACCCAACGCAAAAATGAGAAAACTTGAAGTTGATGGCGTCCCGCATTTATGTTTATTTGCATTAACGGACATAAAAAAATGTGAGGAATTGACATATGATTATGGTGGAACTGGATTGCCGTGGCGCGGTAATGCAAAGTCAAAAAGCAAGGTATTACAAAAGTCTGACAACTGATACCGACCTTTACAACTAAAAATCAAGGTTGAATTAACTTCTGTCTGTTAACTGGGTATTATATATTAAGAACTTTTTAATATATTTTGAAAACAGTCCTCTCCAGAGCCCACTCTTGCCCATGATTCAGCTCCAGAGCCCATTCCTGCATTATATACATTAGGTAAGACCACCCCTTTTCTTATTTTTATCTTTTCCCTGATATTGAGTTGCAGCCCTCTTTTGAATTGAGTCAAAATCATTCAACACAACTCTCTACTAACACAAAACCCATTCCAGAGCGTGATCCAGCACATGGACACCCTAAAGAAATCAATGAAGCCCATCAACCTGCTCGAGGTAAATCAGGTAAGAGCATCACTTTTCCTTTCTTCCTCATGTTGGTTTGCAACCCTCTTTTAAATGTAGTCAAAATCATGCAACACAACTCTCTACTAACAAAACAAAACCCATTCCAGAGCGTGATCCAGCACATGGGCACCCTAAAGAAATCAGTGAAGCCCATGAACCTGCTCAAGGTAAATCAGGTAAGAGCATCACTTTTCCTTTCTTCTTCATGTTGGTTTGCAACCCTCTTTTAAATGTAGTCAAAATCATGCAACGCAAATTCAGTTTATATAACCAAAATCTTGCAACGCATCGTCAATGCATTGTGATATCGAATTGAACTGAATCGTTGATATGAAAATCGTAATTGCCTCAAAACGTGACACCAGTGGAGGTTCACACTCACACCACTAGTGTTCAATAAAGTTTTGTTGAGTTTAATCATCCTCTCAGTGTGATTTATCCTGACAAGCATTAGCTGAATCAATCAATTTCCAAAGTGAAAGTGTTTATTTTCTACTTTCTTTCAGTTTGTAAGAAACACACAATAAAATCCGAACAACTGACCTCTTTTGAGAAATGTCTGGCTTGCCATGGACCATTCTCCTCTCTTAAGTGGTCTGGAGTCAAAATGTATAGGTAATTTTTTTTTTTATTGGATTTTTATAGATATTTTGAATAAAACTAAACTGTTGGCCAGTTTCAACAACAATGAATGGTGAACAGTTTGTAATTGTTAAATAAATGACATTTTCCATATTTGAATTTCAACTTAAATCATTTGTACTTCTCAGCTTGCTTCACTGTATGGCATGCACAGTGTTTCGAAAAACTGCAAAATGATGTAAGCAATTACCATAAATAAGTACATCAAAATATATTAAAGTAATTTCTATGCATGAATATGAAATTTAACTCTATAAATGTTCTACCAATGTTTCTTCAGTATACATCAACTGATGAAAGTGAGGAGGATGAAATGTGTACCCTGTTCTGAATCTGAATCTGATGACCCAGTCAGTAGTCCACTGGATGCATTAATTACATGTGAAAAATTGGTAGAAACGACACCAGATGACACCATCCATGAGTCTATGGACTACACAGAGGTTCAAGATACAACCCAAAAAAAATATTTTCCTGACAGCCATTCAGAAGCTCAAACATCTACTTGTCAAATCAGGGCAAAATTTTTGCTTTGTATGTGAAGAATCCCAGTCCAAAATTTCTAGACACTTTAAAGTCCATGCCAAAGACAACATGGAAATAGCAGAGGCTCTGAGTTTACCTGCAAAATCTAAAAAAAGGAAACAACTGCTTGAAAAATTGAGAAACCGAGGCAACTTCAACCACAACAACAAAGTCCTTAAAAAAGGAGAGGGTGCATTAAAAGTAAAACGACGAGCATTTAAAAACACAGGTTCAACCCGGAAGAAATATGAATATTGCGTATATTGCAAAGGAATGTTTTTGAGAAATGAGCTGTGGAGACACATGAGAGGATGCAAGTCCAAACCAGCCAAGACCGATAAGGCTACTGAGGGCAGACAGAGAGTCCTAACCATCGCTGCAGTGGCAAAATCTGCCTTCTCTGGTAAAACAGATGAAGGATTAATGAGATTGTTGAGTAAAATGAACGAAGATCAAATTTCCCATGTTGTGAGACATGATTCTGGTCTTCTTCAATTTGCTCAGTCCTTATATAATCAGCACGGATTTCACATTACAAAACATGAGTACATTCGCCAGAAGGTCCGTGAGCTTGGCAGATTCATGATAGCATTGCATAAAAAATGTCCATCTGCAACTCTGGATGATGCCATGAAGCCAGCAAATTTCATGAATGTCATTCAAGCAGTTAGAGAAACTGCTGGATTCAATGAAAGTACACATTCTTACCAAATCCCAAGCTTGGCTTTAAAAATTGGACACTCCCTCTTAAAAGTAAGTGAAATTATCCAATGCCATGTTCTTATTGCTGGAAACACAGAGTTGGCAAGCAGTGCAGAAGGATTTCAGAAACTGTACAAATCAAAGTGGTCAGAATTTATATCTCACACAGCGTTAAGCACCATTAATGATTTGAAATACAACAAACCGACCAAAATGCCACTCACTCAAGACATCGAAAAACTTAATGACTATCTACAAAGAAGTGCAGAATCGGCCTTCCGGGAACTTAGCCAAAAGACCTCAGATGACAACTATGCACGTCTCACCAAGCTAACACTGACAAGGATCATTCTGTTCAACAGACGACGGGTTGGAGAGGTCTCCAAGATGCCTTTAAAACATTTCCTCCAAAGAGATGACTCGCACACATCTGACGAGCTGGGTCTATCAGCTTATGAGAAGAGCTTGTGCAAATATTTTACACGAGTTGAGCTGAAAGGAAAAAGAGGACGAAGAGTTGCCGTTTTACTCAATCCAGACATCACAAAAGCTCTGGAACTGCTGAATGAGAAGCGGGCACAATGTGGAGTACTGCAAGAAAATGAATTCCTCTTTGCTATTCCAAAGTGCTCTAGCCACTACAGAGGTCACGACTGTCTCAAGAGGTTTGTTGCTGAGTGTGGTGCAACTCACCCAGAGTACTTGAGATCGACACAACTGAGGAAACAAGTTGCAACAACCTCCCAAATTCTTAATTTAAAAAATAATGAACTGGACCAACTAGCAGACTTTTTAGGCCACAATATTAATGTGCATAGAGAATATTACAGACTACCTGAGGCAACCATCCAAGTGACCAAAATTTCAAAACTGCTTCTAGCCCTTGAAAAGGGAAAGCTGACATAATTAAAAGGAAAATCTCTTGATGAAATCCAAGGTACAGTTACTATTAATTGTTTTTAATCAATTAAGTAATGAGTACTAACTAACATGGAAGGGTCAATGTTAAGCTTATTAGGGGTTTAAGCACGAAGTGCTGAAACCCTATTGTTTTTGTACTGATTTTTATTATTAGGGGTTCAAGCACGAAGTGCTGAAAACCTATTGTAATTGTACTGATTTTTATTATTATTAGGGGTTCAAGCACGAAGTGCTGAAACCCTATTGTAATTGTTAAGATTTTTATTATTAGGTGTTCAAGCACGAAGTGCTGAAAACCTATTGTAATTGTACCGATTTTTATTAGGTGTTCAGGCACGAATGTGCTAGAAAGAAAAAAAAAATCCCCTAAAACGCATCTTGCAGCCCAAACCGTAAGGGCTGGAGCTGTGAAACTTTGTCAGGTGGTAGGGCCTCGAATTGTGGAGAAGCTATCAGAGTATGACCCAGATTGGCCCATAGGTGGCGCTACAGCAACCAAAAGTACTAAATTGCTCATAACTCCTAGACCGTTTGACTTAGCTTCAATGTTTTTACACCACTGTAATCCCTGGCTCAGGACGGACAAGATGTATATCTCGGATTTCCATTTGGAGCAAAAAAAATGTGTTATTTCGGTTTTTGTCCAAAACCCACTTTTGCGAACTAGTCCCTGGTTTTTTGCCCAATCGGGACCAAACTAGTCTAGGCCTATTCTCTGGACTCTCTAGGTCAATAATTATCGAAAAAAAGTTGAAATTTTGCATTTGGTTGGCTGTCACAGGCTCATTTAGATAGTGGTCTGTGGCAAAATTCAGTCAAAAGCCCCTAAACCCCCCCCCCAAAAGTCACAACTTCACAAAAATCGGTGAGCATATGTGTCCTAACATGGTTAGGACGCATGCAAAGTTTCGTGAGGATCGGATCATAGGTGGCGCTACAATCGCCAAAAAGGTCTCTCATTATTAGGTGTTCAGGCACGAATGTGCTGAAAACCTATTGTATTTGCTAGAAAGAAAAAAAAATCCCCTAAAACGCATCGTGCAGACCAAACCGTAAGGGCTGGAGCTCTGAAACTTTTTCAGATGGTAGGGCCTCAAATTGTGGAGAAGCTATCAGAGTATGAGCCCGATTGGCCCATAGGTGGCGCTACAGCAACCAAAAGTACTAAATTGCTCATAACTCCAAGACCGTTTGACTTAGCTTCAATGTTTTTACACCACTGTAATCCCTGGCTCAAGACGGAAATTTGTTATTTCGGTTTTTGTCCAAAACCCACTTTTGCGAACTAGTCCCTGGATTTTTGCCCGATCGGGACCAATCCAGTCTAGGCCTATTCTCTGGACTCTCTAGATCAATAATTATCGAAAAAAAGTAGAACTTTTGCTTTTGATTGGCTTTAACAGGGTCGTTTACAAAAGGGGTGGGACAAAATGCACCTAAAATCATATAAATCCTAAAGGAAAACTCAAAATTTTCACAATTGATGAGCATATGTCTCATAACATGCCGAAGAAACATGCACAGTTTCATGGAGATCGGACCATAGGTGGCACTATAACTGTTAAAAAGCTTTAAAACCATGCATTTCCAATGTGAAATTGCCTGTATTGATTGTAAATGGTGTTTTACATCTATTATGTCCGTGGATAAATGCATGTTAAATAAAATTGAATGCCTTTCTGTGACGATCACCAGTTGGAGTGCCCCAGAGAATCACCAGAGGGCACTCCACATCAGAACTGATCACTCCCACCAGAACTCCATTTCCCATAATGCCTCATCCCTGTGACTGATTACACACACACCTGCACCTCATCAGACTCTCCATATAAGCCACACACAAACATTGATTCAGGGCGAAGTATTACATTGCCACGGCCTGTAATTTCTGAGCGGTTATCCTGTTTCTGGTTTCTCTGGTTTTGATCCTGGTTTGTTTCCTGACTTCTGCCTGTTTGCTGCCTGCCCTGATCTTCTGCCTGTTACCTGACGACTCTCTGCGCTCACTCTCTGATATCCCTGTTTTGCTGTTTCCTGACCCCTGCCTGTTTGATGATTCTAAATAAAGCTGCACATGGATCTCATCTCGTCTCCAGCTTCGTAACAGAATACTTCGCCACTTCAGATCCAGCAGCCGAGAGAGAACCGAGATCCACCATGGACCCACTTATTAGTCTCTTCCGCCTCAGCCAAGGTAATTGTTCTATAGAGGAATATGTTGAGGAATTTTGTGAGCTATGCCATGGGGTAGACTTGGACGATTCAGTTTTAAAAGATGCTTTCCGATATGGACTTAAGGACATAATAAATTATCTCATGCCTGATAATACCCCTCAATGGACTTTATGTCAGTATATTGAATTCGCCCTGAGGATTAGCGGCTCATCATTTACTGTGGGCTTTGAGGATAAGGCCGAGGGGGCGTTCCTAGAGACCGTTGAGCCAGAGACCGTTCAGCCAGAGACCGTCCAGCCAGAGCTTCACCACAACATGCCTGAGCTTCATGCCGAGCCTGCGCTCACCGTCAGCCCTGCCGAGCCTGCGCTCACCGTCAGCCCTGCCGAGCCAGAGACGCTTCACGTCAGCCCTGCCGAGCCAGTGTCTATGGACAAGATGGCCGTTTCAGAGACTGTTCACGTTCCTTCTGCCAATCTAGAGATTGTTCAAGTCACCACCTCCAAGCCAGTGTCTAAGGACAAGATGGCCACCTCTGACCCAGTGTCTGAGGACAAGATGGCCGCCTCCGAGCCAGTATCTACGGACAAGATGGCCGCCTCCAAGCCAGTGTCTAAAGACAAGATGGCCACCTTCGAGCCAGTGTCTACGGACAAGATGGCTGATTCAGAGACTGTTCACGTCACCGCATCCGAGCCAGTGTCTAAAGACGAGATGTCCGCCTCCAAGCCAGTGTCTATGGACAAGATGGCTGATTCAGAGACTGTTCACGTTACTTATGCCAATCCAGAGACTTTTCACGTCATTGCCTCCGAGCTAGTGTCTAAGGACAAAATGGCTGCCTCCGAGCCAGTGTCCGTTTCTGTGTTTGTGTCTGTCCCAATGTCTGTGTTTGTTCCAGAGCCAGTGTCGGTTCCTGTTCCGGAGTCGGTGCCGGTTCCTATTACTCCCTGTTCTTCACCGCCGTGGACGCCTGAGGGATCTTCACCGCCGGGGCCTCCTGAAAGGTCTTCACCGCCGTGGCCGCCTGAGGGATCTTCACCGCCGGGGCCTCCTGAAAGGTGTTCACCGCCGTGGCCGCCTGGGGGGTCTTCACCGCCGTGGTCGCCTGAGGGATCTTCACCGCTGTGGACGCCCGAGGGTCCCACAGTTCCGCCCTGGTCATGTCCACAGCCTGCTCTGCCCTGGTCATGCCCACAGTTTGCTTCGCCTTGGACGCCTGAGGGTCCGACAGCTCCGCCCTGGCCTTCGCCTCGTCCAGCTCCGCCCTGGCCTTCGCCTGCACAGCCTGCTTCGCCCAGGTCGCCTGCACAGCCTGCTCCGCTCTGGTCGCCTGCTCAGCCTAATACGCTCTGGTCGCCTGCACCTCTTCTGCTCCACGGACCTGGCCCTCCATCCCACCCCCAGATCCGCCTTCGCTCCACCGCCCACCTGGACAGTTTTGTTTGTTTTGAGCGTCTGGAAGCCGCTCTTTGGGGTGGGGCTATGTGACGATCACCAGTTGGAGTGCCCCAGAGAATCACCAGAGGGCACTCCACATCAGAACTGATCACTCCCACCAGAACTCCATTTCCCATAATGCCTCATCCCTGTGACTGATTACACACACACCTGCACCTCATCAGACTCTCCATATAAGCCACACACAAACATTGATTCAGGGCGAAGTATTACATTGCCACGGCCTGTAATTTCTGAGCGGTTATCCTGTTTCTGGTTTCTCTGGTTTTGATCCTGGTTTGTTTCCTGACTTCTGCCTGTTTGCTGCCTGCCCTGATCTTCTGCCTGTTACCTGACGACTCTCTGCGCTCACTCTCTGATATCCCTGTTTTGCTGTTTCCTGACCCCTGCCTGTTTGATGATTCTAAATAAAGCTGCACATGGATCTCATCTCGTCTCCAGCTTCGTAACACTTTCGATGCTTTTGTGCTTAAAGGCCTGAACTGCTTGAACACCGATAAATGCTGCTTGCAGCTTTAATTGTTTTTATATTTAATAACATTATGACTTTTATCTAATGTGAAGGAACTATTTTCATTGTTTTTATCAGTGGGAACACATTGAACTACTTAAATATAAATATAAACATAACATGTTATTAAATATAAAACTAGCCTACTAAAAACTACTTGTAGCCTATTTCTTGCAATGTCTCGTGCATCATACTTGCAGGCAACGCTTGGCAAGTCGTATTGTATAAAGTGCTACACAAATAAAGGTGACGTTTGTCATAAATTATGACTTGGCAATGCCGTACCACCCCCCATTTACATGAGCGTATTCATGCTGTAGAGAATATGGGGCAGTTTGACCAATTAGATAATTGTAATTATGTCTCCTCCTACTGTACATGTCTGAATGAAATATAGGACAATAAAACAATAAACCAATTTGTAGAAAGAAACAACAACAGAAACTGAGAAATTAAGCCAAATTGTTATTTCCCCATTGTAAAAACAAATCAAAAACAAGATGTCTTTTCATTTCTCATTTCTACTTTCCAAATAGTACAATAAAAGGACAACGCATACACTGTTTGGACATCTTTTGGCGAAGGGTGATTTCATAATAACAATTCTGTCCATATTTTTTTCTCCATAGTGGCAAGAAGTGGAGGAGTACCTGGGTCTCGGAGGAAGCTATGCAGTAGTTACTATAGGGAAATACTGTCTGTTTAAATTCATACACAAACATGGCAATACATATAAAGAAATTAACACAGTATGTGTACTAATTGTGCTTATATACATTTGGTTAGCATTATTTAAATAACATGTGTATCATACAGTTTTTCCTACAATAAAGTTCTGTTTATAGAGTGTTGTCTGTAAGTGTGGTGAGTATTGTGTATTGAAGTGTTAAACAATTTCATAGATATCATGAGATATAAGGGGTGGCAGTGGTTTAGTGGTTCATATAGGTTGTCTACAAACCGGAAGGTGACCAAGTGTCCACCTGACCAAGTGTCGAGGTGTCCGTGAGCAAGACACCTAACCTCGCCTGTTCCCGACGAGCTGGATGGCGCCCTGCATGGCTGACACTGCTGTCGGTGTATGAATGAGTGTGTGAATGGGTGAATGTGAGGCAAAAATGTAAAGCGCTTTGGTGGCCTTTCGGTCTATGAAAGCGCTATATAAAATGCAGTCCATGTAAAACCATGTTGTTGTTTTTTTAATTTCTTAATATATAATATTTTATATATATATAAATAAACATTAACCATGATTTTTTTTTACTTGAAACGTTTTTTGTAGTCATATTAGTGACAATTGGGACAATAATAAACCAACATTTAACAAACATGCTGTGGCAAATACGCCAAATTTCAGTTACATGAAGGGAAGGTGCTTAAAATTACGCGTTTGGCACAACTTGAATGATTAACATGGAAGCTATACAATCAAGAGGATGTATTACTGACGTCCAGCACTTAAGGAAGAGCATGGAGATGGAGAGGTATTTTTTTATAAGCAACGTCTTTGAAATAATTGCTGAATTTCACAGTTATTTAACTGACTAATGAAACTTATTGTTAGAGCTGCTTTTCAGCAGAATTTGAATTTGTGTCATATTTGAAATGCAGCATTCTGTTAGTTTTTCAGTATTGTTATTAGTTTATTACTGCGAGAGTAATTGCTTTGAAACAATCTGGTTCACCCATTACCACCATTTAAGAAAACAAAGAAAGAAATATAAAGAGATAATCTGTAGCCTATATATTCATTTTTGCTAAATAAATATTCCACATATTCTCATGATTTAAGCTAGCTAGACACAGCAGATGTTATGCTGTTCAATCTTTTATCCTCAGGTTGCCCCAACTCTGGGTTGGGTGCACTCTCAGGAAAAAAGGTACAAAAGCTGTCACTGGGACAGTACCCTTCAAAAGGGTTTTAATATGTACACTTTTCACTGTCATTTTGCCAAGTAAGATATGGTCCTGGATCAACATATTTTGTCATATTTTGACTAACATTCCTGTCCCAAAATGTAGTCCTCAGCCAATTCCTACCCCTATAAACCTAACCCTTCCCATAAATTTTCCCTAAAATCAGAGGGCAATGAAAGGTGAATAACACTGATGTTTAAGTACTTAACCCTGGTTCTAAGCCTAAACTTGACATAAACTGTAAACTTGTCCCTCAAATCTGATTTGTAGATTGGAAAGTTGATCCAGGATCAACAAAGATGTTGATCCAGGAACATGTGTTACTTGGTGAAATCACATTCACCGGGGTACGGTCATGTACTTTTTAGGGACTAAAATGCACACTTTAGGTACAAAGGTGTACCTTTTGAAAAGGTACCGCCACAGTCACAGCTTTTGTACTTTTTTTCTGAAAGTGTGCCGTTCTGTTCCCTATGGCCACTATAACTATGAATCTCTAGTGCCCCACATAACTTCCTGCACAGTAGTAACCAGACAGACTCCAGAAAATGAGTCTTAAATTTCTTAAATATAAATGTGATTAAACAGTTTCCTGTACACAACGAGTAGAATACGTGTCGGTTTTAGTGCCCTTCCACCCCCAGGGGCCCAGTAGTGCCCCACGGAAGAGCCAAAAAACTCACTTTTTAACTGGCTGCAAATCAAAGTCTGATTAGTGTATTTAAAAGAAACTTGGCAAGACAATTACTACTACTACTATGCTTGATAAAAAATGTTGGACACAGCTGCCAGACATGTATGGAAAGGTGGTATAAATGTGTTTTAAAAAGTGTGCACAGTAAAATACTAAATAACAGCATGCCTCTCATATATCTTACAGAGGTTTATCCAATTAACATATTTTTGGGAAAAAAACTTCATTAAGGATACAGTTTATTTAATTGAATCCCTACATATTGTAAACTACCTTACCCATAAGCCTCTGTCATTATACTATTGGAATGGGAAACCATTGCGTTGATACTTGTAATTTTTGAAGTGTGTAGGCTCAGGGTTAGGATCTCGGTAAAGGGACAATTTCTTTACAACATAACAACGCAATATTGTTAACTGACCTTATTATTGACGTAATAATAACAGCAACGGGTTTAAAGACAATACGTCCTTTAACAGAGACGCCACGCTTCCTTATCCATATATGGTCATTTTTGACTGGATCTCCCGGTTTTATATGCACTTACAGGTTTCTGAAATACATCTCTCCGTTATATAACTAACATTTTAAAATTATAGATCCCTTTTTGTGTTTAACTTGATGTAGAACAGAAGCGTTGACCCCCCCCCCCCCCCCCCAGTACTTCTTTTTTTAGACATCTAAACTGTAGCACTAGCCCTCAATCGGGTTATGGGGTCTATTTCGACCCCAATCGACATTTACTTACTTAATAAAAAAAGGTTCCCTTCATCTCAGTGGAATAAGATTTTGTGACTTTTCATACATTATCTATCTATACACACAAAAAACTGGGCTTGATTCGGTTGTTCTGAAGGTATGTAAAAAAAAAAAAAAAAAAAATTTCCACTTCTGATCTTCGGGGTCAATATGACCCCACATTGAAATGAATGGGAAATATGACAAAAAAACTAAAAATATTTTCTTCATGTGTCAAAAAAAAATAATAAATAAAAATCCGGCATAAATCTGAAATTTTTTTCTCAGAAATGAAGGCATAGCACTAGAGCATAAATGCAATGTATCATAAAAAATACTATTTTATTTCATATGCAAGCTAATGGTGTAGTTGAGGAATTGTGTGGTATTTGGATACAAAAGTACTTTATATCTCCAAAAACACAGCATTATTGAATAGATGAGAAGTAAACAAAAAAAAATTATATATTATTTGTATGATTAAAAATGTATAATTTTTTTGTAAAATTACTCAATCAATTGTTGGGGTCGTATAGACCCGCTAGCCCAGAAGTGTAAACAGGAAACCAAGACTATTTAAAGGTTAAGCATCACACTTTGTTATTTTTATTTTTGACAAGAGAATATGAATATACAATGGTAAAACATTGTGCAGAGGGTCATGAATTGTAAATTACTTTTTTTTTTTAGTTATTTGAGTAAAATAACAATAGTGAGTGCAATTCTAGTGATGATTTACAATGTCAATTATGAATTTTAATATGCAAACATAAGAACTTAACTGTAGAATTACATAGCACACCTTGTCGGTGTTTAATCATGTAACAAAGACAGTAGAGATTTAATGGAAATGAAATTACAGTATATTCTTGATGTTCAGGGTGTGTTAAGGGTATCATGTGTTAGCCACATTATGTCAAAATATGATAAGAGAAAACAGGTATTAAATATAAGTTTTAACAAACATAATACACAATACAACTTTTGGCTAGATGTTTGTGTTGATTTGAGGTCTGGACAAGTTGATGCTAGCTGCCAAAAGTCAGAAGTTTTATACTCAGTTCAGATTAAAAAAAAAATACTGTGTAGTGCATGGATGGGCAACTTCGGTCCGGGAGGGCCACCTGCAGAGTTTATGGCGCTTTTCCACTGCATGGTACGGCTCAGTACGGTTCGGCTCGCTTCGCTTTTTCACTGCATGGTACGACTCAACTCAGCACGGTTCGCTTTAGCTCGGTTTGCTTTTGTACTGCTTCAAAGTGGGTGGGATTATAGTCTGACCGTTATAGTTTGTCCGCTCCTCGGCAAACAAACAAGAGGAACGTCTGCACTTCGTCCACTGACCACAATTCAGCAATTTCTTTTTTGGAAGGTTTTTTTCTTTATTTTTTCTTCAAGCAAGTCAAGCAAGTAGTTTTAAAACAGGTGCTACAGCGGTGGCTGTTACTGGCTGTTCTTTAAATCTAGCGATGTCTCACAAATACAATGACGCTGGTAGTGACGATTCTGTCTGGCCAATCAGGGATCTGCAGTGTGTTCACGTCACATTTTAGTATCTGTATGGTACGCTTGGAGGTGGTACCATTTAAAGCGAGCTGTACCATGCAGTGGAAAAGCGCCACAAAGTAAGCCGTACCGGGCCCATCTCTGGTGTAGTGTATTCCATCCTCAGTAAAATAAAAGGCCAAGGTGAGAAGTTAAAATCCATTGAAAACTAGCTTGTCCTCAAAAATCCTCTTCGTCCTCATCCTCCTCCAAACCATACTGGATATCCTCCTCCTCCATGTAGTCATCTTCTTTCAGCTCAAAATTGTCGAGTACACTACTGTACAGCTGACGAACAGAGGAGATGTGACTTTTGAGGTAGGACATTTTTTTTTTTTCAGAAGAGAGTGAAGTCCTAGAATTCCACTTTCAGAAAATCCACAGTCCTGTTCTGCAAGTAACACAAAAAACACTAAATAAAGCATGTAATTTTAATGGAGTTGTGTTCTGCTGAATTTACAGCATCAATTAACTTATTCACCAGTATAGAGCAGCAGTTAAGGCTAATTACCACAGGTTCAGTTATAGAGCCTGGTATTGTGGAGATATTGTATTGATGTTATTACTGCTTACAAAAGATAAACAGGAAATTATGTAGTACTTACTGTTCTTTTCCATTTCAACAGCAATATGGCTTGAATGATCGTTTAGAACAGAATGTTCTCTTTTGAGGATTTTCCAGTGATTTTTGATCTCTTTTAGGACAATGCACTCCTCTTCAGTAAGCCGGTTCAGGAACATCAGTTGGTCAAAGGCCTTTTTTTTGGTGATAAGATTATCTGTGAAGATGTTTTCAAAAATAATGCAAAGAATAGTGCATCAATTTACTTTGTACAAAGTATGTTAAATATTGAAATGATAAATTAATAAACATAAATATTTTTACACTTGCATGTATAAACAGAGACAATCCTAATGACAACAATTGAGTTTTAGTGAATATATTACATTTCATTAATGACAACTTTCAAAATAAGTTTTTAGTATATAATTTAGATATTATGGATATAAGTTATAATGGGTAAGTTACTGAATTTGGTCTTGAGGGGCTAGATTACACTGCTGCAGAGCAAGTAATATCTTGGTACAGCTGAGACGAAAGCTGATGCACAATAGGCATAAACAATATCCAATGTAAGCAGATAGATCGATACATATATCAGAATTTAAATGAGTAACAACAAGACATACCATGCTCATTCAGTAGCCATGGCCATGCATAACTCTCAGATGCCAGAATTGCATCAGCTGACTGCAGTTTTTCAAGTGCTGCCTTGTTGTATTCATCTACAGCTGCACTAAGTTTGGCTTTTTCCTCCAAAATCTTTCTGCGGAGTTTGTGTCTTCTCTTGTTTCCATCTAAAAAGACAAAAGCATGAGATCATATGTTCTATTTAAGAATTTTCTAAAGTAAAAGTAATATAAAGACAAAAAAGGGATGTATTTAAATATGTATTTTGCTGCTGCATACTACAATGAATGCTTGAAATACATAACATTTATTTTTTTGCCCCAAGAAATTGTTAAAAGCTTTAAAATTATTTATTGTTAAAAGTGCTCTAACCTGTTTGACGGTAAAGATGTAAAGTTGTGCTATCTGCGCGTTTTTGTCGATGGGCGTGTCCGTGGCGTCGAAGATTCGCCATGAAACAGGAAGTTGTAGTAACTTGGCTGTAAATGTGTCCAAAAAATTGGACAAGAGTCCCGTCCTGAACAAATCTACATGCTGACATTCACCCACAGTCATAGCGCCACCTAGTGGCAACAGGAAGTGACTTTTAACGAAGCAGCCCCCGCCGTATGTTTGACCGACATGTAAGAAATTTCTGTGGTACATCTACCATGTCCAGACGCACAGAAAAGTCTCTTGGAGCAATGCCCTAAATTCAACAGGAAGTCGGCCATTTCTAATTTTACCGCCATTTTTGGATTATTTACTCATTACCTACTTTAACGAACTCCTCCTAGGGATTTAGTCGGATCCACTTCAAATTTCTGCTGTGCCTTCTAAAGGCATTGACGATGTAAAGTTGTGCTATCTGCGCATTTTCATCAATGGGCGTGTCCGTGGCGTTGATGATTCGCCATGAAACAGGAAGTTGTAGTAACTTGGCTGTAAATGGCCAGATCTGCACCAAATTTTACACATTTGACAAGAGTCCCGCCCTGAACAAATCTACATGCCGACATTCACCCACAGTCATAGCGCCACCTGCTGGGAACAGGAAGTAAGCTTTAACGAAGCAGCCCCCGCCACATGTTTTACCGACATGTACGAAATTTCTGTGGTACATCTACCATGTCCAGACGCACAGAAAAGTCGCCTACAGCGATGCCCTTAAGTCAACAGGAAGTCGGCCATTTCTAATTTTACCGCCATTTTTTGATGATTTACTCATTATGTACTTTAACTAACTCTAGATAGTGGTTTTCTAACACCGACTCCCGTATAATGGAAATCATTATGAACATCAGCTATGTTAATTATTTCCCATCTGCCTTTCTGCTGTTATCTCGGGACGCTTGTCCCGAGAAAAATGGCGTTCGTCAGGTCCAGTTTTGTATCCAGCCTCTCAAGGGGATTTCGGATGCCCCAACGCCTTTGAAGAGACGACTCAACGCCGGCGATATGTTATGGCGCCGTTTTATATATAACATTTTATATATATATATATATATATATATATATATATATATATATATATATATATAACATTTATATATAAACATTATGAATGTAAGCCAGAGGAGAACTGGCCCCCGACTGAGCCTGGGTTCTCCCAAGGTTTTTTCTCCATCCAATCTGATGGAGTTTTGGTTCCTTGCCACTGTCGCCTTGCTTTTGGCTTGCTTAGTTGGGGTTATTTAATATTTAATATTTAACAATATTATTGATCTGTGTTGTACTACTTTCATGTTATCACTGTGAAGCTGCTTTGATACAATCTGTATTGTGAAAACCGCTATATAAATAAATGTGACTTGACTTGACTTGACTTAAACACACACACAGGTATCTGAAGCACATGTAGTTAGGACAAGAAACGTCACGTGAAACACCTCCTTACATTAGAATCCTTACATCTTTTACAAAAACTTTTTACAAAAACAAAATCTTTTACAAAACCTTCACAAAACGTTTGTCTCTTGATCATGATAAACCCATGATAAAAAATTATCTCTTTTTTTACGCTTTTTTTTACGCTTTTTACGCTCTTTTATCACGCTTCCGGGTTTCATGGGCGGGATTTGTCAACTTTGTGCATGTCCACTTCCGACGCAGTTCAACAATGGCTGAGACGAATGCTATTTATGTCACTGCTCTGTTCCACTTTGTAAATTTAGCCAACAACGCCAACCCTACGTAAGTTTCCATGGATTCCCGACTGAATTGAGTATAAGGAAGAAGTGGATTAAAACATTAAGATAAAACAAGCACGTTTGTTTGCAGCCGGCACTTTAGTGAATCCGATGAATTTACCAGGGATGCCGTATAAATAAACTTAGTGTAGTCTGTCATCAGTTCGCCAGCGAGATCTGTGATTCAACAGAAGTGGCAGTGCACAAAGATCACAGAATCCGGAAGTACTACGTATCAGCGTGATAATCCCCTATCAAAAAAAATTTAACTTCAAAACTTTTTGCACTTAATTCAAATAAAAAAACAAAAACAACGAAAAAACACATTCTCTTTAATACTTTTTTTATTCACAGGGTATTTTTTTTTTTTGCATTTGAACAGTTTTTTCTTTGATTGAAAATATATATATTTTTTTTTTGATTGAAACAACTTTTTTGGAATTGAATGATTAAGACAAATATCTATGAAGGTAGATTTGTGTCTTTATTATTCAATCAAAAAAAATGTTGCTTCAATCAAAAAATACATTTTCAATTAAAAAAACCTTCACTTCAATGAAAAAAAAACTTTTCAATCAAAGAAAAAAAGTATTTGAATCCAAAAATATATTTGAGAATCAAAAAAATACATTTGAAAACTGCTTTTCTTTGATTGAAAATGTTTTCTTTGATAGAAGTCCGGTTTTTTTTGTTTAAAGCAACCTTTTTAATTAAAGTAACATTGTTTTTTGATTGGACCATATAATGGGTAGGACATTTGTGTCTTTATCATTCAATCAAAAAAAGAAGTTGCTTCAAACAAACAAATAACATAATCAATAAAAAAGTCACTTCAATGAAAAGATAAACATTTTCAAATATAGAAAATCGTTTTTGAATGCAAATAAAATATTTGAGACTCCATAAATTGCATTTGAAGTTTTGAACACTTTTTTTTTTTTTGATTGAAGACGTTCTCTTTGATTGAAGTAATCTTTTTTGTGTTTGGGCCATACATGGGTAGGACATTTGTGTCTTAATAATTCAATCCCAAAAAAGTTGTTTCAATCAAAAAAATTATTTTCAATCAAAGAAAAAACTGTTCAAATGCAAAAAAAAAAAACGTGAATAAAAAGGGGAATTAAAGAAAATGTGTTAAAGAAAGAAAAGTTCAGATTGTTTTGATCGAATCATTTTTTTTTTTTCGAAGTGCAAAAAGTTTTGAAGTTCAATTTTTTTTGATTGAATCATTTTGAAACAAACGTTCCGAAGTGGGCGGGTGCTTCTCCATTGGTCAGACATGTTTAATTGACAAGTGTCTACACCAACGACATCTTTCTGACAATGAAGTCATGTTCGCGCCACTCGCCAGCAAGCTTTTTGCCAGCAAGACTGGAGGGAGCAGCCGTGAAGTTGTCGGTAAGTAGATAAAACAGGTTGAAAATAATGGGTGTCATATTATTAGCCTATTCTGTTGATATTTACATTAAATTGTAAGCTTACTAACTTAGTTCACGTTTTGTGATGGTGTTAGGTTAGATATCTAGTTAAATATATTCAGACAGGATAGCAAAGTCCGCGAACGGCTAACTTAGTTGATAACGTTCGCCGATGCGCTCGGTGAGTCCATCTCTATATGATTTCGCATCTACCACGGGTTTTTTCCTGTGTTACAATGTGTTCCTAAACAGTGCAATCCATACTGTTGTTTACATCCGAGTGCCTCCATAATGGCCGCTCATCCGGGTTACCACCGAGAATGTGACGACGGGAGAAGGGTCTGACTGCAGAGCTGCTGGTGTAAAACTGCTGGGGTGAAACTGTGGCTCTGCAGCTCTGCAGACAGATATTATTGGACGACGGTGAAAACCTTGAAACCTTTTTGAGCTAGTGTGTGCAGTGTGCACTCATTAGACAATAATTGATAATTTACTCTGGTCCTGACTAGTTCTAAGTTTTTGTCCTGTGTTGCTGTCCTCTGTATCCATGACATATTCATTTATAAATGTGATAGCCTACTTATTTTTTGCATTAAATTATATAAAGTATCAATAACCAGTCTTTAACAATGCAGGTATTGCTGCACTCTCAGTTATAACTGCTCAGTAGTGTTGTTTAGTTATAGTTAACCGTTAAGCAAAATGATAGCTAACGTTACCCACATTAATTGCAACACCTTGCCAGGATGCAGATGGACTTGTTTTTTATGATGATCAAATAATTTTTTTCAGGCAAAGAAGTCCACTAATACGTTTTGGAACAGGCTTGCTTAGTAAAGGTAAGAATGGATGAGTTGATTTTGTTCATGGTTGATCAAGAGGACCTCCGATTTAAACACTGCTCTTTATATGGATGTCTGTGGTATTGTACTGTAGGTCATAACCATTTTCAAAACAGTCATTTTTCCTTTCTCCCATTTAGAAATACTGTGTCACACATCATCTCTTGTGCTTGTCTTCATGGCCAGGCGATTATCACATACTCAGGTTACACTCCCCTTGCTATTGACCCTTATTCACACTTTTTAATCTTTTCTTTTTGAATTAAAGGAATAAATAATTATTAGTCTTTGTATACTCTACCTGCTTCATCTAAAGTGATTGGTGTTATATTTGGTAACAGTGATTAATTTAGGATCTAATCTCTCATTCCAGTATGACCAGCAGGCGGCCACTGCTGCTTCGCAGACTTTTCTGTCGGTGCTCAATCGCACAATAGAAAAACCCAGGCAGGAGAGTCAGGGCATATCTCCTCCTGTAACTGTACAAAATGAGATGTCCAGGTAGTGTAGGCAGCCACCAATATTGCATTTATTTTTTATGTCAGCCATGTGGGTCGTAGGGGATTTGTGAGATATTATTCCACATAAATATATATATATATATATATATATATATATATTTTTTTTTTTTACTGTGACCTCATTTAGTAAAATTTTACAAACAAGGCTTTCACATTTTTTGACTTTTTGTAGATCATTCCCTGGATTTTTCAAAAGAAAAGCTGTGGAAAAACACGTAAATAACAAGAAACAAAAGACATGGAAAGGATTTGACATGGCCTTTTTCTTACTGAGTGACACAGCAGAAACCACACCGACAACACAAGATGAACTGGAGCTACTACAGGCAGGGCTGGGAAAGAGGACTCTTTTGATCAGTAAAGATTTAAGCCATGAAGAGGTGAGGAGAAGCATCTTTCTTTATCTCCCCCTACCTCTTTAATCATTGCCTTCTCCAAGATATATTTTTACAGATATACATACACTACCGGTCAAAAGTTTAAGGTCGGTAAGATTATTTATGTTTTTAAAAGAAGTCTCTTCTGCTCCCCAAGGCTGTAATTTTTTGATAAAAAATACACAAAAAACACAGTAATATTGTGAAATATTATGACTATTTAAAATGACTTTTTTATGTTAATCTATATTAAAATGTAATTTATTTAGAATGTAATATGATGATTTTATGCTCCGAAAACATGTATGATTATTATCCATGTTGAAAACAGTTTTTTACATTTTTATTTCAGGATTCTTTGATGAATAGAAAGTTCAAAAGAACAGCATTTATCTGAAATGGAAAGCTTTTGTTACATTAAACACTACCCTTTAAAAAGTTTGGGGTCAGTAAGAATTTGTATTTTATTTTGTGGGGAAATAAATAAGAAATCAAATAAGTTACATTTATGAAAAGTTACAGTAAAGACATTTATAATGTTAGAAAAGATTCTAATTAAATAAATGCTGTTCTTTGAACTTTCTATTCATCAAAAAATCCTGAAATAAAAATGTAAAAAACTGTTTTCAACATGGATAATAATCATACATGTTTTTGGAGCATAAAATCATCATATTATAGTGATTTGTGAAGGATCATGTGACACTGAAGACTGGAGTAATGATGCTTAAAAAAAAATCAGCTTTTTTCAGAGGAATAAATTACATTTTAATATATATTAACATAAAAAAGTCATTTTAAATTGTCATTATATTTCACAATATTACTGTGTTTTTTGTGTATTTTTTATCAAAAAATTGCAGCCTTGGTGAGCAGAAGAGACTTCTTTTAAAAACATAAAAAATCTTACCGACCTTAAACTTTTGACCGGTAGTGTACAATAATTGTTGTGAATGGTAAATGGACTGAACTTATATAGTGCTTTGTCTTTATGTGTGTAGTTGTCCAATTTACTGGAGAGCACTTACCCGAAAATGACAAGTCTTGAAGGAGGATGGCTTCTATATAAAGCAGCTGGTATGTTAAACAATACATTCGATCAAAGGTAGAATCTGTAGTTTTTCCATTTCTGTTTGTAAACAGTTTAATATTACATGGTGGTTGGGGGGGAGGTGGGTGGGGGGATCCAGAAATGTCCCAAACACACCAAAACAAAAAGAAAAGACGAATCACAGTCAGGGGGTTGCAAACTCCCTGACTCAAGCGCTTATTTTCAGATGAAAAACTAAATAATCATTAAGGTGATGATACTTTTCCTCATGTCAACATTTTTCACATACAAGTATGCCATGAATTGGTCAATTTACTCTGGCTGGCTAAGCACACTGATGTTGATATACCTTGTATGCAGGCACTACTTTTAATTCCCTTAAAACTTGAATTTGCAGGTGGGCATGGAAGGAGGAGAATGACCGCTGTCGCCTTAGAGTCAGAGGGATACACTGGCTCTGTTCTCAGAAGCGCCTCTGCAGGAGGGAAATTTATGTTATATATTGCTCCTCTCCAAGAGAAGATTGATATGACACCACTGCCAATGGATGCTCCAGAGTTCAGTCTTATGCCAAAGGCGACATGCACACAGTGCAAAATGGTCATGCCTTTGCAAATGCTAGCCCTGCATGTGCAAGGTGATTGTGAAGGGACATCTCAGACAACTCTTTGTGATTCAGAGGTGAGATGCCTGCCTTGTCACATTTTTCCACTTAATGCAAGTAAAGATGGATGTTGCCACCATGCCTCCAAACGAACTGTTTTCAAAACTATCCCTGAATATTCCTGGAAAATGGTGTCATTAATCCAGAAGTGAATCAAAACTATCCCAAAATCCATGTGGTGTTTATTTTTTCTACAATTGTTATCATCTGTATTGGCATACAATAAATCATGATGATAAAATTTAGTCATAATAAATTTTAAAAATTGATTTGAAAGATGAATTTAAATATTACAAATACATAGATCAAAGATGATTGCCTGATACCCATATCTATAAGAAAACCTGGCTTAAAAAAGTTTATGTTGCAAATTGGCAACTCTTGGTTTGTATTTAAAGATGAACTGAACTGAAAAATTTCGACGTTGAAAACGTGTTGTTTATGACAATTAAAAGTAAATTACACTAAACATTTTTTTAAAATATATATTAATATAGCTTTTTTAAGCAACGCAAAATTGCGCTTGTTTGCGCTGGCAGTTCCGATGACGTCACTGGCATGGTAGGACCCGCGGAACGCCATAGACAACAGCTGTAGGTCCTGTATACACAGACGAAAATGAGCGCTTTTAACGGCATGGATTACGCATTTGAGCCCGTGAGGGACAGGCCGGTAGTATCTGACTACCACCACATGGAGGACGATCAGTTTCAGGCTTCACTTGCAGTACAGGATCGTTTGGGGGAAAGTGACTGTGGGCGCGAGCGCTGTGGAGCATAGACACTGCACGGAGACGATCTGTTGCAGAGAGGTCAACATGGACATTTATTGATAGGCGAAAAATGCATCACCATGCACCGTTCATTTCGGATGCTGTTCGGTGAGAGAAACGTGTTGAAGGAGGCTATGCTGACGCTAATGGATGTCCGAGCTGAGACGCGAGCGCCCCATCAGTAGCAGGGTATTTTACGAATAGGTGACGGCTGGGCTAACTTGTTACACTTTTTTCAGATTGTTTAGATTAACAGCTTACTGGCAGTTCACTCTATGGGCGAGGGTGCATTTAGAAAGGAGAAAATCCCATCCTTTACAGTGAACTATACATCAGGGATCTTTTCCCCCTCACCCGAATATCAAGGATTCGAGTAACGTTAACGTGATGCATTGAACTTGTAACTTGTGTAAATAAAACATTTCATGCATTGTCAGACGTTTCATGTACTCATTGACGAAAGTACACATCTCTAAATAGTGTGTCGCTAAAAAATCTGTTTACAAGCTACGGCTGTTCTGCTGGTGCGGGTAGGCAGCCGAGTGGCTTACCATGCCAGTGACGTAGTCGAACGTTGAAATCCAACATGGCGGCGCCCGTGTAACAAAAACAACACTTTTAATGTACCATTTTATCCCTTTTAACAAATTCTGCCATTTTAAAAATTGTACCAATGAGAATAAATAAAATACATCTGTTATATCACCTTTTCTCAAATTTCAGTTCAGTTCATCTTTAATAATAAATGACTGACAACTGCCAATCAGGTTATCTGACACATTGTATGGCTGCATTTTCAGCAAGAAGATGAGGAGCTTGATTCTCCCATTCCTGTGACCTTTGATTCTCCCATTCCTGTGAATGTAGTGCCATCTTCAAACAAGGTGTGGTTCTATGTAGGACAGAATAATATTGCTATAATTTGTTTATATTTTTATTACTCCAGATTTTGAGTGAAAACATAAATGAGCATTTACCATTTATGATGAGGGGGTTTGCTATCAAAACGTAAACTAATTCTGTCTGTACATCTTCCTATTTAGCCAAATAAGATAATATGCCCGATATGTAACAAATACTACCCAATCCATAACATTGAGTTCCACGCTAGTATCTGTGGAGAGAGGTACGTCAAGTCACTTAATAACATCAAATATTTTGGTTGGCTGTGTTTAGTTGTAATTCGTTGTAACTTTCATTAGTTATAGTCCTGTAAGGAGCCCAGATGATGGACCTGAAAGTCCCCATGATCTGCAAGAGCCAGCACAAAATCCAATAGATGACATCTCATGGTACAAAAAAGGGATCTTGAAAGTTTGATTTATCTGCCAAAATATATTTAGATTTTTAAGATGCAATCATTTATTTTAACAGTGAAGAAGATGTTCTGCGTTGGGTTGACTCAAAAGTTGACAGGGGGAAGAGCTTCAACATTTGTGTCTCGAGGGACAACATGCTAGAGAGAGGTCTAAAGCTTTGGCAGCGGCAGAAGACTGGAGGTCCAGCAAACGAGTTAAAAATCACCTTCATAGGAGAAGCTGGCATCGACACCGGGGCATTAAGAAAGGAGTTCCTGTCTGGTAAGTAGTAAGCCACTCAAAAGGGTGTAATACTTGGAAATCAACAATGAAAACCCATTGACTGAGGTTGTTCTCTGGTTTATGTCCACAGAGATGGTTGCTGGGATAGAGATGCGACTCTTTGAAGGAGGGGAGAAGGGGAAGATCCCAAAATACTCAATCACTGACCTGGACAAAAACCATTTCAAGTTTGTCACTTTTATTTATTTTCTCATATTAACGCTATTACTTATTTACATGTGCTTACACAATGGTGTATACTATAATGGTGTACTATGTATACTATTGTGTGTCCAACTACTCACTGGGATCCAAAGTGATGTAAACTTAGAGTTCCTACAACACAAGCAAAAACTTTTGTAGTATATCCTATTCTTGGTAACTTGATATCTCAGGACAAACAGCTTGACACAATTTCATTAAATGTGGCCAGAAGGTGCTGTTGGACTCTGAACTAAGATTTTTGAATTGAAAGGTCAAGGTGCATGTAATCTCACAAGGTGGTTTTAGTCTGAGCAATGTGATCTTTGAGATGTCTTGATAATTTAATCACAATTATCTTAAATATCTGCTTTCATATTTAAAATATATTCCCTCAGTCTTCGCTACATGAGGTAAACAGAGGATGTTGGCCTGGATGGCAAACTGTTACTTGAGGAATATTATACTCACATGGCAGCATTTTCAACAAAAACCTTTCTCTTGGAAACATATTGATGGGAATGGCCAGAATGAAAAAAGTAGGTCGATTCATAATTTTGGCATAACATTACACTTTTATTCCCCCCTCTTATATACAGAGTTGCTGGGGAAATATTTGCAGTGAGCCTAGGCCAAGGTGGGCCGCCTCCACGCTTTCTTCAAGAGTGGTGTTACCAGTTTTTGGTGACTGGGACACTGAAGGACATCACAAAAGAAAACGTGTATGATGCAGAGTTATCCACATTAATCGAAAAGGTGTGTTTAAAGGGATAGTTCACTTTGAAATTAATTGTTGGTATGTATGTACCTCAAGGGCTTCCTAGATGTAGGTGTCTTTGTTTCCACAGTATCTTCAATTTTGATAATTAACCGTTGTTGTCTGTCAGTCATACACTGGAGGTGCAGGGGGTCAACCTCAAAAAGCATGCACAGAGAGTCAAAATTAAACATGATTTAATGACTCGTAAATGTAAGTACACATTGATGGCCTAAGACACGAAACAAGCGGTTTGTGTGAGAAAACCAACAGTATTTATATCGTTTTTACCTCGTGTAATCACAGTGACGCCCAAGTGATCTGAATCAGTTTTGCAGTGTCCACTTGAACCGAACTGAATCAGTTCAATGTTACGCCGGAAGTGATCGCTTGCGTGTGACGTCACTCAATATTTACACGGAGATTTTGGAAGTTTTACCTTTTACTAAACATATTTAGATATCCCGAAATCGTCTTCCATTGCGGGTTTCCCGTATATCTAAATATGTTTAGTGAAAGGTAAAACTTCCGAAATCTCTGTATAAACAAAGAGTGACGTAGGCGCGCAAGCGATCACTTCCGGCGCATGTGCTGACCGAAGCACCCTGCTCTCAGATCAGTTGGACGTGGATATGATTACACAAGCTAAAAACGATATAAATACTGTTGGTTTTCTCACACAAACCGCTCGTTTCGTGTCTTAGGCCATCAATGTGTACTTACATTTACGAGTCATTAAATCATGTTTAATTTTGACTGCTCTTTGAGGTTGACCCCCTGCACCTCCAGTGTATGACTGACAGACAGCAACGGTTTTACCTAAAAATATCAAAATTGAAAATACTGTGGAAACAAAGACACCTACATCTTGGATGCCCTTGAGGTAAGATAAAACATATCAAAAATTAATTTCAAAGTGAACTATCCCTTTAAGTCTCAAGCACATATCCTTTCTATTATGAAAGTGTTGTGTGAAAAATATATATATTTTTTTAAATAATTTTTGTAAAATATGCTTTTAGATTGAAAATGCAACTGATGTGACGCAGTACACAGAGGAAATCCTCAACTGTGGATACACTGGCCCCATCACATTGGAGCATCAAGACAGTATTGTAAGGTATATGCATTGTTTTTTCCATAGCTCACCAAATGTATCATGGATTTTTACCAAGGTGTAGCGAACAAGCTTGGGTCTACAGATGAAGAGTTAAGGTCACTGGGCCTCATTCACAAATCGTGCTACACACAAATCTGTGCTTAAACATTGCGTACAAACGTTTGAAGCCAAACACTGGGAGTCAGCAATGTTTTCAAAAAATTCTGCTGTAAAATAAGCACTAAAGTCAATGTCCAATGTCTATCTTGTTTTTGTTAGAGCTGTTTTGCTACATGCCACCACGAAGCGTACACCAATGCTTCAACAACTGCGAGAAGGCCTTGAACTCTATCAACTGCTGTCAGTTATGCAAAGGAAACCCAAGGAATGTCGGGATCTTTTCGTGATTGGGGATGATGACAAGGTAAAATACACAAGACGGGTGCTCATAAAGCAAAGACGTATGCCACATGAATGCTTTTCAAACTATGTCTTGCTCACGAGCCTAAAGCAAGGGAACTTTATTTAAATAGTAAAGTTAAAGCACAAAGTGCAATGGGGTAGCAGGGTTCGCTGTTGCCTATCTCCAGCATTCACTGGGCGAGAGGCGGGGTACACCCTGGACAGGTCGCCAGTCTGTCGCAGGGCAGAATAGAAACATTAAAGTCCAAAACCTGTAGGTCTCACACCCCTCGCTTTGAGCTGGCTTTCTGTGTTGCCTTGTCCCCCTTCTTTGACAATTAATGGAGTGGGCTTTTTTTTTTAAAGATTTTTATTGGTTCCGACCTATAATAACTGTACTGTTGAGTTTAAAGTGGTTCATTATTTCATCTCCCCACTATTTTACTCGTGATCTAACGACAAATGATAGCTAACGACTTGTGACATTTTAGGATTAGATTCCAATTTAAATATCACATCTCATACTGGTTTCTGTGCTAAAAAATTTTGGAAATGCTTTTGTCTGTCTTTATTTATAAGATGCAATCCAAAACGAACCAGCCCAATGTACTTTATTGTTTCAAGGTTGATTCACATTACATCATCTCCAGCCTGGCTCCAGTGATGAGTGATACTGGATCGCTAAAACACAAGACAGAGGCACAGATACTAGAGTTCTTTCAAGATTTCCTTCTCGCCCTGGAGGGTATGTATTGGCAGTATATTTTTACATGTAAATAGCAGAGGTACTCTGTCTGCAGCAGCTGATTTGAAAGGATAGTTTGAATTTTTTGACATAACTCTGTATGACTTCCTCACCAGCAGCTTTAGTGCATCAACAGTGACCAGGCTACAACTTTGTCCTGTTAGCTGAGATTTGTCTAATTTTCATTGTTAAACAATAGCTCCCAGCTACGGAGCCCCCCTAGTCCCACTTTGGCAAAAAAAACATTATTATAACTATCTCGTGGCCTCAAGATATTAACTTGTAGCCTCAAGATAGAGTTAGTATCTTGAGGCCACGAGTTACTATTGTGACGAAATCATACAACTTCATGTCAAAAAAACAGAACCAAACCTTTAAGGTCAGATGCAAGTAAAATGCATACTGGGAGTGTCACTATCATATAGGTATGTGCTTCTACCAGTGCAGCTCCCCTCGCTTTTGGTAATTTCTCTGATGGATAACATTGATGCAGCTCAGTTATTTTGAATGAAAAATGTGATTTCAAAGTGAATTTTGAAATTTTTCACAATTTTCTTGCATTTGACTATGTATATCTAAAGATGGGGACGCCAGTCAGCCTGAGGAAGAAGACAATGGATCACCTCTCTCTGTTCCTCGAGTGATGCAATGGCTGACAGGGCAGGCTCACAGACACCTGCTGGTTTCAGAAAGGCGGAATTTTAAAATCAAAGTTCTTTTTGATCACACTTGTCTTGAACGCATGCCAAAGCACACAGTGTGCTACCCTGTTGTGAGTGCATGTAGCACCACAATAACATTTCCCACAGTCCATCTGAAGGACAGCGAAGCATTTAACTCCAACCTTGAAATTGCAATTAGATATGGTTCCAGGTTTGATAGGGTTTAACTTTGTTTAACTTGTTTTACTAAAGCTGATGTGTTAAGTCAGTTTAATTTTAGTTCGACCCTCATCCTCTCAAACTATTATTAATCAACACTACTGCAAAATGTCTCATGTTGTCTGCTGGGTGTTCTGTTATTTTCTTGAAACCATGTATTTTTTTTCATAATATTTGCTAACATGGTCTTGCATATAGAAAGGTTCTGAGATATACTGTACAATTAATGGTATACCAGCATTGACACCCCCTCCTTCTCTGAAGAAAAATTTAACATGACAGGATCATTTCAATTGGCAACATGCTCAAAAGCTGTTTCGTCTCATGAGTGTTATACACTATTCTCAAATTTATACAAAGCAAAATTGAAAAACATTTCCTTATTTGGTATTTCTGCTTGTTTCCCAGATAAGGATGGGTATGGCATTTGCTATTAAGTGTTGACCGCTCCAGAAAGTGTCAAGAGGTGTTACAAATTGTGTTGAAGTTATAGTCGTTTGTTACTATAATAATTGTTAATTATCATTATTATTAGAATTTGATCCTATGATGATAATGTATTTTATTGTCATATGAAAATCTGTTTTAATAATTGGTATACATACAGTATTTTTCACTCAGGGTTTTTAAACTCAAGCAGGTCCCAAACTTAATTGATTAGAATATTCAAATGTTCATTGCAGCCGGGCGATTCAGGTTCTACTGTCGAGTCATTATTATTCTGTATTTTGCCCCAACATTGAAATAATGTTGAATTAAAGAGTAAGTTCTCTTCAGTATATGAGGGTCTGATGCTTCTGATTGTGATTTTTTTTTTTATGTTTAGAGACGTGTGAATATATAGAAGACAATGAACATGTTGATCTCACAATGGAGAAATTCACTTCTGCATCTTAACCCAGACCCTCATGGAGCAGTGGGCTGCCACTGTGTGACACCTGGGGAGCAATCTGGGTTTAAGGGTCTTGCTCAGGGAGCCAGAGTGCAGGCAGTTTGGATCAAACCGGGTACTTGCATCCTTCTCAGGTTGTAAGTGCGCTGCTCTAACCACTAGGCCAACACTCCCCCCAAATATGATATTCAAAGCTTTACTCAGCAGACGCTTTATGTTGATCAAATTTTCCCTTCGTGCAAGGCCGTGGTAAATAGGAGTGCTGACTGTGGTGCAGCGACCCCTTAGAAAAAGTGGCCGTTTCGCCCTAAGATCATTCACTTTGAATGAAAATGTACTTAAACACTTTGTACACATTCAGAGCGGCTTTCCGCCAAATCAACAACACACAGACGAGTGAACTCTCTTCTATTATTAGTCTTTGGCAAATCATGTCATAACACGCCGATCTACAATTGGATATTGATGTTTCATTCCTAATATATTAATTATGCTTGTTTGTTTTACAGCTATACAAAACATCTTTACTTTGAAGCTAACCATACATAATGTATTCAAAAAAACTGATCATGTCATCACATGTCAGGCCCTAACTCAGCAGTAAGACTTTGCAATCCAGTTTGGACGCAATTCCATGTATAACTGACAGCAGGTCTGTTCTGCGACATGGAGGCGTGCACATTTTTTTATTCTGAACTTTGAAAAGCTTTGTGGAGACAGACAGTAATGTTAATGTATTGACCTACAAATTGCAATCACTACTCAAAGAAAAAAAATCTTTAAAATGAATGTTCGGCATAACCTAATGTTTGTGCTGTCACCTTTTATTCACCCCACCCCTGCTATATAATTACATATTTATATGGTAATTTTTTTTATTATAAAACACTTTATCATTGCATGTTTTTCTGAAAAACAACCCGGTCCAAGAGATTTTTTTTTTTTTTAATGTTCTAATTAGCATTTAATCATAATTTGTTTTTTGGTCACATGGACAGCTAGCAGCAACACAAACAGCAGCTTGGAGAGCTCCACAGCACACATTCCACACAGTTCCTCTATTAACTTTCATATTTATAACAAATACATCTTGGCTTGGGGGAACATCACAATATAGAAATGAAAGATCAACACTAGTTATCATTTTAGGATTTTAAAGATCCTTTCACTTATTCATTGTAGATCAAAAATTACCATTTAAAAATAATATGAACAACCAATATCTTCACATTTCAAAAGTTCACTTATAAAACAGCAATGCACACAAGCGATAACATTTCATATATAGTTGTATTTTCAAATTTACTATACAGAGTCGTGCCATGTTACAACATTGTATTTTACTGCCTTTACTTTAAGACCTCACTCGGTGAGTAAAGGAAGTGCAGAAATTCAATAACAGGAAGGCGGGGACCAAACAATGGTGAAGTTATGGACATAGAGCAAGCTCCAGGGGGTAATCACTAAGGTGACATAGTTATCCATCAGGAAGCCCCAGGCGTGTTATGGCTGTCAAGCAGAACACATATGTTAAATTTTGGACTTTGACAGAAAATACTTAACTGCCTGTAGTTTAAAGTTTTAAGGTGTATATGAGTAACCATGTGTTAGTTATACCTTCTTTCAAAGATGAGTGGTGTCTGAGTAGTGTCTGGCCATTTACACATGGGCTGTGAGCATCAACATACAAAGGTTGGGTTAGTTTTTTTAGAATGCTTTGAGAAAAATGTTTCAAATGTTTTTCCAAGTAATTTGTAAAAAGTAAGAGTGGCAGATAAGCTCACATATAAGGCACTTTGCATTTTATGACTGAAGCATGAAACTATCTACAGCATGTCTGTACACCATAGGGTTTTCTACAAGATGTGGAACCACTTCTGAGTTGGCATGAAACTTTTTAGAAGCTGTGCACATTTCAGGTAGTAAGTCATTTTTTCACTTTTTTGCAGGCATCTAGCCAATTAACCAAGGTGAATTCTTGCAGAACCCACTATCTATTATAACATTGCTTTAATATGTAGAAACATTTGTAAAAGACATGACAGTTCAGTTAATTTGGGAATACAGCCATAGAACGGATCGACACAATAGCGCACGCACCATCCTCGCGACGCACCAACACTCGCATCCCCGCCAGCTGTCCACAGTAACACAGGAAAAAAATCCTGGTGAGAATCCTGCTAGTGGCTAGTTTGTTGCCCAAATAAGAGACTTTAAGGTCTAAACAAGCACTTACATTTATAAGTGACTTAACTTACATGATGTGTGTGTCAGCCAAGGTAATCGTGAAAACAAAAAGACTATGCTCTAGAGGAAAGAAGAGAACACAGAATAAGGCAAGACTTGTGATTGGTTGACAGGACAATGCTATATGATATTAGAAAGCTAAATAAAATACAAACAGCAAGATTAGTTGTTGTCAGAAGGACTTTCAACTAAAGAAGTATTTTCCTGTAGATATCTATGGGGGGGGGGGGGGGGGTGTTCACCGTCGTCACATTCTCGGTGGTAACCCGGATGAGCGGCCATTATGGAGGCACTCGGATGTAAACAACAGTATGGATTGCACTGTTTATGAACACATTGTAACACAGGAAAAAACCCGTGGTAGATGCGAAATCATATAGAGATGGACTCACCGAGCGCATCGGCGAACGTTATCAACTAGCCGTTCGCGCACTTTGCTATCCTGTCTGAATATATTTAGATATCTAACCTAACACCATCACAAAACGTGAACTAAGTTAGTAAGCTTACAATTTAATGTAAATATCAACTAGGGATGGCTGACGCGAAACAGACGTTCCGAAGCTTTGCGAGATCCCGAAGCAAAAATGATTCGAAACACTGATCCGAAGCGTGATTCAAAACACCCACAGTCACGTGACAAAGGCTAAATGAAGCTTCTGTTTCATCAGGTGTAGTGCTCCGCCGAATCAGGGTTTGATTGATAGGTCGGTCGGGAAGGATCGCCAATGGCGCCACCAGGGGGTGGCCATGGCCACCCCTGGCCGACTCCTGGCCACCCCATTGGCCACCCCAATGGCCAGTATTAATTTTTGTAGCATCAGTTATGCATTTTATAAATAAGTCAAAAATATTCTTAAGTAAAAGAAGACGGGGAATTATGTGTCGTGACGTGCTTTTTTAAGTGCCAAATGGTACACTGTTACAGCAGCTTTTAGGTGTGTTGCCACGTTTGGACAGGCAGGGATGCTAACAGCGCGCTTTTCGGCGCCTCCCGCTTTTTTCACGTCAGTTTGGGTGACAAAGTCATCTGAAGTCATTCCATAGCTTAATGTGAGGGAAAGAAGTATATTTACATCATTAAAGTATAAACTCGTTTTCCCTCCTGCGACTGTCAATCATCTCCATTCATATTCAAACAGCACGCGCGCCTCTTGGATGCACGGTAAAACTCTCTCCAATATGATATATTGACATTATAAATGCATGATCTGTAGATAAAAGTCTGTATATTCGCATAAAATTACTTTATTTTCTTGGAGTTTGTTGCTGTTTTTAAGCGACTCACTACCGTGTTCTGTTAGATCACATACATATCACAAGGATTATGAATCGGCATCAAACGCACAATAACTGTGAAACAAAGGAACAAATCGCACTTGGATTTGTGCGCTCAACATTTTTTCGATTTGTGACATGAGCTTTTAAATGCACACTTATGAAGCGCAGTGCTGCTGCACACTGTGACTCCATGTTGCTTTGAGCACATCATTCTGCACCCGCGATGTTTTTCATGTAATCATGCAAGAACGGGCTCAATCATGGGTTTTCGCACTGAAATATTATTAAAAGCCAATATATTTTGTTATACCTAGCCTGCTCAATACATTTTAAATAAGCATAATTTAATTGTATATAATTTATTTGTAGTTTAGGCTATGCACTTCTGAATTCTTGACAGTAATATATAAATATAAAATTGTGACATGATTGCCTGATTGAATTTTAAAAGAGAACTAATAGTAATTTGTTTTTATTAACATATTTAGATTTTATAAATTTACTGTGCAGATTTTTTCAAGAATTACTTTTTGCTGCTGATGTATACACTCATTAAGTGTATTAAAAATTCATAATACATGTATGTAATATTTAAAGGTGTTAACTGTAATCTTACACTGCAAACTAATAACTTAAAAATGATTAAATTCATCACAATTATGTAAGTATCTGGAAATTTGCTGTGGGGCAAGGACCCTTATATATCATATAATATATATCATTATATACAATGTAATATATATTAGTTGGGCCCTACTAATATCATTAGTAACATTAAATATTACACAATAAACCAAAGTATATCAGTAGGAGTTTCCTTAAGTCTTTCTGATAGGTTTCTACAGGCTGGTTTATTACAACAGTAGAAAACAATTCTGAAATTATGGTTTATACTGTAGTTTTGGTGTGCCACCCCAAGATTTTAACTGGCCCCATCTGGCCACCCCTACGAAAAATTTCTGGAGGCGCCACTGAGGATCGCGTGAGCAAAGTGCACACAGAATGCCTATTCTTAAAGTCTTGTGCTGTTTTATGAAGGCAAACACCCATATAATGGTTTCGATTTAAGTTAATTGGCAAAATATAACGCTAGAGACAATGTTAGTTTATACTTTTTACATCTCATGTTCGGCAAAAGCCAGACTCGAACTCGAGCACATTAATCGCTCTTTCAAGAACCATGCGCTCTACGATCTACGCCACTGTAGCTATTCGTGATAGGCCTGTTTTTGCTTAAAACACCCCCCCCCCCATACACATACACACACACACACACACACACACATATATATATATATTATCTCTAGCGTTATATTTTGCCAATGAACTAAAATCGAAACCATTATATGGCTTTTTGCCTTCATAAAACAGCAAAAGACTTTAAGAATAGGCATTCTGTGTGCACAATATCTCAGATTAATAGAAACAACAGAAGAGAAATTAATATTTTTAAATAAAAATCTATAAGAAAGTGAGACATTGTGGCTTGATTTGTTTTATTAATATTAATTTTTCATGACCAAAATAACATTATGCAATGTGAAGAGACTACAGGTTACAAGCATCATATATTTAAAAAATACAATAATAAAAAAACTCATTGTTGTAAAGGTTGTTTCAGATCAACACCTGCAATTGACCACTAGGTGTCACCATGGAGACGGGTGTCGGATTGATTCGAAGCCTCGAATCAATATAGCACATTTGCTTCATCTGTTTCATTGCTTCACAAAGCCTCGATCTGCCCATCACTAATATCAACAGAATAGGCTAATAATATGACACCCATTATTTTCAACCTGTTCTACTTACCGACAACTTCACGGCTGCTCCCTCCAGTCTTGCTGGCAAAAAGCTTGCTGGCGAGTGGCGCGAACATGACTTCATTGTCAGAAAGATGTCGTTGGTGTAGACACTTGTCAATCAAACATGTCTGACCAATGGAGAAGCACCCGCCCACTTCGGAACGTTTGTTTCAAAATGATTCAATCAAAAAAAAAATTGAACTTCAAAACTTTTTGCACTTCGAAAAAAAAAAATGATTCAATCAAAACAATCTGAACTTTTCTTTCTTTAACACATTTTCTTTAATTCCCCTTTTTATTCACGGGTTTTTTTTTTTTTTTTGCATTTGAACAGTTTTTTCTTTGATTGAAAATATTTTTTTTTTGATTGAAACAACTTTTTTGGGATTGAATTATTAAGACACAAATGTCCTACCCATGTATGGCCCAAACACAAAAAAGATTACTTCAATCAAAGAGAACGTCTTCAATCAAAAAAAAAAAAAAGTGTTCAAAAATTCAAATGCAATTTATGGAGTCTCAAATATTTTATTTGCATTCAAAAACGATTTTCTATATTTGAAAATGTTTATCTTTTCATTGAAGTGACTTTTTTATTGATTCTGTTATTTGTTTGTTTGAAGCAACTTCTTTTTTTGATTGAATGATAAAGACACAAATGTCCTACCCATTATATGGTCCAATCAAAAAACAATGTTACTTTAATTAAAAAGGTTGCTTTAAACAAAAAAACCCGGACTTCTATCAAAGAAAACATTTTCAATCAAAGAAAAGCAGTTTTCAAATGTATTTTTTTGAGTCTCAAATATATTTTTGGATTCAAATACTTTTTTTCTTTGATTGAAAATTTTTTTTTTCATTGAAGTGAAGGTTTTTTTAATTGAAAATATTTTTTTTGATTGAAGCAACCTTTTTTTTGATTGAATAATAAAGACACAAATCTACCTTCATATATAACCCCCATAAATACACACACTTCCTACAGGTTTAGCGTAGTGGGGACCTTGTCTTGTAAGTAATCAATTATAACTAATTTTTGTAACTCTTTTGTTATAGGCTACATGCAGCAATGATGATGAAGACATGGTGACCATAAAGAACTGCTCTGGGGATTCTGGAACAACTGTTGGCGTTTCACGACACACTGTTGAGGTACATATATTTAATATCTCTCTATCTAACTCTCTCTCTCTCTCTCTCTCTCTCTATCAGTCTGTCCGTCTCTCTCTCTATCAGTCTGTCCGTCTCTCTCTCTCTATCAGTCTGTCCGTCTCTCTCTCTATCAGTCTGTCCGTCTCTCTCTCTATCAGTCTGTCCGTCTCTCTATCAGTCTGTCCGTCTCATCTCTCTATCAGTCTGTCCGTCTCTCTATCAGTCTGTCCGTCTCATCTCTCTATCAGTCTGTCCGTCTCATCTCTCTATCAGTCTGTCCGTCTCATCTCTCTATCAGTCTGTCCGTCTATTATATTTGGTCTCGACTCTTACACACTGTTTCTAATGTATTGTACGTAGTGGGGACCTGTAGTGTGTCAGAAATGCTATATAACCCCCATAAATGCACACACTTCCTACAGGTTTAGCGTAGTGGGGACCTTGTCTTGTAAGTAATCAATGGGCTCTATGCACGGCGGTATTTCCGGTGAAGGATTAAGGATGCTATGGAATTAATTTTGAGCCAATAAAAATGAACGTAACTTTTCAAGAAATCAACGAAAATATAAATTGAAACTGAAAAAAATATCTTTGAAACTGAAAAAGAATAACTCACCAGCAAATTTATTGACTTCGTTTTTAGTACACTGCATGTTTTGCTAACTATTTCTCATATTTCTTTCGCTGATCTGAACTTACAAATGCACTTCTAGAGTTTTCATTTACGCTTCTGACATTTTCGTTTACGCTTCTGAAGTTTTCGTTCGCAATTCTGTCCCATACCTACCGTGTGGGCGGGCTTAACAGTGGTTTGCTCTCATTGGCTAGTGAGATTTGGATTGACAGATCCTTGAACAGGAAGGAGAGACTTCAGCGGCGCGAATTTTGGGATCTGTAGACATTCTCTGGATCTGTGTCTAACAACAGTAGCAACACTGTGATATTAAAGCACATCATCGATCAATATTAATAAAACCGAGATGAGTAATAATCAGGAGCGGCACGGAGCGTCATCAACATCCTCAACTGCAGGGCATTCGAGGCAGCCCGAGGTAACGTTAAGTTTAATATCAAATCCATAGACAAATCTAGAAACAAGTTTTTTCTGCTCTGTCCAAGTTATGTCTTTATGTCTAGTAGATCGATTTTGACGTGTTTATATTCGTATTATTCACATGTCTGCAGTGCAATTTTTGTAGTTTGAGTACTTTGATTGCTACCCCCAACATTTTTATTACCTCAACATATGTGATGCGTTCAAGGATGTTACATGATGTAATTTAAGCAAAGATCTCAGACTGATCTTTATTCTGCAGCAAGGCTCAAATGGTGGTGCAGCAGATGCTGCATCAGCTATTCAAAACATCATAGAGGTGCTCCACCAGTCGCTGGGTAAAACCAGCACAAGGCAGAGTCAGAATCAGGGGCAGCGCTCAGGACAGTGCCAGACTGTGGACCAAGAGATGGCCAGGTTTCAGCTTACAGTCATGATTGCAGTTGCAGATTGCAATGACAGTTACTATTTGCAATGCAATTTTGTTCACATGTAGCCTATGCATTTATCAGATGCTTTTATCCAAAGCAACTGGCATAAGCCTACATAGAGTAGCATAAGCAATCTGTCACAGAATGTATGTATGTATATATACCCAGATAGCAAACTGACATTGAATCAACGTGGAAACATGACATCGAAACAACGTTGATCTGACATTGTTTTGCTCATCGAATTAACGTTGAACCAACGTCAGACGCGTCATTCTTTCAAAACTAACGGAAAATCAACTTGAAATCAACGCGTTGTTTAAACGTTATGAAAGCAAACCAATTTTCGATTTTCATTTAGCTTTGAAGAATGCCGCGTCTGACGTTGGTTCAACGTTAATTCGATGAGCAAAATCAACGTTGTTTCAATGTCATGAGAGACGTCGTTTCCACGTTGATTCAATGTCAGTTTGCTGTCTGGGTATATATATATATATATATATATATATATATATAGTTCTAAATACTTGGCTTTTTTTTATTTAATCATCTCTTGAAAGTCTTTCCCAGGATTTTTTAAGCGGGGGTCCAAAAGGCGTTTACCCAGCTGTAGTAAACCAGCCAAGTTCATTAAAGCTTGGAAACCATTTGTGTTTTCAGTGTTTCTTTTAAATAAAAATGTAGAAATGACCCCTTCATCAGCGGAGGAGCTGCAACTCATGCAGGCTGGACTGGGGAAACGAAATCTCTCAATGGCTGATGATTTGACGCATTCAGAGGTTATGCATAAAATATTCATTCATAGCTGATGGATACAATAACTTTATTTGTAATAATAATTTGTTGTAATTGTGGATTTTAGGTTTCCAGCTTGTTTTGTGATACCTATCCCAAAATGAAGTCAGCATCTGGAGGATGGCTTCTCTACAAGGCATCTGGTACTATTTGGACACCACTACAAGTTCTATTTGCAAGTTACAGAGATTCAGAGAATCACACAATGCAACTAGTTTCATGTATATTTTATTTGTTTATGTACGTTTAAATAGGTTGGGATAGTCAATATTCATGTTTTCAGCAATTAAACATCAAAGTGAATACCTGAGAATGAACAGCAAAATAATTAAATAGTACAAAAATGCTGATCATGTCCATATAATGAAATACTTTTTTTTTGTTAAAAACAACACAAAAACACATTACTCCTCTCACGCTTTTGCTATTTGGTTAAAAACAAAATCTTATTTTGCATTTGACTATCAAAAAGTCTACGAGGGAGTAAATATGTGTTTTTAACCTCCAGTATCATCAAATGCCTTTATTATTGACTAATATCAGTGCATTACTAGTATGATTATCAGGGTAATTAATTTGATTAATTTCTTTTACAGTTTATTTTCTGTTTGTGAGGGTATATACATTTCTTTTTTCCATAAACCAGTTTGTAAGACTTTTAAAGGATGATATACAGTATATTGATGATGATGTTGTATAAAAGATTTACATAAGAAGACATATGACTTTGGGCTTCCGGTGACGTCATGGTTGGAACAACAGGTTAGAGACGAGGCTCCGTCAGAAAAAAGTTAGAAAACAGTGACAACTACAGATATATTAAGCTTTCAGCGTGGAAAAGAGCCCGTGAACAAAATGACTACCACATCGAAAACAAGAGGACAAGGAAAAACAGGACATTTGAAAGAATCCGACAATAAACCACCGAGCACGAACAGCGCTAGCTTAGATGCTACTAGCCGCGAAGAGCAGGCAGCACGTGAGGGTGAAATGTCTTTGATACAAGAAATGAGAAAACTCCGCGAAGAAAACAGTCAGGGACATACACAAACAACAAAGACCCTTGAGCGCTTGGAAAAGGCTGTGACAGATATTAAGGAGCAGCTCGGGGACCACCAGCAGAGGATCGGTGAGCTGGAGGGGAGAGTGAGCGATGTGGAAGATGCAGGGGCAGGACAGCACCGTGTGATACGGTACCTGTTTCAACGCGAAAAACAACTCACAGCTGTTTGTGATGATTTACAAAACAGACTGAGGAGAAATAACCTTCGAATATTTCAAATACCGGAGGAGAGTGAAAATAGAGACATTGAGTTTGTGAAAGCCCTGCTTCCCAAAGTACTGACGTTACCACCTAATTTGGACATTAAAATTGAAAGAGCGCACCGTTCACTTCAGTCCAAACCGACAGACCCAGCGGCTCCCCCCAGATCAATCATTGTGAGATTCCTCGACGCAGCGGTGAAAGATATAGTTTTGCAGCAAGCATGGAGCCAAGGAAAAGTGATGTTTCAAGACAAGAGGATTTTCTTCGATCAAGATTACTCTCCTGAGCTACAAAAGAAACGAGCTAGAATTCACGCAGTCGTCAAGCAGCTAAAGCAGAGGGGCATTCAGGCAAAGTGCCTGTACCCAGCACGACTGAGAGTCAAGATGGACTCGGGAGAAAAAACGTTTCCATCGCTGACAAACGCCGCAGACACTTTGAGAGAGATGGGTGTAGAGGTGCAGTGCGGAGAGAAAGAGCGCATCGAGGAGAAACTAACTGGAGGATGGAACATCAGTGCGAAGAAGAGGAAATCCAACATGTTGACAACAGCTGACATGAAGGCTATGATTCAGGACGAAGAAAAGGATGAGTAGTCGGAGTTATAACGTTATATCACTTAAGCCTTATTTCAGTTTGATTTCAGACTAGGGCTGCTAAAGGTACGCACAATGTGGAGTGTGTATGAACAATGCATAGACTGAAAGCAATAACAGCATAATACAAAATGAAAAAGTAAAGTTGTCACAAAGGGTAAAAAAAAAAAAAAAAAAAAAAAAAGGTCTGACGGATTCTTGATGTCTACATGAGTGGCTCGCGCTCATTAAGACCTTTCTTACATGCTAGTGTAATACTGGTCATTATTGCACATTGGGTGCTTTACTCCACAGAGAGACTAGGTCACCACTCTCTGTCCCATTATCATCGGGGGTCAGACATGGGTATAGTTCACTTTCTGTGTCTGGCTGGAAATGTGGAAGTTCTGTTCTATGTTCATAGTGTTATTGTTTTGTTTTATCTTAGGCAGGAAGCACATTTCTTTTTGTTTAACTTTGTACATTTGGAGTTAAATTATTTTATTTGTTTTTGTCTAACAGATGCTTATGAGAGGCTCGGGTTGTGTTATATGAATCAGTATAAATACAAGGATGGCATTACTTAATTTAATTACTTATAACATAAAAGGAATAAATAACCCAATTAAAAGAAAAAAGATACTGGGACAGTTGAAGAAAATGCAGTGCTCCATAGCCTTACTTCAAGAAACTCACCTCACGGAAACAGAACACCAAAAACTAAAAAGAGAATGGGTGGATCAGGTCTACAGTAGTTCTTATGGGAAAAGTAAAAAGAGAGGGGTAGCTATACTATTTGGTAGGTCAGTGTACTTTCATTGTGAAAAGTTTTTCCAAGATACAGAGGGTCGCTATGTTATGGTCATAGGAAGGATTGCTGGTTTAAAATTAACTATTTTGAATGCTTATGCACCAAATGAAGATTGTCCAAATTTTTTCAAAAAGCTTGCACATCTGGTAGCAGATCATGGGGAAGGTTTTTTCTTAATGGGAGGGGACTTAAATTGCGTAATGAATAATAGAATAGATAAATTACCATCATCCCCAAAACCTCAAAGCAGAATGTCGAAAAGTCTAAATAATATTATGAAGGAATTAGGGTTGATAGATGCTTGGCGCTACCTTCATCCAAAAGAGAGAGACTTCACCTTTATGTCACAAGTGCATGGAAGCTACTCACGGTTGGATCATTTTTTGGTGTCCAAAAAAGACCTACACCGAGTTAAAAACTGTGTTATTGAGCCAACAACCATTTCAGATCATAGTCCTGTACAAATGACACTTGATTTGGGATTGGAGCCGGGTATGAAGTATTGGAGAATTAATGTTTCATTATTAACAGATGTTAATATAAGAGAGGAAATAGGGTCAGCAATAAGGGAATATTTCGCTTTGAACGACAATGGAATGGTCTCACCTACTGTTTTATGGGACGCCGGAAAAGCCACAATAAGGGGGAAAATAATATCTATAGGATCAAAGTTAAAGAAAGACAGACTTAAGAAACAAGTAGAATTAGAAACTGAAATCAAGAGATTGGAAATTGAACATAAGCGAAGTGGAAAACAAGAAGTATTTAATAAACTTAAAGAGAATAGAGCTAAGTTAGATGAGATTCTGACATATAGGGCAGAGGGTGCCCTTAGGTTTATCGATAGAAAATACTATGAATTGGGAAATAAGGCTAGTAGGTTATTATCATTTCAACTACAGAAAGCACAAGCTAGTCGAACAATTCCTAAAATTAAACAACCTCATTCCAATGATGTCGAAATGAGTCCAAAAGCAGTAGCAAATACCTTTGCCAAATATTATGAACAATTATATAAGGGTCAACATCAGGAATTGAAAGAAGAAAAAATACATGATTTCTTTAAAAATCTTAAATTAGACAAACTGACGGCAGATGAAGCCTCTGAGTTAGTAGAGCCAATCAGAGAAAAGGAGGTGAAAGAAACAATTATTAAACTAAAAAATAATAAAACGCCAGGAATAGACGGGTTTGCAGGAGAATATTATAAAGTGTTTGTTGATGACCTCACTCCGGTATTATGTAAGTTATATAATTATGTGTTAAATTCAGGGAACCCTCCAGAGTCATGGTCTGAGGCTATCATCACAGTCCTGCATAAGGAAGGAAAAGATCCATTGCAATGTTCTAGTTATCGACCTATTAGCCTCTTGTGTGTGGATTATAAAATATTAACATCTATTTTAGCAACTAGAGTACAAAAATACATGAGGAAATTAGTAAAACCAGATCAGACGGGGTTCATTTCAGGTCGCCAAGGGACAAATAATATAAGGAGAGCATTAAACCTGCAGTCACTCATGGCAAAGGATACTCAAACATCAATGCTTCTCAGCTTAGATGCTGAGAAAGCATTTGATCGGGTAGATTGGCAATTTTTAGAACAAACGTTAACTGAGATGGGCTTCAGTGAAAAATTTACCTTTTGGTTTCGGCTGTTGTATAAGAATCCCAAATCAAAAATTAGAGTTAACGGACAGTGCTCTGACTTTTTTGATATAGAGAGAGGCGTAAGACAGGGTGATTCTCTCTCACCCATTCTCTTTGCTCTCAGTATCGAGCCTCTAGCGGAGGCAATTAGACAGGATGTCCAGATTAAGGGGGTTGAGGATGGTGGGGGGAAAATTCATAAAATCTCCCTTTTTGCTGACGATATCTTGCTCTTTATAAAACATCCCCTTACTTCAATACCTCGACTAATGCAATGCCTAAAAGACTATGGAGACATTTCTGGTTACAAAATTAATCAAAATAAATCAGAGGCAATGATGATATCAGGGGTATGGCCCAAACAACTAAACGAGATAGTGTCATTTCACTGGTCTAAACAAGGATTTAGGTACTTGGGGATTATTATCACACCTGAAAGTACAAGACTTTTTGAGGCGAACTATAGTAAGCTTATTAATCAAATAAGGAGTGATCTAGTTCGGTGGGAAGTTCTTCCTTTATCTCTGTTCGGAAGAGTTGAGACCATAAGGATGAACCTGCTCCCACGTTTCCTATTTCTATTCCAGTCGTTACCCATAAGAGTTCCAATTTCTACTTTCAATATGTTAAACAAATTGATTTCTCAATTTATATGGCAACATAAAAGACCCAGAATTAAACTTAAAACACTTATTTTGGCTAAAAATAAAGGAGGTTTGGCGTTGCCAAATATAAAATATTATTATTGGGCAGCTCAACTAGCAGCAATTGTGACTTGGATCAGTGGAGATGAGGAAGCAAAATGGACTCAAATAGAGCAAGGGGAAGTCAAGGGTGTACAATTGTCTGCCCTACCCTTTATAGATCTAAAACATGTCAATAAAATGAAAATCAAAAATGAATGGATAAAACATACAATAAAGGTATGGGCAGAAGTAAAGAAAATGCTTAAGGATGTTGGAACAATTTCTCGAGCTATGCCCATAGTGGGTAATGTAGACTTTCCACCTTCAATGTGTGACCATGGTTTTAGGAGATGGGCAGTTAAAGGCCTTTTTATTTTTAATCAGCTCTTTGAAGAAGCACACTTAAAGTCTTTCACACAACTACAGGAACAATTCGATCTCCCTTCAAGTGATTTTTATAGATATTTGCAAATTAGGCACTACATTACAAACCATAAAGAAAAAGAAAGAATTGGCAAAATCCCAAATGGTATAGAACAATATTTTATTACAATTTCAGAAAAACGCCTCCCTGTTGGTAAACATGTTTCTCATCTTTATAAAAGATTGTTAATAGGCACGGGTGGAAGCACTTATAATATTAAGGAAAAATGGGAAATAGAAGCTAATACAGTAATAGAGGATGAGTTATGGGATAAACTCTGTTATAGGTGCCATAAGGGAATTAATAGTCAACAGTGGAAGGAATTTGACTGGAAAATTAAAATACGTTATTTTCATACTCCTCTGGTTATTTCAAGGTTTGTAAAAGACCCCTCTGCAGCTTTATGCTGGAGACAATGTGGTAAAACAGGTAACCATACACATATATTTTGGGATTGTCCAGTAATCCTTGCGTATTGGAAAAGTATTAAAGAAGAGATGGAGAAAATTGTAAAAAGAGAAGTTCCCTCGAATGTACGTTTTTTCTTACTGGGTGTCATATCAGTTGATGTTTTCAATGCTGACCAAAGATATATATTACGAGTATTATTACTAATCGCTAAAAAAAATATTACTGCTAATTGGAAGTCTGTGAAATCACCAACTGTAACCGAATGGAAACAGAGACTAAAACAGATTTACATGATGGAAAAAATTACTGCATCATTACAATTGAAAACTGACATTTTTAATCAGAGGTGGCATATGGTTAGAGAATATTTAAATCTATAATCCTTTTTTTTTTTTTTATTTTTTTTTTTTTATTTATTTATTTATTTATTTATTTTTTATTTTATTTTTTTTTATTTTGTTACATTATATATTTTATATCATTATAAAGCTGTATATTATTGTATTATGTTTGTTGAGATGTGAACATTAATACTAGGTGCAGCTATATGTATACCGAATATTTGTATGTATTTGGTTATTTATTTATTTAATTTTTTCCTTATTTTATTCTTGTTATTTTGTCACTTGAAATCTCTTATTGTCTCAGATAATGTTCCTTTTGTTATGTTCTGTGAAAAATATAAATAAAAAGTTCAAAAAAAAAAAAGAAAAACAAATCAAGCTGTTCTCGACCCCCTTCCTGGTGGATGCAGAAGAAGTGGAAGAGAATCTGCAGTTAGAACTGATTGAAATGCAATGCGATGATTCTCTGAAGAGTCAACATCAGCTTCTCTCCCTCGCTGACTTCTATCAGAGTTTGGATAGTGCTAAGTTTCCTGTTCGGCTCAACATACATGTGAACAAACGTTTTCTCTGTTAAATCAGAACAAAAGCAGATTGAGAACCAGAATGGCTGATAGCCATCTCTGTGAAGTCCTTCGTGTCTCAACCACCAAACTTTCTCCTGACATGTCAGCCATCCTTCAATCCAAAGGACAGCATCACTGCTCCCACTGAGTACAATGTTCTTCACATTATAGAATTATCAGTTCACATTAAACAGCAATAAAGCTAAAAGCAGCGCACACATGACCTTGAACCTTGTTGCACCTTCTTCCTCTTTGTCGCTTTTGAATTGTGTGCATTAGTTTTGAAGTATTTTTTTTATTTATGAGAATTGTTCTTTAGGCGAATTAACAGTCTCTTGAAATTGCCTCAGATTAGTCTGTCAAGTCCTGCTAAATATGGCAAACCTTAATTACAGACAGTTTACACATGTTCATGTTTTCAATGAATATAATTGAAAGTAGAACGGGGCTAGTTGTCACAAGGGCTCTATCCAAGTAAATAGGAGGTTTTGAGTAAAAAAAAAAAAAAAACTATCAACATCTGTATTTTCTCCAGCAAGGTTTTGTTTCATCAAAGTATGTTGGTTTTCACTTAACCTTAAAATAAATTAAAAAAAAAATGTATATACTAAAAGTAGTTTTTAAACTGAAAGTATTTTTTTCATAAATATCAACCTGGGGCAAATTGTCACATGTTTTCACTATCCATTGATATGTACATTGATGTTCTTCACATTATAGGTGAGTTACAATGTTAGGACCACCTGTGCCACCTACAGGCCTGTCCAGTGCACGGGCAGTGCAGTTCCAGTTATTAACCTGACTCTTTGCAAACAGACACAACTGACACTGTATTTAATTCATACCGCATTTTTTACTTTAATAATAAACATTTCTTTATTTATTTAAAATGTTAAAACCCAAACTGTTTGTGTGTGTTTCTTTTTTATGTAGAGACCTTGAGTAACAAGCCAGGTCTTAAAAACGCAGTATTCATGTGTCAATATAGTGTGTGGCCCGGCCCACTGTTTATTTTTCTGTATTTGGCCCTCACTAAAAAAAGTTTGGACACCCCTGATTTAGATGATGTGACAAAAATAAGAGTGTGATATTCTCGGCTCTATTTATCATGCACAGATTTAGCGAGTGACTTACTTTGCCACAGCAGTGAAGGACAACTCCACATTCAGACCTGACTTTGCACTGGTCTCCATGAAGGGAACGCCATACTCCTGTAGAGAGAAAGACAACATTTGTCTAATTTAAAATATGCATGCACAAATGATCCATCGACATAATGCATATCACATTTACAAACAGTGAGATCAGTGCTTCAGAAGTCCTTTAAAAGGTCCCTATTATGCCGATTTAAAGGTCTCCTATGACAATTAACACTTTAATTTTCTCATAATCCACATTACAGCATCAGCTCTTTTTTCTCAGGCTATATTTACACGTAAACGATCTGAAGAGAAAAGGCAAAAGTGGCGTGGCGTTTTCACTTTTTATTCTGCGTTTAGACTACCATTTTGGGTGGGAGATCCGCATGCATATGGTGAAGCAAAAGTGTGTGAGATTCGATGTAGTGTGCACTCCAGGCGGCTAGGTGGCGATGTGAAGCACTGCCATACAACCTTCACTGTCAGGCAGACTTTTGCGTTTTTACCCTTTACACGGGAATGCGGCAGTGGAGTGTTTTTAAGGCCCTGTTTACACGAGAACGCTCGCGGGTGAAAACGTAAAAGAAAACGTAAAAATATTTGATCGGATGTGCCTTTTCGTTTACACGGCGACGGCGTTTTTGGGGCTTAAAAAACGCAAAAAAAGTGAAAACACCCTCCAGAGTGGAAATCTTAAAAACGCTCCACCGTCGCGTTCCCGTCTAAAGGGTAAAAACGCAAAAGTCTGCTAGACGGAAGGTTGTACGCCGGCGCGCGGACTTGGTGTTGTTGTGTGGCAGTGCTTCACATCGCCACCTAGCCGTCTGGAGCGCACACTACATCAAATTTAACACACTTTTGCATCACCATATGCATGCGGATTTCCTACCCTATCTCACGACCAATTCGAGTGATTAAAAAGTGGCTAATTCGTACGACCTCACTCGTACAAATTCATACGATTTGTCTAAACCCACGTGATGGTTAGGTTTAGGGGCGTGGTCAGGGGTAAGTCATTCGTACGAATTCAAACGAATTGGCCAATTCGCAAAATATGTACGATTTAGCAAAATCGTACTAATTTGTACGAGTGAGGTCGTATGAATTGTTACGAATTAGCCACCTCGTAAAATTCGTACGAATTCCCGTGAGATCGGGTTGGGATTTCCCACCCATAACGCTCGTCTGAACGCAGAATAAAAAGTGATAACGCAACGCCGCTTTTGCGTTTTCTCTTCAGATAGTTTAGGTGTAAACATAGCCTAAGATTTCGCCGTGTAAACAAAAGGCACATCCGATCAAATATTTTTACATTTTCACCCGCGAGCGTTCTCGTGTAAACAGTGTCATTCGGCCTCTCTAAGCTCCGCCTCTCTGAGAGCTGCTCTGCTGTGATTGGTCAGAAAGCGATCATTATCATATGTGAATCTCAGCTCTTTACACACAGTGATACGAACAGTAACGATGGCGTGTGTTTTACCGTATCAATCTCATCAAAGTGGATTTGCTTTGTCACGAACCGAACTCTTCAGTCTCAGATACACTACAGTGTTTGAGGGCGGAGCTAAGAGGCGCTGCTCAGCCAATCAACACCAGAGACTGGAATTATGCAAATTAGTTACAAACCTACACAGTTCAGCTCGAAGTAAGTGTGTGTGTGTCATATGCATGAGTAATTTAAACGGAATAACCTCTCAAAGACAATAAAGACGCTCAATTAGGCAAGAGATTCGCATGATCTACTCTGCAGCGTGACGGGAAAAACAAACAGGTAATGCATGAAATGTTTGAGTGAAACCTGCATAATGTGATGCCGGTTTCCCATTTAAAGCTGCATTTACCTCATTAAAAAGATTTTACACCAATAATTTTTTTTTTATGTCTACATGACTGTGTAAGTGTGTTTGTGTGCTGATATAACACACCTTGGCCAGTTTCTCACCCTCCTCTCGCTTCACAACCCTTTCATGAGTGGCATCAGCCTGAAAAATCAATCAATAAACAATGCATTATGTATTAGCTTATCAATGTTTTCTATATAACTTATTTACGAACTGATGTTCTACATGCATGGCTAATCCAAATACAGGTTTCAGATCAGGACAGTGCTGTATCTGTAGTATTTCAGGATATACTTTACTCACCTTGTTCCCCAGAAGCATGATCACTACGTTCTGCTGAGCGAACTCATTAATCTCGGTGAGCCAGGCCTGCAGAAAGAGAACAGCTCACAGCAAGTGTACTGTACATTTACAGGAAATAACCGTAATCTCAGACGAAAGACTTAAATGTTTCTATATCTTGTTTAGAGTCTTGAATCCCCGAGCAAGAAAGACAAAAGCAATGTTTTCCAACATAGCAAGAAAGAGCAGGTCATTATTTCAAGAAGTGTTTAAACAAGGAAAAACACACACACACAAACACACTCCACGGCCCTGCTGGAAGAACGCGCTTCTGTGGTTCCTGATTTTCACCACATTTTTGCTGTACAGAAATTTTATTAAATCAAAGTTTTCCCGCCAATGCCAGTTTGTATTTTGTACAGTATAGACATCATGCCAGATTGAATCGAATGCTTTTTTAACCTTCTGGGGTTGTTCGGCCCAAATGGACCCGAAGAATTTAAATAAAAAAGTTTTTAAAAATCACAACTTCCTCGGAATGGTCCGAAATTTGGTGACTTTGTTGATATTTGGTATTTGAAGACCCAAAAAAATTGGGGACAGGATGTGAGTAGTCTAAGTGGTTGTAAAAAAAATAGTCACACTTGGGGTGTTCGGGTCCAAATGGACCCGCATGGAAAATGAATGGGAAATTGGCAAAAATGTGAAAATACTGAGTTTTTTTTGTGCGTACAATCTACAAATCAGCAACGATCTTGAAAAAAAGCACACAACAGTGAAGGGGTGAATCTATAAAACATCAAGAGTGCAAAACAGACACATCCAGACACACATACACATACACAAACACACTTTTATACACAAACACACCAAAAATTCAGATTATACATGTGTTTTGTATTTTTAAAATGCTCAGTTTGTCCACCACATTTCAAAAATTGATTTTATGAGGCCTAGGCTTGACTCTAAAATGAAATACAGCTTTAAATAAAAAATAAAAAAATTTAAATATTTTTTCTATTATGTTCAATGGGGGGACATTTTGTCATAATTATTGCATTAATACTAATTATAATTTATTTATTTTTTTTGAAATTTTCTCAAAACACCAAAAAAGAAAAGGAAAAATATTATAAAAAAATGAGTAAAAAAAAAAAATCATGATTTTTGTTTTTTTAAATATGAATCCCGCCCTTTGGGTCCATTTGGACCCGAACACCCCGAGTGTGACTCTGAAACGAACAACCCCAGAGGGTTAAAGTCTACAAAACATGCAAATATTTGTCTTTGTTTGTCGTTGATGTTCTTGTTGATGAGAGTGTTTGGGTAGAAAGCCAATCTGTGCTTTATTTCAAATGTTGTGCGATGAGATGTGTGAGACGATGCGTGTGTTTATGATCCTGCAGAACAGTTTTCCTAAAGCACTGCCCACACTGATCATTTACCATAATAATTAGGGTCAATAATAATAATAACTAGGGCTGGGTATTGACTCAAATTTCACAATTCGATTTACAAGCTTGCAATTCGATTCAATATTGATTATTTTGGATATCAGTTACAATAAATGGCAAATTTTCTCAAGGAAATTAAATCTCTTAACTAATGCTGTAATTTATGGGAGTCTAGTTGTAGCCTATAGTCTTCATTAGCCTAATATGAAGGTAATAATGAACTGTTTTGTAGCTATACAAACACTTAAATTACACTTTATTTAATTTTATAAGAAGATTATATGAAATATAAACATTTAAATGGTGGCTGTCATGAAATCTTGCCAGATTTATTAAAAAATGCATTAAATATTGAAGAACATTAAGATTATAATGCATATGTAATATGGTGTATATATTTAGCAAAATGCTCCTCTCTAGAGTTATTGTTTTTCTAGCTGACTAACGAGTTTATGTGGGTTTTCTGAGGTAAATATGACGATACATGACAAGGGGACATATCATGCAAAATCCACTTTTTTAGCCCTTAAATGCATTTTGTTGTATATTTGGAGTGTTTATAAGTACAGAAAAGATGAAATTATTCTCTTCAGGTGATTCGTTTATATCTTTATATTCTGTTTTGGTCATATTTTTCAACCTGTTCAGATTTTTCTGTTCTCTATGATGGTTTTTTTTAGCAAGTGCGTCACCGTATTTGCAGCGGAAGTGACAAATAAGGACATTGACGACCGGTCCAACACTTCGAGCAATCCGCCATTATTATTTCTCGCTCCGGTTTTGTAGTCCGAGCTCAATGATGCAGAAGTTACGAGAGGGCAAGTCAAAATGTTCGGTTGTTGGATGTAGTGACCTGAAGCACTTCAAGGATTCCCACTTCAATAACCTCCGCCAGTATAAAGAAGGGTTTGCCGATCGACTTCGTCTGAATGAGGGGTAAATTCCTTCTATCTTTGGAGACGACGAACAGAGCATTTCGATAAGCTGTAAATATCGTTAATAAAAATAAAGTACTTTACTTTCTTAAAACACATGGTGGTCGTGGTTTAGCAGTACCGGCTTTGTCTTTCTTTGTTTTGGTTTTGAAGTAACGTTACACGTCTGCAGTATTATTGTTCTTGAGTTTCATCAATGGTCATTTATGCTTTTCTAAACGTATCATATCATCAATACAGATTGTTAGTGGTAAGATTAGACCGTAGTCATTTATCTTGTCAGTGTGCTTGTTTTAACAAGAGAAATAGTCGACTTTCACTAATAACACAAAACAGTTAACTCACATACCAATACATCCATATGATTGAAAACGTTGTTCTGCAGGTTCGTCGTCATCTTTATCAACTCGCTCGCTCTGGCTCGAATATGTAAGGCTTGATGGACAAGTCTTCTGTTGTTGACATTTTATTAACGTGTGAATAAAAATGTTCTTTGAAGGTATCGTATATAATCGTATATCTCTAATCAAACTACAATAATGGCCGAACGTGGGGAGTTGAACCGACCGTGAACTCATCGACCTGGAGAGTGGGCGGGGTGTGACGCATCTCCTTTTTATTTAAAGGGGCCACTTTGAAACGGGTCGCTCACAGACGCACATCAGAAAAGGGGCTTGTGGAGCTATAATAATGAGGAATTCAGACCCAAGCATTGCAGTTATGCTTTATATAGACCACAACGGTATGATTTATATGTAAAAATGAATGATTTAAAAGCATGATATGTACCCTTTAACTGACGTCTTTCCACAGTTGAAACGCTGATTGAGCGAATCAATGTGACGTGATACGGATTTCAATAAGTTGTACTCAATCTTTAACGCACTTTCAGATGCTCATTCATGTTTATTTCGCGCTGTAACTGATATTATTAACCCAGAAGAGAGATCAACGCTGCTGCTTCTCCAGAGCGATCTCACGCCACAGCGCCAAAACGTTATTTATGTTTTTGAATTTCTAAAGAAAATGGATGGAATTTGAAAATTGAGACTTTGTTTCATATCAATAGTAACAAAGGACAAAGATTATTGCGTTTTTTGGATGCGCGCAGCCGCGATACAACGTCCCATTCATTCAAATGAAACAGGAAGACTAATCGATTCTTGAGATTTAAGAATCGATATCGGTTCGTAAAAATGAGAATCGATTAATATCGAGAAATCGATATTTATTACCCAGCCTTTATAGTGTGCCGAAGTTACAACATCACTCTGTAGGCCAAAACGCGGAAGTGAGTTAGCATTTTAGCATTACGGTTCCCTCGCTCTAAAGCCTATGGGATTTTTGAATGGTTTTTGCTAAATCGCCTGAAATAAGGTCTGTGGGGAACAAAGCCTCTAAATATTTTCACGTTTTGATCTATGACATAGAACACATAGTTATAACCTGCTTGTGGTTTTTTAAACTTTATTGTGTCTGATTGTGTTTTTTAAAATCTTTATATAGGCTTCAAAATGTATGAATTTTGGATTAACTTGCAAAGATTATCTTGCTAGACAAAACGTGTAAGGGTCACAACTCTTTGTTGAACACAGATCTTATTTTTTGCGATTTTCCAAAAGTCTGTGGGGAAAATGCATTGCTTTTCGACCGAGGGAACCCATGCGCCGCTAGCTTCCGAGTTGTCCTACAAAGTGACGTCATCACTTCGGCACTCTATAATGACCATAATTATTGGGGTCGAATTGATCACCTTTCGTAAATATGGGTGTGATGAGTCCTTCAGACCAGCTCTCAGGGACGCTTCCGGATCACATCACCAGATTAAAGAGTTTGGCTAGAGTTTTAATCATGTTGGGACCGCAGACAGTCTCTCTCTCTCTCTCTCTCAGACTATGGACATAGGTCTCTCTCTCTCCACATTTTTGAAACTTACTCCGCCTCATTTGCATTTTAAAAGCGTAACTATTATTTAGCAAAGCCTTGTACTATATCAGTGTGTTTATTTCCTCCGGGCCTTAGACAAGCGGAAGAGATCGTTTGATCCTCTGCTGTGTGTGTTTCATGTTCTGCTCAGGCTTTATAAAGTAATGAACAGCAGTCCACAGATACACTTGAGTTTCTTACATATAGGCAAAGATATATGTATTAATTACGGCTAAAAGGATGTCTTATGTTTGATTTATTGTGTCTAAAAGGGACACGGCACATTTCGAGTACGGTACGCTAGTGTCCGAATGTCATTTCACAGAAACATTGCAATGGTTTTGTTTTCATAGTTAAAGCACATTATTATGTTCTGATTACATTACGCACCACAATACAAGTCTCTTTAGATAAAAGCTTCACCAAATACATAAATGTAAATGCATTTTTATGGTTCGTGGATCATTTTTTTAAAAAAATGTTATACCGTGATGGAAACCTAAATGAGGGGCTTGTAATGAACTATGAGGCATGATGTGATACGAAAACAGTAAATATCCTTTTTTGGTAACACTTTACAATATGGGTGCACTAATATGCATTAATTCATGCTTAACTAATGCACAGAAACCATTAATTAATAATGATTACTGCATCAGAAACTAATAAAGAGTCTATATGATTACTAGATTAAGTAATATATGTGTCATTGTGTATTAATTCCTTAAAAACATATTTTATTAACTAATAGTGTAAATTAATGTGTTAATTACCATAATTAGTCAAAGCTATGCACTTCAACTTCCAGTTGTCTGCTTTAATTAATCATTAGCTAATGATTTGCAAAGGCATCATTATGTTATGACTTTACTTGTTGGGGCACATCATTATTAACTTAGTAATTATAGTAATTTGCACATGAATTTGCACTAACAATGAAGTAATTAATCATGTATTAATGCATATTAGTGTACCCGTCATATTATCTGGAAGTTGAAATACAAGGCTTTGTCTCATTCTGTTAATTAACATATTAATTAACACTATTAGTTAAAAAAACGAGTTATTATGGCATTAATCCACAATTACATATTTAATTAATAACAATTCATGTATTATACATTAACCTTACAGACTCTTAATTAGTTCCTAATGTGGTAATCATTAATGAATAGCTTAAATAATCATTAGTTACACATTAATTCAGTATTATCTGTGCATTAGTTAAGCATGAATTAGTGCACCGGTATTAAAGACCGATAACGGTCTTTTTATAAGCGCGCATGCACATACAGAATAACATGATGTGCATATAAGATATGATGTTTTATGCACATGATGTTTCTCATTGCATTATTGCCATACGCAAAACACTGAAGGTTGAGTCACGAATGTGTTTCTGTTTTCATCTGACGCACTGGCATTGTGTGTGTGTTTGATCAGAGTTCAATTTGTAAATCTGCTGAACAATAGTTTCCACAAGCTCTTACGAAACCCTCGTGATGAAGCTGTGCAAGCTCTGCTGTTACCGTGCATGAGAGAGACTGATTTCTGATCCCATTCCACTCGTTCCAAACCATATTAAAGCATATATATTTTTACTTTTATATGAAAGAATGGGAAATGATAGGAAACTAAAATGTAGCTCAAACAGGTGCTAACAATACCAAGGTCATCATGAGTTTGATTCAATAATGAATGCACTGAAACAACGTGAACCTTGAATGCATGAATCACTTCTGATAAAAGCATCTGCCGAGCGTGAAATGCTCAAAACTTTGAAGGAAATTTGAAGGAAATACAAATACAGATAAATTACAGATTCAACCGCATGCCTTCTCTTCACAACCAAACCAAACACATTGAAAACATGCAAACAATGTAAATCACGTTGCATAACGCATACATGTGAAATGCTCAACTTTGACGACCACTATATTATATGCAAATTATGTCTTTTCTTTTATATGCTATAAATATACAGCACAGCTACACTCTAAACAATGCTGGGTTGTTTCAACCCAAATTTTGGTCAAATGTGGACAAACCCAAATGTTGGGTTAAAAATGTAATTTAAAATATTAACTTAACTTCAACTTTCATTTTCAGCTGTAAATGTTTTAATTAAAGGAGTAGTTCACTTTTTTTTTTTAAACTTTTGCTGATAATTTACTCGCCCTCATGTCATCCAAGATGTCCATGTCTTTCTTTCTTCAGTTGAAAAGAAATTAAGGTTTTTGATGAAAACATTCCAAGATTTTCTCCATTTAATGGACTTCAATGGGGTCCAAACGGTTCAAGGTCCAAATGACACTTTCAGTGCAGCTTCAAAGGGCTTTAAACGACACCAGACGATGAATAAGGGTCTTATCAAGTGAAACGATCACTCATTTAATAAATAAATAACAAAAGTTTAAGTTTTTTAAGCTCAAATGATCGCCTTGCTCTGTTCTGTGATGCATGTTCGTGACTCTCCTGTTCGAACTCGTTCATCAAAATGAACAAATCTTTTTTTAATGTCATTTGGTTGATTCAATGAACGAAACAAACGGATTGACTCGGAAAAAGAGTTGTTCATTTTGATGAACGAGTTAAAACAGGAGAGTCACGAACAGAGCAAGGCGACCATTTGAGCTTATAAAACTTAAAATTTGTTATTTATTTATTAAATGAGTGATTGTTTCGCTTGATAAGACCCTTATTCATCGTCTGGAATCGTTTAAAGCCCTTTGAAGCTGCACTGAAACTGTTTTTTGGACGTTGAACCGTTTGGACCCCATTGAAGTCCATTATATGGAGAAAATCCTGGAATGTTTTCATCAAAAACCTTAATTTCTTTTCAACTGAAGAAAGAAAGACATGGATATCTTGGATGACATGGGGGTGAGTAAATTATCAGCAAATTTTCTTTTAAAAGTGAACTACTCCTTTAAATGTTAAACCCCACATTTGGGTTTGTCCATATTTGACCCAAATTTGGGTTGAAACAACCCAGCATTTTTTAAGGGTGTATTAGAAAATGACGATCAAACCCTCAAATTATTTCCTATGCAATGCATGATTTCAAAGTGCAGCATTTTAATGTAAAACAGACACTAATTTCAGCTCAACCACATGCTCTCTCTTTTAAAGACTAAATACAACACAATATAACTATGAACTGAAAAAATGCAAACCTCGAATCCAATGTAAATCACTTTGGGTTAAAGCAGAATGCTTAATGTATAAATAAAAGCATGATGCAACCTTGACGACCACTATTGAATGTTTTGTCTTTTCTTTGATATTGCATAAATAGAGACATCACAGACTATAAAATGATGCTCACTGACTTTAAAACGACTGAATTGAGTGGTTGTGCGGCGTGACAGATGCACGTAATGGAGGCAAGAGTGATAAATTATACTTATTTACAATAAAACAGGACAGGAATATAAATGGAGGGAAAAGAGGATGTGGCAACACAACGAAAGGACGGATAATGTGAAGTCAATCAGAGTAAATGGAGATAAACACAACTGAGAGGAAGAGAATAAGAAACAATTAAATAGAATTAATTTAACGTTTAAAGATGTTATACCAGGAGCGATGGAACAAGTGAAATGAATAAGATAAGCCGAGGAAGAGGAGAGAAAGAGTGCATGGTGAACATCAGACTCAGAGGAAGATATATTCATCTAATTCAGCAACACAGACGGTAAGTAATGAGAGCAGTTTGTCACGCTGACTATAGAAGAAGTTTAACTACAGTTAAAATACACTAAAGTTATAAGAGGGGAATATCACAGGCTTAAAAACAACGAGGGTTTTTGAAGGAGTTCATCTCTATTGGGGAGACAGACAGCATAACATTTTACACTACTGTAAATACAACAATATAACTACACTATAAAACAGATCCAGTTAAATTATTGTAAAAAAACACAGCTATCAGAAGCAGATCTAGAAATAACAATAGGAAAAATAATATCCTTTTATTGTTTTTCACTATATTATATGCCGATGTAGAGAATTTACAACCAAAAACAATGCATTTTACAGAACTTTACAGTAAATTTATATGAAATGCGGTATTTTGTGCATATTTCACGGTATATGGCAGAGTAAATCAATCAATCGGTTTTTACTGTTGCACTTTTCCAATAGACTTTCAGAATTACAAACATTGATGGCACAGAAATGTTCACACGGATAATCTTGCCAGAGCGGTCTGATCTGGATCATTTCCATGAAACGGTTCATTTAAAAGTGATTTTTAATGAAGAAAAAAAGTCAGCTGTTTGCAAACTTTAAAGGGATACTACATTTTTAACTGCATTAAAAAATTTATATAACTGCATTAATAGCTGCATTAATAGCTACATTAATAACTACATTAATAACTGCATTAATAACTGCATTAATAACTGCATTAATAGCTGCATTAATAACTGCATTAATAACTGCATTAATAGCTGCATTAATAACTGCATTAATAGCTGCATTGATAACTGCATTAATAACTGCATTAATAACTGCATTAATAGCTGCATTAATAACTGCATTAATAGCTGCATTGATAACTGCATTAATAACTGCATTAATAACTGCATTAATAGCTGCATCAATAGCTGCATTAATAACTGCATTAATAACTACATTAATAACTGCATTAATAACTGCATTAATAGCTGCATTGATAACTGCATTAATAACTGCATTAATAGCTGCACTAATAACTTCATTAATAGCTGCATTAATAACTGCATTAATAGCTGCATTAATAGCTGCATTAATAACTGCATTAATAGCTGTATTAATAACTGCATTAATAACAGCATTAATAGCTGCATTAATAAATGCATTAATAACTGCATTAATAACAGCATTAATAGCTGCATTAATAACTGCATTAATAGCTGCATTAATAACTGAATTAATAGCTGCATTAATAACTGCATTAATAACTGCATTAATAGCTGCATTAATAACTGCATTAATAGCTGCATTAATAACTGCATTAATAACTGCATTAATAACTGCATTAATAACTGCATTAATAGCTGCATTAATAACTGCATTAATAGCTGCATTAATAGCTGCATTAATAACTTCGTTAATAGCTGCATTAATAGCTGCATTAATAACTGCATTAATAACAGCATTAATAACTGCATTAATAACTGCATTAATAACTGCATTAATAACAGCATTAATAGCTGCATTAATAACTGCATTAATAGCTGCATTAATAGCTGCATTAATAGCTGCATTAATAACTGCATTAATAACTGCATTAATAGCTGCATTAATAGCTGCATTAATAACTGCATTAATAGCTGCATTAATAACTGCATTAATAACTGCATTAATAACAGCATTAATAGCTGCATTAATAGCTGCATTAATAACTGCATTAATAGCTGCATTAATAACTGCATTAATAACTGCATTAATAACTGCATTAATAACTGCATTAATAACTGCATCAATAGCTGCATTAATAGCTGCATTAATAACTGCATTAATAACTGCATCAATAGCTGCATTAATAGCTGCATTAATAACTGCATCAATAGCTGCATTAATAACTGCATTAATAACTGCATTAATAACTGCATCAATAGCTGCATTAATAGCTGCATTAATAACTGCATTAATAACTGCATTAATAGCTGCATTAATAGCTGCATTAATAACTGCATTAATAGCTGCATTAATAACTGCATTAATAACAGCATTAATAGCTGCATTAATAGCTGCATTAATAACTGCATTAATAGCTGCATTACTAACTGCATTTATAGCTGCATTAATAACAGCATTAATAGCTGCATTAGTAACTGCATTAATAGCTGCATTAATAGCTGCATTAATAACTTAGTTAATAGCTGCATTAATAGCTGCATTAATATTCACATATGATAATTTTGACCAATCACAGCAGAGCAGCTCTCAGAGAGGCTTAGAGAGACTGAATCCATTATCAACCCGTTTCAGACACTGAGAGAAAAGAGCTGACGCTGTAATGTGTTTTATGAGAAAATTAAAGAGTTTTTTGACTTTGGATGCACGTAAACCTGTCGCAAGAGACTCTAAATCAACATTAGGAAACTTTAAAATAGCATAAGGGCACTTTAATATATAATACACTACAACAAGTGATTTTTTTATTATAGATGAATCATTACACATTAAAATAGTTCAATCCATATTTTTCTTTTTTTTTTTTTTACACATTTGTGTGTTTATACTCTGTGAATGTGTAACCAGTTCATCTAAACTCAAATGACTAATGAATCAAGAAAGTGCAGACAAAACAGTCGAGATGAACATGAAGCGTTTAATTCAGTGTGTAGGCGTCAGGAGAGCAGAGAGAAATCATTTCATCCGTCAACACTTGAAACACTCGTGTCATCCACTACTGAAATCATTTAAAGGCAGCTTGCCGTCAGCGATGGAGCCGACACACACACACACACACACACACACACACACTTGTCCTGCCGTCTGACCGTGACGGTGAAGTTATTTGCCATGAGACTGGCAACTCTCGTCGACATTTGCATTTTAAATTACACAACTAAAACTAAACAAAGATCATTCATTGAGAGAGAATTGTTTGTTCTTTTCTATATCTGGAACATCATGCTGTTAACAGGCTCTCAGAAAGCCCTGATGGGGAACAGAGAAGGTTGGTGTGTGTGTGTGTGTGTGTGTGTGTGTGTGTGTGTGTGTGTGTGTGTGTGTGTGTGCGTGTGTGTGAGCATACGATTAGACAATAGAAACGGATGAAACTGATTATAACTAGAGCTCCTCCAAACTTCACTGATCACAACGGCATTAAGAAAAGATTTCATGCAAACATATCTTTTGTTGTCATCATGACGATATTGTTCTGTTGCTCGAGTCTAGAGCGGTTAGTCACATGACATCTACGGTTCAGATGATTGGCTCAGACGCCTCAGTGGGTTCCATGAGGAAAAATGTTTTATTGTTATACGTTATTTTTTAATAGCACCACAAAGACATGAAGTTCATCAGACCTGAAAAACATATCAAGATAAACTGCAAGAAAAAACAGATTAACTGGTATCCTTTTCCTAGAAGTTTACAGACATTTCCTTCAATGCAATGCAATGCATAATTCAAAACACAGATAAAACAACTGTTAAAGGTGTAGTTCACTTTTAAAAAAAACTTTTGCTGATAATTTACTCACCCCCAGTGTCATCCAAGATGTCCATGTCTTTCTTTCTTCAGTCGAAAAGAAATGAAGGTTTTTGATGAAAACATTCCAGGATTTTCTCCATATAATGGACTTCAATGGGGTCCAAACGGTTCAAGGTCCAAAAGACAGTTTCAGAGCAGCTTCAAATGGCTTTAAACGACTCCAGACGATGAATAAGTGTCTCATCTAGGACCCTTCGAGTCATGACCCGAAAAAAAGATTCGTTCATTCGTTCATCCAAATGAACGAGTTCAAACAGGAGAGTCACGAACGCGCGTCACAGAACGGAGCAAGGCGAGCATTTTAGCTTATAAAACTTAAACTTTGTTATTTATTTTTTAAATGAGCGATTGTTTCGCTTGATAAGACCCTTATTCATCGTCTGGAATCGTTTAAAGCCCTTTGAACAGTTTGTAGTTTGCACTGAAACTGTCTTTTGGACCTTGAACCGTTTGGACCCCATTGAAGTCCATTATATGGAGAAAAATCCTGGAATGTTTTCATCAAAAACCTTAATTTCTTTTCGACTGAAGAAAGAAAGACATGGACATCTTGGGTGACATGGGGGTGAGTAAATTATCAGCAAAAGTTTTTTTTTAAAGTGAACTACTCCTTTAAAAAACAATACAGAAAATTCCTGTAAAGTTACTGCGGTTTCTCAAGCTGTTCTTCTTAGTTATATTCAAAATAAGAAAACCTTGAGCGACAGAATCATTGGGATGTCAGATACTTGTGCATTTGGATGTGATAAGGTCTTATAAATATTTTATTATTTCAACACAACTTTCCACTGTTGTGTGCCAGTCAAAGCGTGTGTGTTCTTAAGATGGACACACACTTCAGAAAGTGTGTCTCTTTCCTCCAGAGTCTCCTGAACTGCGGAGAAGTGCTGACATTGCTCACAGGAACGAAATGAGTGAAAAGTTTGTATCATTTCACAAGTGTTGAATCATAACGTCTGTGCTGCTGGATCTACAGTTCTCACTGTGTGTAACGAGTGAGCGAGCAAATAAATCAATGAAAGAATAAATGCATTAATAAATAAAAAGAATGCATAAATAAATTTGATTTGTTCTCTCTTCACCTCTCCAGCTTGTTGCTTTTTAATCCTCTAGGCTCTTAATTTTTTATATATAACTACATTTGTATGTAGGACTTCCCTTTATGTTGCATTTGGGTCATCATAACAATTAAATACGACACATAAAACAGATGCAAATCAGGCTGTGCTTCCCCAGTGAGCGAGAGACTGAAGAGCTCTTCGGCATGGAGACCTGCGACTGGATTATTATTATTGTCGCTAGTTAATCACTTTAATGTTGTGTTAGTAATATTTTAAGATTAACACTTACAGTCTAAGAAAAAAGGTACAAAAGCAGTCACTGGGGCTGTACCTTTTCAAAAGGTAAACTTTTGTACCTAAAGGGTGCAAATTGGTGCCTTAATGGTACATTAGCACCTAAAATGTACATATCAACACTTAAAATGTACATATTAGCACCTAAAATGTACATATATAGCACCTAAAATGTACATATCAACACTTAAAATGTACATATTAGCACCTAAAATGTACATATTAGTACCTAAAATGTACATATCAACACTTAAAATGTACATAATAGCACCTAAAATGTACATATTAGTACTTAAATTGTACATATTATCTCCTAAAATGTACATATTAGCACCTGAAATGTACATATTAGCACATGAAATGTACATATTAGTACCTAAAATGTACATATCAACACTTAAAATGTCCATATTAGCACCTAAAATGTACATATCAACACTTAAAATGTACATATTAGCACCTCAAATGTACATATTAGTACTTAAAATGTACATATTAGCACCTAAAATGTACATATTAGCACCTGAAATGTACATAGGCCTATTAGCACCCAAAATGTACATATCAACACTTAAATTGTACATATTATCACCTAAAATGTATATTAGCACCTGAAATGTACATATTAGTACCTAAAATGTACACATCAACACTTAAAATGTATGTAGTATCACCTAAAATATACATATTAGCACCCAAAATGTACATATCAACACTTAAAACGTACATATTAGCACCTGAAATGTACATATCAACACTTAAAATGTAAATATTAGCACCTAAATATTAGCACCTGAAATGTACATATTAGCATTTAAAATATTCATATTAGCACCTAAAATGTACATAATAGCACCTGAAATTGATTATTGTTCATCTCTGTCATCATTGTATTGTATTGCATTGCATTATGTTTTATAACTACAGAGCTTTGATCATAAAACTAAGCTTTTAAATATTATCTTTCTAAGACATTATTGATATTGATATTTACATGCATTTTATGTAAGTATCTGCTTAACTGTTATTAAGATCTTATTGATTTGCATTATAAGCATTAGAATTGCATCACTTTCGGTCCATAGAAATATCCGTATCTGATATTGCATATTTTGCTCAGTTTGAGTCTAAATCTTCTCACTAAATCAGACTATATGAGCCATAAAAGTCTGTCTGATCAAATATGATCCACAAGCAAACTTTATCATCATTATTTTATTTTTTTAAGGTTTTGTCTAAAGGCTCAAGTACAAAAAAGAAGAAATTTCTGACTATTATTTCATATGACAAGCTTTACAGAGTTAACAAAGAAGTAAAACCTCCCTATAAAGAATGAAACACAGCGACTGTCTCTACTGATTTAGTTCTCAGTGGTTTCTCTACAAGCCTCTCATGATAAAAGCGTCGACGATCTGATTGTTATGCATCAGCATGAATGTGCGAACGAGTTCAAATCATTGACAAAGTAATGGGTCCTTCAAAATATTACAAAAGTGACTAACATTACCATCACTGTTTGCACGCTTATACATTCCCCCGGGCTTTTAATATTCAATCGCAACGTTTTCACTGGATGTGAAGGAATATATCGAGGTAATGTCTTCCCTATAGTTTGAAAATGAGTTTTGTGCAACGTTACACTCATTTCGCAGGAAATGAAGAGTTTGAATGTTTGCACAAGTGCTCCGAAACCTGAAAAAGCATCACGGTAGTGTTAGATGAGCCATGCTTCGGAATAAATGAGATAAAACAAGTTAAAATAATGTTTGATTTCGGTGTCGTCTTTCGTTTCATCACTGAAATTGTACCCATACAGGAAATTAAAAGATGTGATCTTTGGCTCAGGGTGTAAATGTGTCTTCAAAGGGACTGTAATGGCTGGAAATAATGCTCATAATGCCGAGATATAGAGTCAGGCTCTTACCTGACGCCTGGATGGAGTGAAAATGGCCGAAGAGTGTCCTATTATATGCCAGATACTGCATGCAATGTCTTACTGTGCAAATATAGAGGTCATTCACACACATGCATGCACACTTTGCTATTTACTTCTGGATTTTGATATTTGTTGATATGATTATACTGTTTTTATTAGTTTGATGTCAATTTCTATATGTTTAAGGTTCTGTACATTCTAAACATTATTAAATCAAGATACATTTACTTGGGAAACAAAATGAAAAAAAATTAAGAGAGTTTATACTTAAAGAAAAAAAATTCAAATTTTTCTGTATATTTATTATATTATTAATATTTCAGAAAGCAAGACTCTATATCTTATTTTATTTAGCTTCTCAAGTAAATGTTTCTTGATTTAACCCTCAGGTGCTCTTCGTTTCGGAGTCACACTTGTTATCTTCCCGGTAAAAAAAAGTGACCGGACACCTAAAAATGAAACTTTCTCCATCCCAGTAAAACCAATGCAATTTATTTTTGTTCTATAATATTTATTCTTTTTAATTTAGTATTTTGAGACAATTTAATTGAATTTATTAATATTTATACAATATGTATGATTTATTTTTGCCATGGAAAAATATATGTATTTATATATATATATATATATATATATATATATATATTATTTTTTTTCAAAAAAATATTAATGCAGTATTTTAGTTTAATATAGAGTCTAGGCCTTCAGAAAAAAAAAATATATATATTTTTTGAAGAAAATTAGCACCATCTGGTTACAGTATAGAGAAAAAGCGTAGAATCATGGTGTAACCACTAGATGGCATGTGCAGCTCTCTATGGAGAGGCATGTGAATTCCCCAGATGTTTATGAACACATTTTTTGTTGTTGTTGTTGGTGGATTTGAATATACAGTTGAAACAATCTCAAAAACTATTTCTTATAAAAAAAATTGACAAACATTTTTGACCAAAGACCACAAGTGTGACTATTTTTTTAAGACCACTTAGCATGCTCAGATCATGACCTCAATTTTTTTGTGTGTTCAGATACATAATGCCATAAAAGTCACCAAGTTTTGTAACATTGCGATGAAGCTGTGATTTTTAAAAATTCAAAACATACTTTTTGTAATCAAAATGTATTGGTGTGTATGTGTATAAAAGTGTGTTTGTATGTGTGTGTGTGTTGGTAGGTGTGTCTGTTTTGCACTCTAGATGTTGTAGAGTGTCACCCCTTTCCTGCGGTGTACTTTTTTTTAGAATTGTGGCCGATTTGTCGATTGTACATTCAAATATTCAGAGAATTTTTTTTGTCAATTTCGCATTCATTTCCTATGGGTCGGTCATTTTTGACAGAAGAGCAAAAGTGTGACTCATTTTTTACGACCACTTAAATTGCTCGAATCATGAACTCAATTTTTTTGTGTGTTCACATACCCAATGCCATAAACGTCACCAAGTTTCATAATTTTCTGAAGAAGCTGTGATTTTTAAATATTCAAAACAGATTTCTTTAATCACAATTTATTGGTGTTTTTGTGTATAAAAGTGTGTGTGTGTGTGTGTGTAGGGGTGGGTATGTCTGTTTTGCACTCTTGATATTTTAGAGTGTCACCCCTTCAATGCTGAGCACTTTTTTTCTGCATCGTGGCCGATTTGTAGATTGTACACACAAAAATTCTCAAAGTTTTTGTGTTTTTGTCAATTTCCCATTAATTTTCAATGGTCGGTCATTTTTGACCGAAGAGCACAAGTGTGACTATTTTTTTTACGACCACTTAGCCTGCTCGGATCATGACCTCAATTTTTTTTTGTGTGTTCACATACCCAATGCCATAAAAGTCACCAAGTTTCATAACATTCTGATGAAGCTGCGATTTTTAAAATTTCAAAACAGAAAATTTTTCGGTCAGAGGGTTAAGACTGATTAGATATTCTTTGTTATATACTATATTGTATTTTTGTATATTTTATTAAAATATTATGTATATTATTAGTATATTTTGTTATTACTTTTTGCATATTATTAATGTAATTAATGTTGAGATATTCTAGAACTTTTTGCATTTAATTGCCTTTTATTCTATATAGACCCTATTTTATATTTACAAAGAAAAAAAAACTAAGCTAATTATCAGACCAAAGACGGTTCTTCATTACCTGTCACATAAAGCTCCACAAAGGAACCATTGTTTCCAGAAGAAGAAAAAAAATGGGCTGCATGGTAATATTTCTAACTACATCCATTTGTCATCCAAACAACCCCTGAACTTGTACAAAGTATTTAGTGTTTGCAATGCATTGCAGCTTTATATTAATGTTCCTCACACATCGTGGTTTTAGTGGTTTCTTCTAAACTTCTAACACTAAATGTCTGTTAAAGTTCACATATTTCCAACACCAATGAGAAGATGTGCATCTAAAAAAAAGCAAATGTTATATGGACGAGTGCACGCAGAAAAGTGCACATATAAGACAAGTCTAACATTCATTTGCTGCCTTGCAAGCACTGCTGTTTACTTGAGCAAATGTAAATCTAATTGAATGCAATTGAATCGACACTGAATATTCAGACTCAATAAGACTAGCATGACTTTCACATATGCAAAAAAAAAAACTACAAAATTTAAATCTAAATCAAAACCCAGCTCACATCAAGAGTTATGTGCTTGTGCAATTGTATGAAAACTGTAAAGCAAAAGTGGCATTGTGCCAAATAGAGAGTGCCTTTCAAAAGAAGGGTTACGCTGGTCAATTATGTGTTTTGAGGCTCAGAAGAACAGATGCATCACTGTGTGTGTGTGTGTGTGTGTGTGTGTGTGTGTGTGTGTGTGTGTGTGTGTGTGTGTGTGTGTGTGTGTGTGTGTTTGTGTGTGTGTGTGTGTGTGTGTGTGCGTGTGTGTGTGTGTGTGTGTTTGTGTGTGTTTGAGGGTGTTAATCAGGGGCCCGTTTCAATAAGGAGGTTCAACCAATTCTGAGTTAAAGCTTGAACTCTGAGTTGACTTACCCTGAGATGGGAAACTCTGAGTTTTCGGTTACAGAACAGCTGAAATGAGTTAGTTCAATCAACTCTGAGTTGACTGACTCTGAGTTAAGCACGTGCACCACAACTATAAAAAGCCATTATCAATGGAGCGCAGATATTATGAGTCACCATGGCAACAGCGCCAGACAAAAAGAGGTGTGGTGTTGGGTGTAATTAATTACCAAGTAATCTAAATATTGTAATTTAATTAAAGGGATTACTCTTAATTCTTCTGTAATTTTAAATAAAATATGATGCAATTACATTAAATAGGCTACTGCATAAACTACAGACCAATTCAGTATAAAACAATAGTGGATTTAACATACATTTTTAAAAGGTATATTTTTTATGTAACCTTCTCCCCCCACACACTTTGATTAATTCATGCAATTGCATATTGTTAATTTGAAAGCATTAAAAGTGCAGTTTCTTGTCTCTCCTCCTTGTATTAATCAAGTGGTTGAGGTTGATATAGGATTTAGTAATTAGTAATATGTAGACCAATACTTTCTAGAGATAGTAATTATTACATGAATCTAACTACACCGTTGAAGATCTCATTTGTTGTTAATAATTCATAACTATTTTAGAGTAACTTACAGTTATAATATCAGAGGTGAAACTGGAAGAATGTTATTCAATCTAAAGTAGGCTACTATTACTTTGATACATTTTTACTTAAGTAAAAGTAAAAATACCAGTCTAAATATTTACTCAAGTAAAAAGTAGTTAATTTAAAACATGAGTAAAAGTTGCTGAGTAACTTGTTTAACAGTGGGGGTGGGGTGGGGGGACTCCCCCATGTGGGGAGAGTTTCACAGTATGAGAACCGTCTATACTCAGAAAATATCACGCTTTATGGTATTAAACAATTATTAAATATATAAACTTCATTATTAAATTGCGGTTATTATTATCATCAGTTAAAATGACAGTTAAATAAATTAAACATTTGTTCAATAAAACATATGTAATCAACTAACTTAATTGATTATGAATAAGATTAACATCTTATTTTTTTGTCATTAATAGCTTATTAAATTATGTTTGAAAAATAACTGAGTTCTATTAAATGTTTTTATTGCAATTTTTTTAATGATTTCATAGAAATATATTATCAAAAACGGTGGTAATCAAATAAAAGTTTAGCAAACGTTTCAATCCTTTTATTTTTTGACAAAGTGCTGCAAAACAGATTTAGTCAATTAAACCATAGTATTATTATTGGTGTTTAAACAGCACTTCCTCTTTTAAAAAGGGGAGGAGATCGCAAGAAACTCTGGGTTTACTGAAGAAAACCTGCTCCCGACCAGGTTAGGTTCACAGAGTAAGTTACCATGGTAACTGACTCTGAGTATAAGTTACCTCTCTTTCAGAAACGGGCTTGACTTACTCTACTTTCTCGGGGTTGATATACCCCCCTTTCTGAAACGGAAAAACCAGAGTTTCCCTCATTTCAGGGTTAACATACTCAGTTTTCACTTAACCTCCTTTCTGAAACAGGCCCCAGGAGTGTTGTGTAGATTCACATCATGACCAATCAGAGCTGAGCTTTGACCCGGTCGTGTGTATTCATGTTCACTATATATATATATATATATATATATATATATATATATTACTGTATGTTTTGATGCTTCAACTTAAACTTATTTCGGTTTATTGCCAAGAAATATATATATATATATATATATATATATATATATATATATATATATATATATATATATTTTTTTTTTAATCTAATATTTATATATTTTTTTTTTTTGAGTTAATAATAATAACCCTGGAAGTGATATGATTCACTTCTTAATAAATATTGTTAACGCTATCCTGTGTCATGCAAGAACTGTGTGTGTGTGTGTGTTCCTGTCAAAATCCAGATTTTTTTGTAATGCTCTTTATTTAATGATCAATAATAACACAAAAGGTGCATAGAAAGCTGTGTGTCACGGATCCATCTGCGTCAGCACCAGATACCTTCACTCCGCCTACTCGTTCTGGTTCCCCTGACTACTAATCATCACCACCTGTCGTCACCACCTGCCATCACTTATCCGGACTATCATCCACTCCATATATACTCACCTCATTCAGTCACTCACTGTCTGGTCTCGTCTCTACCACGATTACAGACTCTCTATCGCTATCTCACGTTCCTGATTCTACTTACCTGCATTGTATCTCCAGCCCGTCAGTCTCCTGTCTGTTCCTGTCCTTGGTCCCCGTCTGCTGCCAGTCCTCTCCAGTCTCCAGCTCCGCTGTTCCGGTCAGCTCTCCATTCTCCCGCTCCTGTTCAGATAAGGAATACATCATCAGACTGTTTATACCCTCTCCAACTTCATCTACCACGCTACTTACCATTCAGTGACTGTTATTCAATAAACCTTGTTCATACTCACCCGTCTGTGCCATTCTGTTCTGTGACAGAAGACCAGACCCACTTAAACATGCTTCAACCTACGCCCACAACCACCACGGACACGAGTTCCCCACCGACAGCATCCCTTCCTCGGACTAGTGCATCTGTGCTCGCTACTTCCACCGTAGCCTTTTCCTCTGCCTCTGCCTCTGTATGTCCCATGGCCCAACCAGCGCCCTTCTCTGGCGAGGAGGAGGAGTGCAGCGGCTTCCTTCTGCAGTGCGAGCTCTACATGCGAATGATTCCATCCTCGTTCCCCACTGAAGAATCGAAGGTCGCTTTCTTCATCTCCCTTCTCCGTGGTCGGGCTCTTCAATGGGCTCATGCCCTTTGGAAAGATCGTGGGCCCGTCACCAGAACCTTCGCCTCATTTTCCAATCACTTCCGGGAAGTGTTCTCACAATCTCTGCACTCGATCTCCGTGCAAGATCAGCTGTTTCGTTTGAAGCAAGGGAGATCATCAGTGGCTGCATATGCTCTGCAGTTCCGGACCCTCGCCGCTACGCTGGGATGGAATGAGTCTGCCCTCATCACTGCATACCGCCACGGTCTGAATCCCGACATTCGCCTTCAGTTAGCCATCTACGATGACACAGTGGGTATCGAGAGCATCATACAGCGATCCATCCGCATCGATCAACGCCGCACTGCTTGCCAGCTAGATAGCCCTGCACCTCCGCCTCCCCGCCCATCTGCCGCTTACAGTCCTCCAGCACCAGAGCCGATGGAGATCGGGTCTGCACGCCTACCGATCTCCGAGCGCAATCGCCGTATAACCAACGGACTATGTCTGTATTGCGGGGCTGCTGGTCATATGTTATCCACCTGTCCCATTCGTCCACCTCGACCCGCAGTGAGTACGGTTCAGTTACCCCTATCCATATCGAATATGAAGTATACATCTGCTACTATCACTTATATGAACCGTTCCCTTCCAGTTCAAGCGCTAATTGACTCCGGATCCGCCGGTAACATCATCTCACTCACCACTCTCCATCGGCTCCAAACGAAGCAACGTACCATTCCTCACACCCTTCACGTTCAGTCCATCGTCGGAAAACCTCTTGGCCGTGGCCGGATTGGACACCGCAGCCCGGATCTAGGGCTAGAGATCGGCTGGCTTCACAAGGAGGCTATTTCCTTTCTGGTGCTGGAGGGCTCGACGGCCGAGATCATCCTGGGACGCCCTTGGTTGGAACTTCATTCACCACATATCCAATGGTCTACCGGTGAGGTCTTACAGTGGGGTGAAGAATGTCATCATCATTGTCTGCCTGTCATTTCCAAGCCCATTATCCGTCCAGTTGCTCCGGTTCAGAAAATCTCTCTCTCCGCCACCTCCGTGGAAGAGTCCTCTACCGTGTCTCTCCCGGAAATTCCTCCTCCTTACCGGGCGTTCCAGGAGATCTTTGATAAACAGCTGGCAACCACCTTACCACCTCATCGGCCATGGGACTGTGCGATCGACCTGCTGCCTGGGGCGGTCCTACCGCGAGGTAAGATCTATTCTCTGTCCATCCCGGAGCAGAAGGCCATGGAGGAGTACATCCAGGAAGCCTTAAGTCAAGGATTTATTCAACCATCCACGTCCCCTGCCGCATCAAGTTTCTTCTTCGTGGGCAAGAAGGACGGAGGCTTGCGCCCCTGCATCGATTATCGTATTCTCAATCAATCCACCGTAAAGTATCGCTATCCCCTTCCTCTGGTTCCCGCCGCTCTGGAACAACTCCGTGGGGCTACTGTCTACTCCAAGCTCGATCTCCGGAGCGCGTACAATCTCATCCGCATCCGTGAAGGTGACGAGTGGAAGACAGCTTTCATAACCCCTGCGGGGCACTACGAGTACCTCGTCATGCCCTTCGGATTGTCCAACGCACCCGCCGTGTTCCAGGGGTTCATGAATGAGATCTTCAGAGACTTACTACACCAATTTGTCATCATCTATATCGATGATATCCTCATATACTCTCCAGATCTACCCACTCATATCCGCCATGTCCAAACCATACTCCAACGCCTCAGAGACCATCAACTCTTCCTGAAACTAGAAAAGTGTGAATTCCACCGAGACACCGTTCAGTTCCTGGGCTACCTCATCACTCTCCGCGGTATAACCATGGACCAGAGGAAGGTGGATGCCGTTAACAACTGGCCACAACCCACCTCTCGGAAAGACCTTCAACGGTTTCTTGGGTTTGCTAACTTCTATCGCCGCTTCATCAAAAACTTCAGTCAGACCTGCTTCCCTCTCACTAATCTCCTCAAGGGCGGGGCCAAGTCTCTGTCCTGGAACACTGACTCCACACGGGCGTTTGACAGCTTGAAAAGGGCATTCAGTTCCGCTCCTACCCTCTCCCTTCCCAATCCAGCTCTACCCTTCATCGTGGAAGTGGATGCCTCCATCTCTGGGGTAGGAGCGGTTCTTTCCCAGCGGCAGGGGACTCCATTGCAACTCCATCCATGTGCCTTCTATTCCAAGAAACTGTCCCCGACGGAGCAGAATTATGATATTGGCAACCGAGAGCTGTTAGCCATCAAACTGGCCTTAGAGGAATGGAGACACTGGCTGGAGGGGGCTCAACACCCGTTTACAGTTATCACGGACCACCGGAACCTCGAATACCTCCGGGAGGCTAGAAGACTCAACCCCCGTCAAGCTCGCTGGGCCCTCTTCTTCACCCGCTTCAACTTCTCCGTCACCTACCGTCCTGGACACAAAAATGTAAAAGCAGACGCACTATCACGACAGTTTCAGCCCAATTCTCCTCCTCTCAGTCCCGAGACCATCCTCCCTCCAGCCATCGTCGTAAGTCCCATTCAGTGGAGTATGGACGATCACATTACCGACGCCACCCAAGCCGAACCTGCTCCGCCGGGAGGTCCAGAGGGACGGGTTTACGTCCCGACACGCCTACGCCTGTCCCTCATGGACTCAGTACTTACCTCTCCGGGCTCTGGACACCCAGGCAGCCAAGGAACTCTCTCGCTAGTCCAACAACGTTACTGGTGGCCGGGTATGGCCCAGGATATCTCCCGATACGTCAGGGGATGCTCAGTCTGTGCCATGGCCAAGGTTCCCCGTCATCTTCCTGAAGGCAAACTCACTCCCCTACCAATTCCCACTCGACCCTGGTCCCATCTGGGGGTCGACTTTGTCACCGACCTTCCCCGTTCCCACAATCACACCTGCATTCTTGTGGTAGTCGACCGATTCTCCAAGGCATGCAAACTCATTCCTCTCCCCGGGCTTCCTACTGCCTTTGAGACCGCTGAAGCCCTATTCCAGTACGTCTTCAGAAACTTTGGAATCCCCGAGGATGTCGTATCTGACAGAGGTCCACAATTTATCTCCCGTGTGTGGAAGGCCTTCTTCAATCTCCTGGGCGTTTCCGTCAGCCTTACGTCGGGATACCACCCCCAGTCCAACGGCCAGACTGAGCGGAAGATCCAGGAAATCGGGAGATATTTACGGTCATACTGCCACGACCATCAGGACTGCTGGAGCCGCTACCTGCCGTGGGCCGAGTATGCACAAAACTCTCTCCGTCAATCCACCACAGGGCTCACACCCTTCCAGTGCATACTCGGGTACCAACCTCCACTGTTTCCCTGGTCCGGTGAACCATCAGATGTTCCAGCAGTCCACCACTGGTTCCAGACGAGCGAGAGGGTCTGGGACTCAGCCCACACTCACCTCCAGCGGGCTGTCCGCAGACACAAGACCCAGGCGGATGTTCGACGTGCCTCAACTCCCCAATACCATCCGGGTCAACTGGTCTGGCTCTCCACCCGGGACATCCGTCTCCGACAGCCCTGTCGTAAGCTGAGTCCCAGATACATTGGTCCGTTCGCCATACAGAGGCAGATCAACCCCGTCACCTATCGACTCACTCTTCCTGCTCACTACCGCATCGCACCTACATTCCATGTCTCCCTCCTCAAGCCTTATACTAATCCTCTCACTCCTTCCTCCCCAGGGTCTGGTGCTGCGGACGTGCCCCCTCCTCCTGTGGATCCGGAGGATGATAACATCTACCAAGTGCGAGAAATCCTCGACTCCCGGCGACGGGGCGGCCTTCTGGAATACCTCGTCAACTGGGAAGGCTTTGGGGTGGAAGAGAGATGTTGGGTTCAGCGGGAGGACATTCTTGATCCCACCCTACTCCAGGACTTCCATTCACTGCATGAAAAGTGGGATTTTCGTCAGTAAGCGGCACTGTAGATTGTCGTGGAAGTTCAGGTTTACGACTGCACACGGCAATTTACAGGTAACACTCAAAACTGCTGTGAATTGCCGGAAATTGACGTGGGCCTTGCTTGGCAGTTGTCCCCCCATTGTCCCCCCTTCTCCTAAATCTAGAGGAGGCTTTGACATGTAAATGAAAATGCTGTGAGCTATACACATGCAAATAAGGGTAGGGGAGTTTCACCCCAGGTAACATTTTTCTGAAAGGTAACTTCATTCTAAGACAAGATCAGGCTCAGTATAACCTAATTGCTGTGTTTTTTTTGTTTTTTGTTTTTTTAACATTGCACATAATGCACAACAATTACAACAATAACATGACATCCAAAAAGATAACAATCAACAAATAATAATTTCACAATAAATAAGAAACAAATAAAAATAGGACAGAATTGCACAAATGAAATAAAAACAGGAAAGGGACTATCTCTATTGTGTATAATATTATGATTTAAGAGAAAGTTAGAAACCAGTAATTTGTACTATTTAAAGAAAGAAAATTAGCTTCAATTAGCTTCAATATTCTTTAGCAAATACAATTGTATCACTACATTTTTATCGATACATTTGAGAGACAGAAAATACTAAAAAACTAAAAATTAGACCAAAAAAAAAAAAACTTCAAACAAGGTTTAGAATTATTTATTTTACTCTTATGAATATGAAATTTTCCTAATAAAATTATAAGATTCATCATAACATTTACGGAAGCAGTTTTCAAAATATATGATAACATCTTTGATGTTAATTCACAGTTATAAACAGATGTTTTTTGTTTTTGTTTTTTACAATTTTTTTTACTGGTTTATTTATTTTAAGTAACCTAATAAAGTTATTTATTTATGCATATATGTATTTTTACATTTCATGGTAGCCTATTTAGGTATATCCACCTTATTCCTAATTTAAAATGAACTAACAGCAGCAGAAAAGTCAAGACAGCCGACGACAGCCTTTCAACCTGAGTCAAAAACCAGTGAACGTAACTCTGATTGGCTGAGGCAGCATATCGTCATAATCCAACCTGTAACGTCAGCCACTCTGATTGGCTGAGGCAACGTGCCAGGCATGTGGCGTGTTTTTTTAAGCAGAAAGTAACTACACAGATATTCAGCCTGCTTCGCCGTCATGATCGCTGGGGAACCCATCTTTTCCTCTAAATTGAAGGTAAGTTCGTCCAGCTTAGTGAATTCTATGTCCATGTCTACTTATAGTTTTTGGTAGTTTAGCGTTTTTGTCTTAAACTTCACAAATCGGCTGTGATTACTGCCGCGAATGTCCAAGGGTGTTAACCTAACGGAACAGTTCTTTGTTTTGCGTTAGCTTGCTGCTCTTAATTCTTTTTTTGTTTCATTTCAATTTGAACAAATTTGGGACACTAAACTGTACGTTGGGTTGCACGTTGTTATCTGGCTGCAAGTTAGCTACCATTCTTTGATAGTAATCAAACTAACTCATTTACTCTGAATATCGTCAGAAATTATGAAAAAATAATAAGTGCCAGGGTCCTAAAACAAAGCGCGTAATGTGCTTGTATGCTCTAGTGTAGGCTATCCTTGTTTGTAAAATTGCATCACTTTGTGTGATGAGTGAAATCTTCAGATGTTTGTGATTTGTTTTGTCTCTCAGGGGCTGTTAGGAGTGAAGTGTCCTTCGCTGATGGGAGAAAAAACACCTAAATAAGGTAACGTTACGTGTTGTGATCTCATCCTCTTTTCTTTTGAACAGACCCCAGTCAAATAAACAGTAAAACTAAACTAATTTGGATTAACGTCTGTGTTTATAGATGACTTTGAGCGTGAGACAGTGGTGAAAACGCCAAAGAGAACTGGAACATGGCATGTTATATTCAGTTATAAATGTTTGACCAAGTTTTTAAATATCTTATAAATCTGTTCAGTTTCATCATTTGATAATAACTTTTAAAACACATTTTTTTGTGGTATAGATGCAGTGACTGAGACTGGGAGATGCAGGGACTGAAACCTGGTGGTAAGTGTTGATCTATTGGCAGTGGAGAAGACACTTTTAATAGACACCTTCTCTCTTGTGAGCTAGCAAACTTTGTTATTCTAATTAGAGCATTGTAAACATCACCAAATGTGTTCGTTTATTTCAGTGTTCCAGAAAAAGGTCCTGAAACTACTGGTCGACATCCGCCATCGCCTGAAGGAAACCAGGTAGTGGATGCAGAAGAAACATATTTTTGCTTACAAATGTGGGGACTTGGGGCAGATTGCCTTTGCATACATCTAAATCATTTGTCTTTTTCAACTTTGCAGAAGGGATCATGAAATTCGGTTCCACAGCCACTGAGGTGTATGTACATCAAGGTGAACCTCAAGCACGCGTCGCAAAGACTTAAATTCACTTCGCCCTGATGAGCCAAGCCTACAGGACTTGAATTAAGAGTTTTAAAGGGATAGTTCACTTTGAAATTATTTTTTGAAATGTTTTGGCTTACGTCAAGGGCATCAGTCAGTCATATAATGGAAGTCTATGGGGATCTCTTAAAAGAGCATGCACAGAGAAGTACAAATTAAACATGATTTAATGAATCATAACTAAGTACACGTTGATGGCTTAAGATACGAGACGAGCGGTTTGTGTGAGAAAATGAACAGTGTGTGTGTGTGTGTATATATATATATATATATATATATGATCTGCGCATGCGGTGGAAACCGCCAGAAGCGATCTTGCACTGGTACGTCACTCATTGTTTACACAGATTTCGGAAGTTTTACTGTGAAGATCTAAACATATTAAGATGTATTGCATTTTGTGTATATCTAAATATATATATATATATATATATATATACACACACACACACACACTTATACAATATAAATACTGTTTGTTTTCTTTCCCAAAACGCTCATTTCGTGTCTTAGTCAATCATTGTGTACTTAATTTATGAGTCATTAAATCATGTTTAATTTGGTCTTCTTTGTGCATGCTCTTTGAGGTGGTGACCATAGACCTGCATTATATGACTGACAGACAACAACAGTTTGACCTAAAAATATCAAAATTGAAAATACTGTGGAAACAAAACCACCTGCATCTTGGATGCCCTTGAGATAAGATAAAACATATCAAAAATTTATTTCAAAGTGAACCATACCTTTAAATTACATCCTTATTATTCGTTCATAATTCTGGCTCCACTGTACATTGTGTTTGATATATCTGGTGCCCAATTCTGATGCCATTCAGGGCAATTTATTTTTGAATAGAGATGCAATATATTATTGATTTATTTGTATAACTGTAGTGCTGTATGTATGTATGTTGTCCCATGTTTCCAGAGGGTGGAGGACATGTTTTCTGTGCTTTGAAAGATGTTCTCCTATGCTGTGTACATAGTTTTGTGTTTGTTCTAATAAAGCTATTTCTTTGAATAAAAAGTATGTGGCAAATGTTCCTTTCCTCAATAAATTCATGTCCTTGATGGTAATAATAATTTAGTCCATAGGATAACAATGACATGAATAAACAACATAATAGCATATCATATGAATATATATATATATATATATATATATATATATATATATATATATATATATATATATATATATGATTATTATTATTATAATTTTATGTCGGCTGACCAATAGTAACAGATCTGCCAACCAATCACGAGTGATTTTCTTGTTTAAATGTAGTGAATTTCAACCAATACTGAGTGAGGAAATTCAAGCCATTCTCTGGCAAGGCGCGCGCAGTGCTGCTATTCATATGCTAATTAGGGCCATTCGCACCTCCGCGAGCGCTGCATGCATACGTCATGGTTCGTTTCCGTCAATATGTGGCACAGTGGAACGCGACGTTCACAGTCTGTAAATTGTCGTTAACTGCCGAAAATTAGGGAGATTTCCGGCAGTTTACGGGGACGAAAATCCCACTTTTCATGCAGTGATTCGGCCCATCCAGGTCGTCCTGCACCCAGGGGCCGTGGCCGTCCCCGTCGTCGGTCCCGCCCGCCAGCTGGAGCTCCCCGGGGGGGGGGGGGGGGGGGGTACTGTCACAGATCCATCTGCGTCAGCACCAGATACCTTCACTCCGCCTACTCGTTCTGGTTCCCCTGACTACTAATCATCACCACCTGTCGTCACCACCTGCCATCACCTATCCGGACTATCATCCACTCCATATATACTCACCTCATTCAGTCACTCACTGTCTGGTCTCGTCTCTACCACGATTACAGACTCTCTATCGCTATCTCACGTTCCTGATTCTACTTACCTGCATTGTATCTCCAGCCCGTCAGTCTCCTGTCTGTTCCTGTCCTTGGTCCCCGTCTGCTGCCAGTCCTCTCCAGTCTCCAGCTCCGCTGTTCCGGTCAGCTCTCCATTCTCCCGCTCCTGTTCAGATAAGGAATACATCATCAGACTGTTTATACCCTCTCCAACTTCATCTACCACGCTACTTACCATTCAGTGACTGTTATTCAATAAACCTTGTTCATACTCACCCGTCTGTGCCATTCTGTTCTGTGACACTGTGTGAGCAGAATGAAGACATCTTCACATTAATTCCTTTTCAACAGTGGTTTGATAAAGTGAAAGAAGCAAAGCTGAAGAGTGACATCATCCATCATCTCATTTCTTCCGGTCACAACACGTTAAACACTCATCAGGAATAAAGCGTGTGTGTGTTACAGAGCACTGCAGTCTGGTTGATTATTATCTGGTTCAGTATCATTTCTATTTTTCTCAAAATGAATAGGTTTACATGCGTTGTTGACATTTTCACAGCCAAGAATCACATATTGATCTATTATTTGTTTGACCTTCTTGACCTTCTTCCTCTTAGTGTTGACGTGAACCTCGTAGAACTTGATAGGCTTCTTGCTGATGCAGAGGTTTACTGTGTTCGGATATATCTTTCCCGCTGTTGAACACACACCACCTATTACACATTATTACGTTCTGATACAGGAAAGAAGCTCTGAATCGGCCGGTGCCAGGTGTCAATGTAGTTAATGAACGTATTCCATTGACCGATGTCGTCACTCTTTGGGACGTTGTTGTTTAGGTGATGTTTAAGGAATGTCTCATATTGTTCTCCATGTAGAGTTGCATTCCCCACATCATCACAGCGCTGCTGACCCAGACCCAGAGCCGGCGGGAGTGTGAGAGTCGAGATGACCACGAACAACAGCATTATTAGCATCTGGAGATATTATTGTAAGATTAACATCTCATATTGTAGATTCACTGTTGCCACAAACCATAAAATCATAGAAAAGTGCATTTTTACTTGTTTAATTGCAATACAAAGAAACAGAAAACAAAATAGTTGATGGTACCTTGATGCATTTTAAAAATCAAACCCTTTATAACCACAAACGACAGATTTAAAAGATCTAATAACATTTCCAGTAACGTAAGAGCACTACAGTCTCTAAACATCAGTTCAACACAGTTGATGTTATAATGATGTGACCAAACCGACTTTATGACTTTTGCAGTTGGGTCACTGTATTTTTAAAGACAGTCATACATATACATTATTCAGTTCAATGCTGTAATTGCAGTGAATACAGTAGTTGTGATTATTATACATAATTGCAAAATTGGTTTTCTTTGTCACAATATACTTTCTTTCTGTAACTCCATGCTTTGGAGGCTGTTCTCCAAGTTTGTATACCGCAGTAATCATTCTACAACATTTCTATAAGCGATTACAATCATAAATTGCCTTTACCTGCAGGTCAAAGATGATAGCAGTAGTTTCAGGGTCCTCGGCGGTTCAGTTCAGTCCTGGGTCCGTTTCACTGAGCGTTTGCTTAGTATTAATATCTACAACCAAGTAAAGATACTTCTAGGAAAAGATCCCTCTGAGACTTGTTTTGAAAGTTTTTCAAATCAGCAAAATTGGTTTCTTTTTAATTAAAAAAAGTTTCAGAATAATACATTTCAGGAAAAAAATAACATCAAATGCATATAGATCTTCACCCGACTTGTGGCCCCGAACAACAGAAAACAAAACCTTTTATATGTTTTAATTGGGGCCGTCTTAACAGTTTGGGGCTGTATATAATACAATCCCTTACAAGGTCAAATAACTGGCCTGGAACTTTCACAGTTAAAGCTATTTTGTAAAAACCACACACGCATATCTCATCTTTTGCCACCTAGAAAGCTTAATATACATTTAACAGTTCCTTCATCTGCAGTTGTTAAAACAACATCCTCTCGGACAGAAGCGGCGTCTTTCTTTCTTCTTAAACTATGATAAAGGTGAGAAGCAGGCATGTTCTTAACACCCGTTGAGTGTGTTCAGAGAGAGGAAAACCCCTTATTGCAAAGCTAGCTAGCCTATATCATGATTCTAAACTACACAAATGTGTGTAACAAATGAAAAAGTGTTTAAACATTTGCAAGAGAAGACTTCCACTCTGCTAATAATGTGACGATGAAGATCAGGTGGATCCCAGTTTCAGCGAATGAGGAAGACTGTAATGTGACTGGAAGAACGATTGTTCACTGTAAAAAGTGATCAGTTGACTTGACTTGAAAAATTGTGAACTAATCTTGAACTAAATGTGAGCTAATCCTTTAATGAATTTAATGGTACCAGTCAAATTAAGAGAACTGGCATAATTTATATTACATAACAAGTTGCCCAATCACATTACATTTTATTTATAAAACTCATAGACCATTCTGTAATATTATATTTCTTTTGTTAAAGAGGTCCGCAATAAAGCATTTCCTATTGTTTTAGAGAGGGTCATGCTATTGTTGCGGCAAAAATCCTTTCCAACATCATCACTGCGTAAGAGACACTCAGAGTCGAGTTATTGAAATAAAAGAAGTACTTTATTCTTGCAAGAAGGTTCAGTCTGACACAGTCTGCCCCCTCCACACAGCTTTTATACCCAAACTCAAGGTTTCTTGTTGTACAAGTTAGCTCCTGATAAGGAAGTCTTATGCTACTAAAGAAAAGGTCAGCACTTGCTGACTGACCTAGTCAGGATGACATCTGGGGTCAGAGGTCTTCTTTCCACCTGTTTCTATATGTCCCTGTAAAAAAGGCTATAGTTACTAACCGCTTTCTAAAATCTCTTCCCCTGTATTTTGAGGCACATGCGCACACCCAGTACCTTACCTGAGCCAACCAGCGTCCAGAAACCTTGACCATGTGATCTCCCCCGCCCTCACAGAGACGCTATTGCAATGCAGCGGGACACGGAGAATGACGCTGAAGCCAAAGCAGTATAAACTGTGTATATATCATATTTTGGATGAAGAGTTGTGCGTGAATGCCAAAGTAAGTTTGTAATCTTTAATTATACGGTCGATGGGCACTGCATCCGCTCTGAGAAACGAGTTATTGTGATGTAACGAGATACCATAGAGACGTTCGTGTATTTCCGATTGTGTATGCTTGTCACACTCTAGATCAAATGTTTGTTTACCTAACTTTATTACTGTCTGCACTTGAGTTACAGTTGCCTTATAATTACATGTTATGTTATTGTTTGAAGCGAAGTTCGCTGTATTTCTTTCTATATTTAATGGGAAAATTGTTGTTTTTTTCGCAACAGTTTGCTATGCGCATGCGCTCTCATAACCCCGAAAGAGCGGCGTTATACAGATTTCGCGGGCTTGGGTGTCAGATTACAGCTGTACATAACAACTATTACAGCCTACTTTATATTTGCTTTCAATTTATTCTAGTAATGTTTAATTATTGATGCTATATTATTACTCCTATGTTTAATTGTTGTAATTATTACTATTATGTATATTCATGTTTATGTTACTGTTTATTTATAGAAAACCACAGCCACAACCATACAAGTGATTCTGTTGAGTGGTGATAATAAATGGGTTATTCCCGGAATTTAACTGCATCTTCGATTTAGACTCTAATCGGACAGTCTTTGGTGGGTCAACACCCTGAGCTGGCAGTCTATTATAAGTGCTACAACAAAGAAGCATTTTTTCATGGTCCTTCGAGCCGGAGCCTGGACTTGCCAAAGCGATAGAAGATGACAGAATATGAGGAGGATGATCCAGCTGTGCGAGTCAGGAGGAAGATTGTCCTTCCCGCACGATACAACGAGTACGATCTCACTGGCTTCCCCCTCCATAAGCCTGTTCCAGAACCCATGTCACCACTCATTCACTCAACCAGAATGGCAGAGGAAGGTGCAACTTGCTTTACTCCACAGCTAGCAGATTATACAGCTTACAGTTCGTCACAGTGGTCTGATGAAGAGTGTGAGTCTGCATCAGAAATCATAAGGAGAGAGAATAAGGATCTCCACAAAGCCCTTCAAGTGTTACAGCAGGAAAGGGACACAGTTCAGAGCTCCAATGACCAATATGCAAAGGAGCTTTATCAGCTTAAGCAACAAATGAAGCAGCTGCAAATTCAGATGGAGCATCAACGCCCTGGAAATCCGCCCTTTCCGCCTGTCACCCCCAGGAGGCAGTATAGCTCCAATCATCCTATACCTGCACCACGCGCCCAGCTACAGGCAAGTTATGATGAACCGAGTTTCAGGCCTGTACCAGCTCCGCGTCTCAAACCGCAAAAAAAGCATCAGACTGAGTATGAGCTTCAAAGTCCTCCACATTATCCAACTCCAGCATCAGCCTCAAATATTATACAGAGCTCTTCTTACCACTTTAGGCCACAAGGGGTTCAGAGTTCAGAGGGATGTCATTCCCACAGAAAAGAGTGCTTAAATCCTCCAGACTGGGTACCTCAAGATAATGCAATGCATCCACAAAGGCCATACCCGCCACTTACGCCATCACCTCCCCCTGAACCGGAACTGATGTATCGAGGTCCAACCCCCACGATTCCTGACTTTATACATCCAAATCCGAGAGAGTTCTCAAGACTAAAAATTGCTCTGGAAAATATCCTCCCAGCTAATGCTTCAGAGAGGTTCAAATTTCAGATACTGATGGACCATCTGAAATTAGAGGAAGCTCTGTTAATTGCTGACTCATACTGCCATTCGCAACACCCTTACACAAGGACGATGGCTGCTCTAGATCAGCAGTATGGTCAGCCACATCAATTAGCTCTACAACGGATTGCAGAGTTGATGGATGGAGCCAATGTAGCTAGTGGAGACCAGAAGGCCTTTAGACTTTTTGCTCTCAAAGTCCGTTCTCTTGTTGGCATGTTGGAGCAATTAGGAGAGAAGGGTAATTTCGAGTTACAGTGCGGATCTCATGTGTCTCGGCTGCTTGGGAAGCTTCCGCATGACCTCAGATCAGGATTTCGGAGGTTTGCTCACCCACATCATGTGCCCATCCCTACACTTCTGGATTTTGCGGAATGGCTGGAATTTGAAATCCAAGTTCAAGAGGACACTACAAGGTTTGCAAGCAATCCACATGGAGGGGCATTGACACGAACAAGAGAGACTATCAGAGGCTCTAAGCCAGCTGCTAAAAGCACCACTGTCTTTCTGAGCACAGAGAAGGCGATTTCTGAGTCCACACCATCTGCGTTACCATTTAAGTCTGCTCCAAAACCCTACTGCACCTACTGTGACAACAATAAGCACTCCCTCAACAACTGCACCAACTTCAAGCTGCTTACTAAAGATCAAAAACGAAGCTGGGTCAAAGGCAACAACAGATGTTGGCGTTGTGGCAGAACTCATAAGTCAGCAGAATGTAACTTAAAAATGCGATGCAGACAGTGCAACAGCCGACATCTTATGGCTTTGCATGACATCAGTGCTGGGAAGCTAGAGAATGCAATGCCTGTCCACGATGACACTGTTGATGCTAACACCTGTCTGCTCAACACTATGAATGAGATTCTCCTGATTCATAAGCCACCTACCAGTCGGAAAGTTCTACTTAAAGTCATCAAAGTGATTCTCAGAAATGGAAAGAGAAAGATGGATGCATATGCAATCCAGGATGACGGATCTGAGAGAACTATCCTTCTCCACAATGCAGCTCAGCAGTTGGGACTTAAAGGTCAGCCTGAAGACCTTCCACTTCGGACAGTCAGGCAGGAGTTTCAAGTTCTCAGAGGTGCAGCAGTCTCATTCACAATTTCCCCAATGGCTCAGCCCACGAAACAGTATCGCATCAAAGGTGCTTTCACCGCCCAACAGCTAAGTTTAGCAGAACACTCACACCCAGTGAAAAATCTGAGGAAGAGATATCATCACCTTAAAGGGCTTCCACTGAATGATTTTGAAGGAGTCTGTCCCGTGCTGCTCATTGGATCAGATTACCCCCATCTGATCACTCCTGTAGAGCCAGTAAGGTGGGGACCTCCAGGGGGGCCAGCAGCCATAAAGACACGTCTCGGCTGGACATTACAGGGCCCGGTCCAACACTTTCAGAAAGAGATGACTGAACAGCACTGTCTCTTCACTTCAGTCTCATCCCCAGAATCAGATCTCTACAAGCAGGTGGAGAAATTATGGCAGATGGATATACTGCCCTGGCGTAACGAAAAGATTTGCATCAGATCCAGATTGGACCAGGAGGCGGTGGAACTCTTAGAGAGGAAGACAGTCCGGGTTGAGATTGATGGTGTGAATCGATATGCAACCCTCTCTTGCGTGTCAAGGACATGCCTGAACTCAGAGCCCCCAAAGAGGCAGTTTTATCACAGCTGAGGGCCACTGAAAGGAGACTTATAAAAAATCCAGAGCAAGCAGACGCTTATACGGCAGAGATTTCAAAACTGGAACAAGCAGGCTATGTTAGCAAATTGCCACAGAGTGCTGAGACAGATCCTACTTGCTCCTGGTACATCCCGCATCACATGGTGCAGCACAATGGGAAAAACAGGATCGTCTTCAATTGCTCGTTCCAATATCACGGACAAAACTTGAATGAGCTTTTGCTCCCAGGGCCAGTGTTGGGGCCATCCCTACTTGCTGTGCTACTAAGATTTAGGGAACATTCAGTGGCAGTCAGCAGTGACATTAAGGGGATGTTCCACCAAGTTCGTCTTCTTCCAGAAGACAAACCACTCTTGCGTTTTATCTGGAGAGACCTAAACATACAGGAACAACCCAGTGTGTACGAATGGCAAGTCCTCCCATTCGGCACTACCTGTAGTCCTTGCTGTGCGGTATTTGCACTCCAGAAACACGTCCTTGATCATAGCCGGCCAGGAGATGATGTCTGCAATTCGGTGCTGAGATCCTTTTATGTAGACAATTGCCTACAAAGTTTCACTTCAGCAGAAGTAGCAAAGTGTTTCGTTGACAGAATAAGGAACCTGCTGGCAGACGGAGGATTTGAGCTGAGGCAGTGGTCCAGCAATTCCCCTTCAACTATAAGTCACCTCCCTCAGGAAGCCAGATCGGACGGTGCAGAACTCTGGATTTCACAAGGCCGTACAGACATCCAGGAATCAACATTGGGGCTCCTCTGGAACCATCAGTCTGACACAATATCCTATAAATACCGTGCCATGGACAGTAGGGAGACTACCATGCGTAACATATACAGGATCCTAGCCAGCCAGTATGACCCGTTGGGCTACCTTATCCCTTATACCACTCGCGCTAAGATCCTCGTACAACGCCTGTGGGACAAGAAACGGGATTGGGATGATCCACACTTGCCCACAGATCTTCTACAAACCTGGATTGAATGGGAGGAGGAGCTACCAGCCCTACAGAATATCGTTCTTCCTCGGTGTTACTGTAGCCCCACCAAGGACACAGAAACGAGTTTTAGAGACATACACATTTTCTGTGATGCCTCTGAACGTGCCTATGGTTCTGTGGCATATCTTCGAACAGAGGACCAACACGGGCAGACAGAGGTAGCCTTCTTAACAGCGAGATCACGTGTAGCACCAAAGAAACAACAATCTGTTCCCCGACTGGAACTGTGCGCTGCACTGACAGGAGCTCAAATTGCCAAAGTACTCTGTAATGAGTTGAACTTGCCCATTCGTCAAACAATCTTGTGGACTGATTCTACCACAGTCCTCACATGGTTACAATCAGACTCTTGCCGATTCAAAGTATTTGTTGGTACTCGTGTATCAGAAATCCAGGACCTCACAGAACAACACAGCTGGCGATATGTACCCTCCGCAAATAATCCAGCCGATGACATCACTCGGGGATTAAGTCTGCGCGAGCTTGGTCCGGGAAGACGTTGGTACCAAGGACCACCTTTCCTAAAAGATCCCGCCAATCTGTGGCCTGAATGCCCCAGTCCAGTCGATGTAGACAATAATGAACTTCGCAAGACTGGCTCCAGTACTCTGGTCTGCTTCACCTCCTCTGATTTCAGTCAGTTCAAAACTCTCGAAGAGCTAATCGAGTCCACAGCTCGTCAAGAGGCCGTCGATGGTGAGCCCACAGCCAATGACTACAGAAATGCAGAGATTAGTGTTTTAAGGCAATCACAGCAAGAATGCTTTACATCAGAATTAGAACAACTACGGGCAGGTAAACCACTTTCAAGGAACAGTCGACTAAGCGCACTGGCCCCAGAACTTGATGGAGAAACCGAATTGATCAGAGTTGGCGGACGTTTACGGTATAGTCCATACCTTGAACCCGATAACATGCACCCTATAGTACTGGATCCAAAGCACCCCATCACTAAACTTATCATCCAAAGTTATGATTCCAAACTTTGTCATCCAGGTCCTGAGAGGGTGTTCGCCGAACTCCGCCGTAAATATTGGGTTCTACGTGGTAGAGAGGCCATTAAGCACCTGCAGCGAGAATGTGTACAGTGCCAAAAATGGAAAAACAAACCCCACGTACCTAAAATGGCGGACCTTCCCCCAGCGAGACTGCGTCTTTTCAAGCCTACCTTTTACTCCACTGGTATGGACTGTTTTGGCCCCTATACTGTCAAAGTGGGTCGACGCAATGAGAAAAAATGGGGAATAATATTCAAATGCCTTACCACCAGAGCAGTATATATCGACATCCTCCATAGTCTGGAAGCCGACTCCTTCCTTATGTCTCTCAGACGATTTACAGCTAGACGAGGGAAACCCCATGAGCTTTTGTCAGACCAAGGCACAAACTTCCGAGGAGGTGAAAGAGAGTTAAAGGAAGCTTTTATCGCTCTTGCCCCAGATCTGCAAAGACAATTGGCTAAACAGCAAATTGAATTCCATTTCAACCCTCCTAGCTCGCCACACTTTGGAGGTTGTTGGGAGCGAGAAATTCGCTCCTTAAAAAACGCATTGATGGTGACTTTAGGAACTCAATCAGTGACGCTTGAGGTCCTTCAAACTGTGCTGGTAGAGGTTGAAGGCATCTTGAACTCCAAACCGCTGGGATATACATCATCTGATGTTTCTGATCCTGACCCCATTACGCCAAATTGTCTCCTAATGGGGCGGCCAGACGCTTCACTCCCCCTGACAGTTTATCCTCAGTCTGAGCTGATCAGCCGACGGCGATGGCGCCAAAGCCAGGTTCTTGCGGACCAATTCTGGAGACATTACCTTAAATACTACCTCCCAAGTCTTCAGTACCGTGGAAAATGGCAAAAAGACACTCCAGATATCCAGGTTGGCACTACCGTGTTGATCCTCGATCCCCAACTACCAAGAGCTCTCTGGCCTGTGGGAAAGGTGTCAGAAGTATTCCCTGGAGCTGACACCAGAGTGAGGACAGCCAAGGTTCAGGTGGGAGAAAAAACTTACACTCGGCCAGTTGCACGCCTTGTGCAATTACCTGCCATTCCTGATTAAAGTAATTGTAACTGATAGTTGAAGAAAGGCCTTTTTGAATGTGTACATATTTCTTTACATAAATCTGGGGGCGGCTGTAAAAAAGGCTATAGTTACTAACCGCTTTCTAAAATCTCTTCCCCTGTATTTTGAGGCACATGCGCACACCCAGTACCTTACCTGAGCCAACCAGCGTCCAGAAACCTTGACCATGTGATCTCCCCCGCCCTCACAGAGACGCTATTGCAATGCAGCGGGACACGGAGAATGACGCTGAAGCCAAAGCAGTATAAACTGTGTATATATCATATTTTGGATGAAGGGTTGTGCGTGAATGCCAAAGTAAGTTTGTAATCTTTAATTATACGGTCGATGGGCACTGCATCCGCTCTGAGAAACGAGTTATTGTGATGTAACGAGATACCATAGAGACGTTCGTGTATTTCCGATTGTGTATGCTTGTCACACTCTAGATCAAATGTTTGTTTACCTAACTTTATTACTGTCTGCACTTGAGTTACAGTTGCCTTATAATTACATGTTATGTTATTGTTTGAAGCGAAGTTCGCTGTATTTCTTTCTATATTTAATGGGAAAATTGTTGTTTTTTTCGCAACAGTTTGCTATGCGCATGCGCTCTCATAACCCCGAAAGAGCGGCGTTATACAGATTTCGCGGGCTTGGGTGTCAGATTACAGCTGTACATAACAACTATTACAGCCTACTTTATATTTGCTTTCAATTTATTCTAGTAATGTTTAATTATTGATGCTATATTATTACTCCTATGTTTAATTGTTGTAATTATTACTATTATGTATATTCATGTTTATGTTACTGTTTATTTATAGAAAACCACAGCCACAACCATACAAGTGATTCTGTTGAGTGGTGATAATAAATGGGTTATTCCCGGAATTTAACTGCATCTTCGATTTAGACTCTAATCGGACAGTCTTTGGTGGGTCAACACCCTGAGCTGGCAGTCTATTATAAGTGCTACAACAAAGAAGCATTTTTTCAGTCCCCTCATGCATGTTCCTCACGTAGGATTCGTAAAAAAGCACATGCTGCACATGCATCTTGTTCAACACAAACCTATCAAATCATTCATTGATCAACTTCTAATAATTAACTCTTTATAATTACTATAGAATCAAGCTAACTTAAATTTTTTTCCACTACAGTCCCTCCTTTTTATCATTCTTATTCTCAAAATCATAATAATAAACATTATTTTAGAGCAAATTTTAAGTCATATCATCACATTTATACTCTTCATTTCTGACTTTCATATAAATGATCACTCTTCTTAAACATTTGCGAAAACAGTGTTTTGAAAAGAAAGAGCTAAGGCTGTTTTTGTGGGGATAGCCCCTTAATAATTAGCAAGCAACTAAAGCAATTCATCTGAAGCCGGGCTAAATGAATAATCACTGTTATTGCACTCCTGATAAAAATCAGACCCGCAGTCACTTCATCATGAATAAGGAAAAGATTATAGATTAGAATTAGGAAAATAAAACAAATTTAACACATTTCACTGTAGCTTCCCCTACTTATATCATCATCAACTTTCTTGTCATTGTCAACACAATTTGGATAGACTGTCAATGTCATCATTGTAGCTGATGTCGCTGCTTTCATCAGTCTCTGTACTGAACTGGAAATAAATCTCACAATGCATGGTAAACAGATCAATATCATCAGCCCTATTGCTCGATTGGCAATATTGTTTGAAGTGTCTGGTACACCCATTAATCTTAATATGCCCATCTCCATATTTTATTTACTTCTTATTCAGTTTAGTAAGCTATATTGAATGCACTATTTAACAAATCTAACCAGAGAAGTCTTATAATTTTATCCATTCCTGTAACCAAATTAGTACAAAATTAACTCTAGTATCTATAGTACAGACACATCAATCAATAGATTTGCTATATTTGCACCAATCAAATCAATACCTAGTTTGATTCAAACAAAATCATCACAAAAACAGATTATTCTGTTAAACTTAAACCATCAGTTGGCAGGTGGTTCCTCCAGGTGTGTTGATCATCTCGTTCGCCCCATGGACGTTCTGTGTTCGCCGGGGTGACACTTTGCGTGCCGTCGCAATGGTCTTTCCCACATTGGTGGAAAGGGAGGTACGTTACTAGCACGTCCTTTTATCCCCTCACTTTATACTCTATTGGATGGTTGAGGCCTGTTGGTGTTGTCTTAAAGGTGCCCTTTAAGGTGAGAGGCTTGGACCCTGGTGCCACAGTCTCCAACCATTTTCTGATCCTTACAAGGTTTTCCCTTAATTCACGACCGCATCCGCACCGGAGTGAACCATTTCTTGCCTGCTTTCACCTGTGAATAGAGACCTTAAACTATTCTTGTTAGTGACAACATCTATTAACTCATCTGCTTGTCTGGCCAGTCTTCCCTTTTAGCTTGACCTGTGGAATCAACAACCTGAAACATTATCACTGGATCATTTCTTGCACTTTTCAGGGTCCTTTTCCCCTGGAAAACATTCAACTCATATTGCTCATGTCCTCAACATAACGTTTATACATTTGGAACAGAATCAGTTCTGTTTGCTGCAATCCATCCTGAGATTCTGTAAAAGGAAAATCTTAGTTATGCGCTGCGCAGGTGTGACACCGTTCCGTCACACTAATAACCCAGGCCATGGTAGTTAGCCAAATTCATCCATAGCCATTATTTTATTAGACACATTCTGCTCATGTCTCAAAAGTCCGCATGATCTGTACAGAAAACAAATGGCGAGGTTATTTTCAGATAGTGAAGTACGCGTAGTTCCTTTTGTCTGCTGTGCTGCCATGGCCTTCGCTGCTGCCTCTGCCCTGGCGTCTCCTGTTGAAACAGTCCTTGCAACTGTGTTATCAGCGTGTGCAGCCCACTTACAGACAGCAACATTGCCCCACCTGTGCAATGGCTTTCAGCAAATTTGAACCCCTCAGTAAACCCTTATTTGGCAATTGTTACCATCCCCCTTTTGATGCATGACCTAGCTCATGCATCAACTTAATTAATCTGATTTGCCAATCAACACTAACCCAAACAGCATCCTTCAGCCAATTTTCGCCCAGACATCTTTCTCTGCCTCCGAAACAAAAATATTACTTAAAGGCCCAATCTCACCTTCTTATCGAAGGTTTTTTTGAAGGGCCCTGAGTCTCACAGCGAATCCTGCTTTTCAGGCCTGTTGTTTGGTCTCTCAAGTCAGTTATCTACAAACATTTCCAAAGTCATCAATTGTTTCTATCAGGTCAGGTCGTGCTGTACAGACTTAGTCTATGTCAGTCAAACATGTCCCCCTCAGTTCATAATTGTTAAGGACTCGATTTTAACTTAGCCAATTTTTTCTTTGTTGTTACCGTCAAATCTACACCCTTTTCGTTGATCTCAACCCCTGACAGACAGCCATCAATGAATACCTAATTCCAATTTCCAACTGAAACTGATCTTCAAATCTACATCATGAATGACAAAACTATTACTACTAGACAGAGCTTGATGACCAATCAACTTAAAGCTCGTCAGGATTTTCAGCTCCTTTAAAGTTTGTCATTTGCCTTGGCCCATCTGTGATGATAAAACTCACAAAAGCATAAAATGCTTTCACTATTAAACACACACACACACACACACACACACACTCATACTTGACTATTAACTGAACATATTTTCATATTCAAATCTTTCGAATAAGATTTTAAACTTCACATTTTCTTGTAACCTTTACCTAATTTTACATGGTTTCTAAACCAGTTTCAAAGCATGTCTGTTCATTATTCATTCAAATTTAACATGGTCAGCTGGTTGTTTTGGTTCATTATCATTATTTTGCTTCAGTTTGCCAATAACAGAAAGACAGACACAGTTCCCTTCCTCCACTCAAGTCTCTCTCACTATAACAAAATAATCTTTTCCACAGCCTTCTAAGACTGTAACTTAGACATCTAAATTCATTACAATATCCTTTGACCATTCACATAGTCGTCTACTTAAATTTAGACCCTCAGTTGAATTTAGACAAGAGTTTTTCCCCCATAATGGACGGCAATCTTCAACTTTACAATTCCAGTTTATATAAAATACTAATCCAGCTTAAATCTATAATAGCTGTCTTCATCTTTAGTCACCATCATGTCTAACGACATTCAGGAGTCAAATTATGTTAGACATATTAGTTCTAAATCAACACTATAATTTTCCTTGCCCATAAGGACCGACATCCAAAAGTTTTATTGCTGTCTCCACAACAACTAATGGGAATCACTTCATGGCCCTGACTGAACCCCGAAAGCCCACTTCCTGTTAGCTCTTTATCTATAATCTCCATCAGGGTGTGGTCCCCTGGCATACATAGAGCTTGTCACAATGAGAAACAAGCCATGCAGTGAATGCGGTTTCTGGTGAGTGGGATAGAGGGACTTACGTTTTCTGGGGCAGACTGCCGTGACTCCTCACAGCTCCATCCCCCCTAACGATACAGGATGCTGTTGGCCTCGCAGACACCCGTCCACTCTCATACCCAACCTCACATAAACACCTCCATCAGGAGATGCCCAGTGTCTGCGTGATCCCCCTGCCTTAGGTTGCCTCCTATTTGGCCAAAGAAGGTCTTACCCGTCATCGAGATGACCACTCGTGCACACATGGTAACCACCATTTTCTCAAAACCGTTTTCTTCAACAAAATCTGTTGTTTCTGGAGCTTAGGAAAAATATTCGAGAGTCACCAGGGCCATTCGGATTGCCTAATAGTTGTAACACAGGGAGACAGGTTAATAACAACAGTATTCAAGCACTTAAATCCATTAACCATCTTAAAAGCAGCAACTAGCTACTCAGTGGATTTAGATCACAACCGTACATTCAGTGCACTACATCTGTAGGCGGAGCCATCGGCCCCGCCCCCGTTTCATGGTGGGGACTAAGATTTTCAGACAAATAAGTTATTGGTTCACAAACAACCTAGTCAAAGATGTATCTTCATTTCGTCTATTATTATTTTAATGACTTCTTGAAAGTCCTTCAGTTTTACTTTTAAAACATTTAAAATACAAATTGCCTCTGAATGGCAATGATTTCTCTTAACATCTCTGTGTCTATGATCTTCAACTGAAACACTGTGTTTTAATACAAATAGGTTATTATCACTAATGACACAGGCTCAGATAACATCTGTAGCTGACATTGAATGAGAGAGAGACTGTGAGGGATACAGTACTGGTACTGCTCGCTCATAAACTTCTAACATCAAACATTATATTCTATTCCAGCTTAAGGCATCTTTGCCAGAAATTACATACGGTTTCAAATAAACATTATTTACATTTGTCTTTTGCCCACATCAGGGAATTTACTAATTTCCTCTCAGATTGAGTCTCTGTTGCACTGGCAGTTTTCAGCCACAGTACACATCAGATTCAGATAAGCAAACTGTTACATTACAGCCCAAAACAAACTTATCTTTTTGAAAGCTAAACATCAGCTTCTAGTTCTTTCATGGTCAACTTCTCAAGTTGTTTGTTTAATCAGCATTCAACAACTGCCAATAAAGTACTGCTTCTGCTTATTTGTTCTTAAATAAAAATAATTATTCTAGTTCTCAATAACATTTCTCAATCTCAATTTTAATCGTCAAGTTCTCAACCATTGCTTAATATTCGACTTAAGTTTTCTCTTGGAGTTTATCAATCTCCAATTAGGATTCACACTAACTTTGACGAGGCAAGCACTCTCTGCTTGTGATACTTTTGCAGTTATTGTAAATCATCTGTGCGATTAGTCTCTCTAGATCATCTAACACCTTTTTAAAATGTTTAATTAAAACGCAATCATCCTTTTAGTTACTTTGATATATTTTGCAACTTACATTTGTTGGAGTCATTCATTTTACATCAAACTGTAGGCCTATTCATCAATTCACTTTTAAAAATTACTATTATAGATCTTTTCTTCAAAAGGACTCACTAAAACTTCAATCTCTTGACCTAGTTTTTATCTCTTATTTCTCAGATGAAAAATGTTAACGCAGTCATTTAAACACGGATCTACTTCCAAACCCACATTAATACCAGAAATGTGTTGTCTGTCACATTTTGAAACACCTTCTCTGTGGGCATTTACAGTTACGCGTTAAATGATCCTGCTGACCACAATTAAAACACTCTCTATCTGCTCCAACTTACTGCACACACTTGAAGCAGTGTGTGACCCATTCAGGAATGCACACAGAGCCACTGATAAGCAGTTCTCTGTATTCTTTTACAGTCCGCCAGTGGCGGATTTAATCACAATAGCCCAATCATAATCTTCTTCATTATTATTGACAGAACATTAATTTTCAGAAGCTGCATCGAAATGCTCAAAATATTTCTAAGTTGTTTTCACAAAGTTTCAGATTAACTTTAATCACTTGCCTAGGGAAATTATTCCCGCCCCAGAATTTATTCTACTTGCTTTTTGTAATGATCATTAGTAGGGATGCACCGATCCACATTTTTTCACTTCCGATCCGATCCCGATACCTGACTTTGGATATCGGCCGATACCGATACTTTTCCGATACCAGAGCTGTGTTTGCTTTAATAGTATTTATCATTATTGTTGATTTTATATGATGCTGAAATAAACTCCTCTCTACAGGCAAGGATGATATGTACATATGTATGTATGTCAATATATATATATATATATATATATATATATATTAGGGGTGTGCAAAGCAGCCGCTATTTGTATTTGTATTTGTATTTGTTCAGGGAGGAAAAGTATTTGTATTTGTATTTGTATTCGAGTAAAATTCAAAATAGGCATAAAAATCTTTAAAAATACTTTATAGTGTATGGATTCTTTAATTATATCCATTATAATAATTATGGATATGCAATATTGGTTGATTTTTTCTATAAATCCAGCAATGAACATGTAACAAGAAAAGTCATTGAAAAGAAAATAACAGTCAGCCATTACCTCATGAACCATGGTTAAACCAACAACTAATAAAATACAATTGTGAACATTATGAACCCCAACACCACGGTGGAGGACGCTGTGCAGACAGAATAAGTTATATGGATAATTTATAGTGAGGAGGTTGATATGAGCCCGACGCGAAGCCTGAAGGGTTTTCGCTATAACTACGCCTCGCTCTACATTACCCCGCTTATTACATGGCTACCTACCAAATAAATCAATAATTTGACTCAAAATATGGATATAAAAAGGAGTTTATTGATTTAAAAAACGATTGTATCGCTCCCGCTAAAAAAAGAAAAATAGTCCGTTCTGTCTCTACGTTTAGAATCCATGGCAACGCTCTGTTTTTCATAGCAACGGTGTGTTATACTTATAAGCAGCGGCCTGTTATAATAACAGACCGCATTCTACATTGGAATTCAATCAAGCCGTGAAACAAATAATTACCGTTACCGAGCTAACAGAGCTACGTAAACAGAGCGAACATGAAAGCACCCGTCTGCAGACGTCAATAATGGAATATACTCCCGATCAAACTCCGCTTCCCGAAAGTTATAAACTGCCACCGGAACATAGTTAAGGTACAAACATCTATTAAACAAAAATAGTGATGCAGTTAAGTGTTTTTTCGCTCAGCCGAGCCCTCTCTGTTGCTGTGTGGAGCAGCCTGTGTCAGTCACCTCTTCCTGAACGTCACTCACTCAACTCGCGCACTGACTCAAGTCACTCAACTCGCGTCTCGTGAGGAACGCAGCTTTTTGATATAAAGTATTTCTTGTTCCCGAATACAAATATTTTTTTAAGTATTTGTTCGGAATAAGTATTCGTAAAAAACACATTATTTGTACCTTTCCGAATACCGTATTCGGATTCGGCTCCACCCCTAATATATATATATATATTAAACAATAGATAGACAATTAAACAAAGATACACATTATACAGGCCTACACAGTGCTTTAATTTCAGGAAGGTCTACAAACATTTTTCAGGTATGGTCTTAAAAAGAATTATAATAAAGTAATCAAAAGTAAAATAGCACTGCAAAGTTTATCATAGATAGATTTATGCTTATTAAAGTTGAAGTTATTCATTCAAGAGCTGTGAGTGATTTTCTCTTTGCCTTTGGTTGTTTGATTCTCAGTAATCGCAATCGTCACATTTATACTGCTGCCCCTTTAAGAACGAGTTCAGATTTCATAGTATACTGATGCACCATATTTTCTCCCAAATATTTCTATAACTACGTTCATTTTAGACATAATAAATTGTTTAAGTGTTAATCTCCAAGTCGGTCGGTTTGACATTTTTGTGCAGGCTACATTTGATCGTTTAGACGCGCATATGAAGCCCAGATTATAATTTGCTTGTCTTGTTGCGGTCTGTTTCGGAGCGCGCCGCACTGGGAACAACATCTCTTGCGCAAATTTTGTGCTTTTAATAGCTCTTTTTATTATTAAAAGCGTGACGCAATTTAGTAACAGCAGAGACTGCATTTTACTACAATCATCGATCGTGCTGATTCTGTCTTAAAGTTTGAGTTTTAGGGAGAAATGACAGCGCACCGCCGCGATGGGAAGGAAGTTGGCTAGACAGAATGCGGCTATTGTTTTTAATGTTTTTTTTACCTCAATATATTCTTTAATATTTGGAAATCAGACTAATATCACAGATCTAAAGTGTAACCAGGCTACGTTTCCTCTGTCGTCACTCATTACGCCGGGCTGTCATGTTGTGCTTGCTGTTGCACCGCGTGAGAGATCTCTCTCTTTCTCTTCTGGACTGCGAATTGCAAACATGCATCAAATAGTTTAATTAATACGGCTTTGCAAACATTGCACTTTGCTGTCTTGCTCTGCACTGCAGCGGTGTTTCCAGTTCCACCATATGATTTCCACACAGCGAACATGTTATAGCTCAGTGCTATCCTGCTAGCTGGCTGCAAACTGCGGAATGGATTTCCTGAGCGGGGGTGTGTCTCATTGAGCCCTATGTTTTACAGTCACTGATTGAGCTGCACCTCCGTTCAGGGTATCCATTCCACAGTTTGCAGTCAGCTATAGCAGACTAGCAGGCCCGGCGGGAATCACTTTTGGAGTCATTTCAGCAGACAACGTTAAAGCGCAGACATGGATCATAAATATCGGATTTCTCCGCAGGTTGGAATCGGAAAAATCCGATACGTGAATTATGCTGGTATCGGTCCCGATACCGATACTGGATCGGATCGGCCCCATCCCTAATCATTAGCAATATGAGGCTAAACATTTTCATCTTTCAGTTTCTTTATAACCAGTCAAGTTGTCGTTTAAATTTCCAATCAGACTCAATACCCTGACTACCATTTCTTAATAATTTCTGCAAATTTCTTCAAAGCGAGGGCTTCAGAGCACAGCTGTTTACAGCATTTGCTCTCTTCTGTCGCACTATTTGTTTTAGGACTGTTCAGATTACTGATTAAGTTATCCAATGTTTCTGCCATATCTTAATCATAGTTCATACTCACCTGAAGTTATTGCAGAAATGGAGGCGGCAATCTTTGAACAACTCAGCTTGGCTTCTGCGTGATGAAACTGCAAAGTATACTGCAAAATCACAGTTACATATACTGGTCCACGCCAATTTGGGTCCCAACTTTTTATTTATTTTTCCCCGGAATCGTTCCTGATGCATCCCTGGCAAACAACCCTGTTTTTGTTAGTATCCCTAACTGCCTAATCCACTAAATTCGGGGTACCCCTATCTGAGATGGAAGAGATAGAGTAGGTTCGCGGTGCCCTGGACCTCCAATCCAGGGACGTACTTTGCTGGGGTGTTGCTACACCAACAATGCCCAGGCCCAGTGGGGCCCCCACAAAGCACGCTTCACTTGCGCTGTCTGCTCTTGTTAACTTTAAACCTTAAACAATGCTATCAGCGACTTCATTTTATACTTTAAACTTTAGTATAATTAACTTCTTCACTCGCTCATCGGAGTGAAGACTCTCCCGACCTCCTTCAAAATCTCTTCCAGTCAGACAGCCCTAACAATTAACAAAAGCTTACTACCTTGTTTGTTGATTTGCCAGGGGTGTCACCGAGAATAATTGCCCGCATTCTCCACCAAACTGTTAGGGGTTAACAGTTAAAGGACCCAGAACCAGATATGAAGAATGAAGACCCGGAGTCGGAATTATAAAAATTAAAGAAAGTTTTACTGAACATAGTTTGCCATTTCATCAGCAGAAGTCAGCTTCAAGACTCCCTCAGGAGTTCGTAGGCCGCCCCCTTACAGTTACAAAGATCACAGCAGTTATACCATTTTCAAGGTCTAAGCTACGTCATTGCTTACACGTTGAATGATTCTCATTGGCTACGATATAGATAAACACAGTAATTTTCCACACATATACAGATAGACGAAACATATCTCCATCGATGAGGCACGTCATGACCTTCCAGGTCACAGATTTGGGTTGCTGGCGCCAGTGTGTCCAGAACAACAACTCATTCAATCTCCAATAATGGCAGTGGTTCCTTAACCTGCAACTAAGAAGACTAACACTAAACTTTAGTCTAACTGGAGTAAGACTTTAACAAAGAAATAGTGCCTTAAACTGTTGGCTTCAATGACCCCTTTATGTTTTAACACTCAAACATAAACCAAATCCCTATTTCCCTATTATTTTCACTGTTACTGCATTCACATAGGACACTAGCAAATAGGAGCTCCCATCAAGGCTGAAGAGAGTCTGAGCGGCTTATTATCAGTTAAGTGTACCAAAACATAATGGTAAAACATTCACTCGTTTGGGAGAAAAACAGATAACATTTGCTTCTCAGAAAGCAAATATAATAGAAAGAATACAGTTTAATATAACAATTAAAGTTCAATAAAGCAATGCTCAATATAGCTTGACCGTCTGTACAGAGAAGTATCATATGTGTTGCACATATGTGTTCACGACGCCTTTAGGATCCATAAACCTTTCTCCTGAGACCAGAGAAAGAGACAAATGGCCTTGTGCACCTAAAAGAAGCTGGTGACGTGCATCAGCATGCATTTAAGAATATTATTTCACAAGCAAAAGCACAAAGAATACATTTATGTCAATAAATGATTAAGTAACCATGAATATACTTAATTATTGATTTTATAAAAGAAATACATAATCATTCAAGAGGATATTATGATATATATATATGCTGAAGAGGCAAGGGATTTTGACCACCCCTTCACTATCAAGAGAGAAACTCGCAACAAACTAATTTAGAGGTCTTTAGAATCGCGTGGAAAGACAGTCACGTTATAAAAAGACACTAAAAACAGCCAGGGCTGAGCATCTCCGCAAACTAATCGAAAATAACCAAAATAATCCAAGGTTTTTATTTAACACCGTGGCTAGACTAACAAATAAACAGACATCACCAGACCAAAATATACCGTTACAGTTTAGTAGTAATGATTTTATGAATTACTTCAATGAGAAAATAGAAAGCATCTGAAACACAATTATAAATGTACAATCCTCTATGGTGTGATTCAGCTTCAATTATGGCCCCTCTAGAACAACTACACCGCTTTACAACGATAGGACAGGAGGAGCTAAATAAACTTATCATTGCATCTAAACCAACAACATGTTTATTAGATCCAATACCGACTAAACTACTGAAAGAACTATTACCTGTAGTGGAAGAGCCTCTCCTCAATATTACTAACTCGTCTTTATCTTTAGGTCATGTCCCAAAAATATTCAAGCTGGCAGTAATAAAACCGCTCATTAAGAAACCGCAATTAGATCCAAATAACTTGGCAAATTACAGACCCATTTCAAATCTTCCATTTATGTCCAAAATACTAGAAAAAGTAGTGTCCGCTCAATTGTGCTCTTTTTTGCAAGAAAATGATATCTATGAAAAAATTCCAGTCAGGATTCAGACCGCATCATAGTACAGAAACTGCGCTAGTTAAAATTACAAATGATTTACTTTTAGCTTCTGACCAAGGCCGTATCTCAATACTAGTCCTACTTGATCTTAGCGCTGCGTTCGACACTATAGATCATAAAATACTCTTGGATCGACTACAAAACTACACTGGTGTTCAGGGACAGGCATTAAGCTGGTTTAGATCGTACTTATCGGACCGTTATCATTTTGTCTGTTTAAATGGGAAAAAATCAAAGATAACGTCAGTAGACTATGGAGTACCGCAAGGATCGGTTTTAGGCCCTCTGCTATTCTCAATATATATGCTGCCACTTGGTAATATTATAAGAAAACATGGAATTAATTTCCACTGTTACGCTGACGACACTCAATTATATATTTCATCACGACCAGATGAAAACACTAACTCATCTAAAATGACAGAGTGTCTCAAAGATATAAAATGCTGGATGACGCGTAATTTCCTGCTATTAAATTCAGATAAAACGGAGGTATTACTTATTGGTCCAAAAAACTACTCACAAAACCTCTCACAATACAACTTTAATATAGACGAATGTCCTGTTACTTTATCCACTACAGTAAAAGACCTGGGTGTTATACTAGACCGCAACTTGTCTTTCGAAGATCATATTTCATATGTTACAAGAACAGCCTTTTTCCACCTTAGAAACATTGCTAAGCTACGTAACATGCTATCTATTTCTGATGCAGAAAAATTAGTTCACGCATTCATGACCTCGAGACTAGATTACTGTAATGCTTTATTAGCCGGTTGTCCTGCATCCTCAATAAACAAGCTACAGTTAGTACAAAATGCAGCTGCTAGAGTTCTTACTAGGTCAAGAAAATATGATCATATAACACCGATTTTATCATCTCTACACTGGTTACCTATTAAGTTCCGCATCAATTACAAAATACTGCCACTAACCTATAAAGCCCTAAATGGTTTAGCACCTATGTACTTAACGGACCTTCTTTCGCCCTACAATCCACCGCGTTCCTTAAGATCACTAAATTCAAGGCTTCTGGTCATTCCTAGGATATCGAAGTCCAGTAAAGGAGGGAGGGCGTTCTCGCATTTAGCTCCAAAACTCTGGAATGGCCTTCCCGATACGGTCCGAGCCTCTGACTCGCTGACACAGTTTAAAACTAGATTAAAGACGCATCTATTTAGTCAAGCATTCACATAATGCTTACCTTCTAGTCCTCTGTTATGCCATACGGAACCGTTTGCCACTGAAACTGCTTAACGCACCAGTGGGGCTCGACAGCCTTTTAGACAAACGGGTCGGCGCGTATGGTTGGGTTGCGGAGAGTTCGGGTTACGGAGAGTTTTCGAGTTATAACGGAAATCATTATGAACATCAGCTATGCTAATTATTTCCCATCTGCCTTTCTGCTGTTATCTCGGGACGCTTGTCCCGAGAAAAATGGCGTTCGTTAGGTCCAGTTTTGTGTCCAGCCTCTCACGGGGATTTCGGATGCCCCAACGCCTGTGATGAGACGACTCAACGCCTGTGATGAGACGACTCAACGCCTGCGATATGTTATGGCGCCGTTTGATTCATAAACAATATTTATATTTAATATTTATATTTAAACAATATGAATGTAAGCCAGAGGAGAACTGGCCCCCGACTGAGCCTGGGTTCTCCCAAGGTTTTTTCTCCATCCAATCTGATGGAGTTTGGTTCCTTGCCACTGTCGCCTTGCTTTTGGCTTGCTTTGAGCTTGCTCAGTTGGGGTTATTTAGTGTTTAGCAATGTTGTTGATCTGTGTTGTGCTACTTTCATGTTATCACTGTGAAGCTGCTTTGATACAATCTGTATTGTGAAAAGCGCTATATAAATAAATGTGACTTGACTTGACTTGACTTCAGCATGAGAGACTCGGTGGGCAGATTCAGGCTTTCAATATGTGAGACTCAATGGACAGGTACTGGTGCTTATCAGTGATGCGCGGGTTGATCCGAAATGACCGGGTGCCTGCGGTCACTCACGGTTACCCGCAGTTATGGGTCATCTAAAAATGTTTTTAATGATATTCGGGTCGCGGTCGGTCGGGTCGTTTGAAAAAAGATGCCAATTAAACATTTGTATTAATATAGTACTAGACACAATTTTTGATGAAATATACAGCCCTACACATTATTGGCTTAATAACTGGCACGAAGATTACACACAAGCTCAGTCTAAACAGTTCCCGGATCTATACTGGTGATTCGAGAACTGTTGTCCCTGTGCGTTTGGTAGTACGCAGTATCTATGCGCAGTATCAGCTGCTCGTGCTCATCACTTCTCTCAACAGGGGCACCAACATGTCTCGGTTCAGTGAACTGTTGGAGTTACTGGAGTAAAATATAATTCAGGATATTGATTTATTTCGATTCGGAGGGACTATCAGGCATGTCTAAAAGTGAGTAACTTTAGTAACTTCTGGATCAGCACTGACGCAAGACGCGAACTGTTTCGAACGATTCAGTTCGATTTAGTGTACTGGTTCAACCGGTTCACTAAAAAGAACCGGTTCAAAAGAACGATTCGTTCACGAACCGGCCATGTCTACGATGATCACTACAGTCTGCAGAGAGATGGAGGCGGCAAGAGAAAAGGTGAAGACTGGGGAGTGGAAGCTCCGCAAATACACAAATAGAAAGAGTAAAAGTGTGGGAGACATTTGCTGAAATAATGAAAGATGATGACCTAAGTGCTGGCTTTGCCTTTGTTATGTGTAGGCGTACGTCTTCTTGCGATGCCGTGTTGTTACACATCTATGGCCCAATAACGCTCCGATGAGCATTTACTACTTTTAAAAAATGCGGTCAGGAAGCAGGTCGGGTACAATATTTTTTTTACTTTTTTTGCGGTCCGAGTTGCGGGCGGGTAGTTGAAAACATCGGTCGGTTGCGAATTGTTTATACATTGACCCGCGCATCACTGGTGCTTATTTAGGACAGGGAAGTCAAACAGCAATGCATAAACATCTCACGACTCCTCTTCACACTGGATGGACTGGAGGCACAATCCTGCACAGTGCATACTCAGCACACAGTAAGGGGTTAATTCTGGAATAGGACGGCTGGGGGCACGAACAGACACAACAATCCTCACCCCAGTGCAAACATCAATCACTTCAAATAATCATATGTGATCACTCCACACTAGTCACTTCACTCTAGGCACTGCAACTCACACCACTCGCAGTGAATAAGATCTCCACTCTTGATCCCGGCCAGCTCCCTCCTCTCGTGCCGATGGAACAGCGTGTCCACACTGTATGGAGAGTATACTACGCACACACCACTGCCATAAAAAGGTTACCACAATATCAAACAGAAGACCTCAATAGGCAACCTCAGAATGCACAAAGATCCAGGGCAAATTCACTGGTCGTTTATATACGGTGTGAGACCGGAGTCAGATAATGAGGATCTCCAATGGCACTTTACTGTTACTGCTGTCTCTCCTTCTCCATCCAGGTTGAACTGCTGTTTTCAGGCTCCTTCCCTGCCGTGGATTTCTCTGTCCCCTGCCGCTTGCCCTCTTCACTCGAACATCCGCTTTTATGATCCCCCTCGTGAACGCGATGATTCAATCTCCGCCCATCTCACAGCTGCCGCTCGTTTCTCCTCTCCTTTGGTTCGTGATAAAAAAACCACGCTGAAGAAACTCCTTGACCATGATGACCCGAGAGCGGTGATCAGGCAGGAGCGCACAGATCTGGTTGTAGTTCCAGGTCCTGTTCATCTGAACCCACTCTCTGCTCGAAGCCTTGGCTTTCTGGACCTCGGCCGCTCTCTCCTCGGGCGTGCGTTTCTTCATGCAGACTCTGGACAGGTGAACAGCAAGGTTTTCCTTGGGTTTGTGGCACTGCAAGCAGTGGACAACGGTGCGATCAGCGGACCTTAAAAACAAAATTACATGATATAGAATCAATTATTTAAACTATGATCTGAAAGAATGAGACATAAGTAAAAAAAAAGAAATAAAATACTCTTAAATATACAGCAAAACAGGGCATTGTCCTATTACCATTGAAATGGAGCTCAACAGAAAATACACAAAAACACAAACATTACCTCGTTTCAGCTTGTCCTTCCATTTCAGCAAAATCCAATTCAGATTGTCTCAGCAGATCAGCAGAGTAGATAGAATCCAGATGTCCTCAGCAGAATCCAGGAGTCCTCAGCAGATCAGCACAGAATGCTTCCCAGATAAACCTCCTGAGTGTCTCAAACCAGCCAATCAGATCGCAGTATTATACAATGGGTGTCTGCCTCTGCGCAGACCTGATAATGGGCCATCATGAGATAGCTGAGCCATCAGTGAGCCATCAGTGAGCCATCAATGAGCCATCAGTTTTACTGCCTGAGCTTGTGAAATGAAACTGATTAGTTCTAATGGTTTTTAAATGGGCAATCATATTTACTGCCAGGGATACTTAAGTGTTTGTTGGCTTAAGAGATGGAATTAATTTAAGTCCTGAGGGAAATAATCTTTTCCCCTCTCTGACCAGCAATAAGCAGAAACAAATTCGTACAGCCATTTTTAGTGCAGTCACTGTAAAGCTCAGAGGCCTAATTCGAGGCCTGTTTGACCCCTGCTCTCTCAGGCCGGGAAAAACATGAAACACCCTGATATTATTATTTAATATAAAACTAATCTAGGGGTATGTGTGCTTTCATACCCCAACACTTATTTGTCTTTACCATGTTCATAGAGGGAATGAGAGGTCGTCAGGTTAGCTGACCTCTTTGCCGTGGTGAAAATCTGGGAGCACTTTACCAGTTTTCAACTTGGATTATTTTATTAAAATGAACGCATCTCAGTCATTGTTTATGCTACAGACAAGTTTTGCACATCTATTGAAAGCTTGAGACCTGCACTTTAATGTGTTTGCATTGAATCTCTGTATCTTGTTCAGGGAGTTGATAATACAGACTAAAGTTGCGGCGGTCACCGCTGAACTCACCCCAGGCCTTTGTCGTTACTGTTTTGTGCTAAAACGTCTTTATTTAACTCAAATCTCAAGCTTTCTTTCTGCTTTTAGCATCAAATTAATCAGTGAGTTCGGAAAGATTAAGAGTTGAGAAAGATTATTTCCCTCAGGACTTAAATTAATTCCATCTCTTAAGCCAACAAACACTTAAGTATCCCTGGCAGTAAATATGATTGCCCATTTAAAAACCATTAGAACTAATCAGTTTCATTTCACAAGCTCAGGCAGTAAAACTGATGGCTCATTGATGGCTCACTGATGGCTCACTGATGGCTCAGCTATCTCATGATGGCCCATTATCAGGTCTGCGCAGAGGCAGACACCCATTGTATAATACTGCGATCTGATTGGCTGGTTTGAGACACTCAGGAGGTTTATCTGGGAAGCATTCTGCTAGAGAAATCACTTTTCTTCAAATGATTCTACTGTGCTGATCTGCTGAGGACTCCTGGATTCTGCTGAGGACATCTGGATTCTATCTACTCTGCTGATCTGCTGAGAACACTTGGATTCTATCTACTCTGCTGATCTGCTGAGACAATCTGAATTGGATTTTGCTGAAATGGAAGGACAAGCTGAGAAGAGGTAATGTTTGTGTTTTTGTGTATTTTCTGTTGAGCTCCATTTCAATGGTAATAGGACAATGCCCTGTTCTGCTGCATACTTAAGAGTTTAAGGTTTAAGTTTTTATCTCTTTTTTAAGTTTTGCTGGTCAAGGGTCACATTAGGCCTCTGTTTTAAGAATTCACTGTCTTCATTCATTTGATTTGTAAGTTTTGGTGTGTCTGCTTTGTCTCACAGACAGAAATCCGACCGTCGCATCATTCACTGCTTGCTGTGTGGGAAACCACAGGAGATGCTGTCGACGCATCTGAGCAGGGTGTGTATGAAAAAGAACACACCCGAAGAACGGATGGAGGAAACAAATAGGGCAAAGGAGTCTGCCAAGGCGTGGACACGGCAAGCCAGGAACTGGGACTACAAGGAGATGGTGAAACGTTACCCCCACAGACCATCCAGACTGGCTCTTCTGAAAGAGCTTTGCCAAAGAGACTTTTTTGTGGCTAATGCTCCTGAACAGGCAGACTTGGACTCAGAAGAGGCGTCCACCAGCACGGCGGGTGAACCTTCTGGAGCAGCCGGTGGCCAGTCTGAAGCAGCCGTTGTCAGCTCCCTGACACGGTATGTAATTATCTGTAATATAATTATGTTATAAATCTGTTATAATAATAATGTTTCTCAACGCTCATCCATCAGTTCGTTAGTTTGTAACCTCCAAACCTTTTTGATATTGCAGCTCCTCTTCTTACGACTCTGGCGACGAGGGCACCCAGGCAGTGAAGAGAAGGCGGGTGGAAGAAGAGGTTGGCAGCCCAGCCCCGGACTTTAATGCTTTCCTGCAGGCCTTCCCTGTGGGAATCACTGGCAAACCACCCAACAAGACCCAGAGAGAAAAAGCTGGGTTCCCCGGCGACAGAGTCTTTTATGATAAGTGGAGGGCTCTGCAGTACAGCCTTCGGGAGCAACATCTTTTGTGTAAGTGTATATACTTCCTTATGATCCAATGATTAGATTTGCTCCAACAGAAACACTTAGAACTAGTATGTGAACCTGAATTTTAATTCAAATGTGCTCTCTTTGACAGCAAAATTCTCAAGACGTACCCCAACTGCAGCGATGGTGGCCAAAGTCATAGATGCAGAGGGCTGGACGGCCAATCATCCTCGTCCAGAGGACATCATGGCGAAGTGGAGGCCGCTCAGCAGAGCACAGGCGGAGAGTGACCCGGGCATCATCAAGAGGGTGACCAGGCAGAAATGGTCGGGTCTGGCTGTGAAGGCCTTTGGGGAGCAGAAAGGTATGTACAACTGTCTTATGAGCTCAGTAAAATCCATAAATAAAATGAATATAATAACATCATGAACAGCACATTAATGACTCCCTCTTTTTGACCACAGGCGTTGTTGCAACCAAGGCCTTCGGGAAGGGCTCCATCCTGTGTGATTTCCACGGAAAGGTGATCACAGGTGCTGAGGGCAGGGAGATGGCAGAGACGCAGGACCAGCTGGGCAACCTGTTTTTCTTCAAACATGGCCCTGACGAAATCTGCATCGATGCGGAGACTTTCCCCTGTGAGTGCCACCCGTCTCTGGAAACCATCGGGAGATGGATTACACATTCAAAGAAGAAGTGCAACGTGCAGCCATGCCACTGCATAGTGAAGCTTCAGGGGGGAGACAGGCACGTCCTGCTCTTTCAGGCCACCACGGACATTAAGAAAGATGATAAGATCTGCTTCGACCATGGCATCAAGAAGAGGACTTTTCGTGGGGAGATAGAGGAGCTGGAGTGGCTGGACATTTGATTCTTTACAATTTGTGTCACATTTTATGACACAAGACTATGAACTATCAATGTTTTGTTTTTCAACTGTGAGCTTGCGAATGAACTATAAATGTTTGGACAAAATTGGGAGCTTGCGTATGGACTATCAATGTTTGGACAAAATTGGGAGCTTGCGTATGGACTTGATGTTCATGTAAAAGGAGCCTCAATAGCGTCTAAACATTGTAGTTTCATGTAAAAGGAGCCTCAGTAGCGTCTAAACGTTGTAGTTTCATGTAAAAGGAGCCTCAGTGTGACCAATGAAATAATTGAGTTTGATCTACGTCCTGGAGCTGGAGTGGTTGGATCTCTGACAACCCGGACAGACTCTATTTTTTCAGACTGTGATTTTGCCGGACGTCTGCTTGCCTCTCACAGACCATGTGTGACAAATTTAAATGGAGCCTCATTGTGAACTGACAACACAGACAGACTGTATTGTAAGTAGAGTAAAGTACTTATTGTAAGTGTATTGTAAATACTTTGAACAGTATTGTACATGAATTTATGCTCACTGTACATTAGTAAAATAACCTCTCTGTTTTTGGTTTACCACAGCAGGATTTTGAAGAGGGCACCACGCACTCTACCCGGGCATCCCAGGACAGTGTCTCCTTCCATCGTCGGCTCCTCAGAGCTCCTTGAGGGATGCTGAGAACGAGCCAGAACCTGAGAACCATTTCCATAAAGTTACGCATCTCTTTAACCATTCATTCACATATTGCTCACCTTTTATACTACTGCTGAATCAGATCAAATGCATTAATATTATGAACATCAGCTATGCTAATTATTTCCCATCTGCCTTTCTGCTGTTATCTCGGGACAAGCGGGGTTCGTCAGGTCCAGCTTGTATCCAGCGTGTCACGGAGACTTCAGATGCCCCAACGCCTGTGATTTGATGACCAAACGCCCGTGAAGAGACGACTCGACCCCTGTGAAGAGGCGACTCAACATCGGTGATGTGTTTTCCCATAAACTAATACATGATTAACTAACTGTATTTTTCTATGGACAATTCAGAATTGCACTATTGTGTAAAGAACTATACGAATAAGAATTAGAATTAAAGCTGCTATGCATATTTCTTTTCTGTTTTAAAAACATAATTTCCCTTAATCTGAATTCAATCATTCTTTTAACAGTGGGAGCCTTACGGGAGTGTTCACGGGGCCTGCATCTTCTTCCACACATTCTCAGATGCCCAGGAAGGGATTTCTAAAAATTAGAATACAGTGATCTCTATTCAAAACAACTGAATAAACTCTAATCCCTAACTGTAAAACTGTGTGACGTGTTTTTGAGCATGTGATGAGGCTGTGCATTTATATATAATGGTGTCAAGTTTATAAAATGTGTGAACAACATGCAGTGTACATATTCTTTTGGAGTGCTCTTTTATATTGTTAATAAAAAATAATTTTCACAAACCTATTGTTGCATTATGATTGTTTGTTGATTATGCTGTAGCTTATGGTTTTCGATTTAAATAATCTCCTGTTAAAAATCTTTTATTAGTATAAGTATTGTCTGTGACCCTACATTCACCAAATGTTAGAGTGACTGAGATAAAATAGGACTAAAATAACTTTAACTTGTCATTTGATTTTGATTTTTCTACAGTATTTTACAGACAGCTGTCAAACTCTGTTGCAATTGTGTAAACTTTTCGTTTGATTTTTATTTCTCTACAGTATTGTGCCAACAATGAAGAGATGGAGGACTTATAATTTATTTTAAATAAATATCATTATGATCTACTCTTCTCATTTTTTAAAATATATTTCCAAATCTGTCGAGGTTTTGCAGAGATATTTGCGTGTTATTTGTGTGTCTTGTAACATTGAGGGTGCAGCCATGTTTGTTTAGATGCAAAGCCCTCTGGGATATGACGTCTTAGCTTGTATTGTGATCAAATCAAACAATTGTTCAAAGCAAACTGTATTTTATTAAAATTACAATAAAGCAAAGTAAAAACTATATACACAATTAATACAGAAACAACAAAGAAATATATAAATGAACTCAATTGAAGCTTTAACAAGTTAAGAACTATATACACACACACACACAATAAAAAGCAGAAAGACACTTTAAACATTAAACAGTGCATCTGTTACAGACAGAGATCCCTCCAGTTGTCTGGCACAGGATCCTCCGAACGCAAGCGCCTGTTGAAACATACAGAATGATAATGAAAAGTATGGTTAAATAACATTTTGGAACAAAACAAAATAGAAATGGGTATCCAAATGTACTTTAAGCCTAAATGTTTGCCTAAAAATCTATATATTAACAGGTATATATAAAAACAGGTGATGCAAACTTACTCGTTGTGCTGTGCTCGAAGGCCACCCTGGCCTCGCCATCTTCGAGGACACAGGATGGCCTGGTGTATTCCCTGTATTGGGATCCCTGTATACAGGGTTATTGCGATAAGCAAGGGATGCGATCGCCGAATTACCCAGGTCACATGGGGTAACCGCATCTCATGTCTGAGCGGTATTTCATCCCCGACCCATCTTCCTGGTTGCAAAAAAAAAATATATATAGTTTTTTTTAATTATAATGATCAGAAATGGGTATCCAAATGTACTTTAAGCCTAAATGTTTGCCTAAAAATCTATATATTAACAGGTATATATAAAAACAGGTGATGCAAACTTACTCGTTGTGCTGTGCTTGAAGGCCACCCTGGCCTCACCATCTTCGAGGACACAGGACGGCCTGGTGAGTCCCGAGGTGGGCATGGCATCGCGGCTCCCTCCGAGTTCCAGTGACTCCAGCATGCCGCCGAACCTTCTTCCCGTGGTCGAACCTCAGCTTTTTACGGACCGGTGTCCCTCTTCAGCGAGTTTCCAGGCATCTCGTTGTCTCCACGGATGCATCTACCACGGGTTGGGGTGCCATGTGCAATGGGCATGCAGCCGCGGGTTCCTGGACAGGACCCCAGCGCCTCATGCACATCAATTGCCTCGAGCTGCTGGAAGTACGCCTGGCCCTGCACCGCTTTCGAGCGCTGCTCAGGGGTCAACATGTACTTGTCCGCTCAGACAACACCATTGCAGTAGCGTACATCAACCACCAGGGTGGTCTACGCTCACGCCGGTTTTCGCAGCTCGCCCGCCACCTCTTGTTATGGAGTCAGAAGCACCTAAGGTCCCTTTGTGCAGTATACATTCCAGGAGACCGGAACCTGGCAGCCGACGAGCTGTCACGGGTCCGCCCTATCTCCGGCGAATGGCGACTCCATCCCCAGACGGTCCAGCTGATTTGGGACCAGTTCGGGGAAGCACAGATAGATCTGTTCGCCTCCCGGGACTCATCCCACTGCGCCCAGTTTTATTCCCTGACCGAAGGTACGCTCGGCACAGATGGACTGGCGCAGAGCTGGCCACGGGGCCCACGCAAGTATGCGTTTCCCCCAGTGAGCCTTCTTGCACGGGTGTTGTGCAAGATCAAGGAGGACGAGGAGCAGGTCCTGCTGGTAGCCCCCTATTGGCCCACCAAGACGTGGTTCTCCGAACTCATGCTCCTCGCGACAGCACCTCCTTGGCCTATTCCTCTGAGACAAGATCTACTCACTCAGAGACGGGGCACTCTGTGGCACCCTCGTCCCGAGCTCTGGAGACTCCACGTGTGGCTCCTGGACGGGACGAGGCAGGTTTGAGTTCGCTGCCACCTGCGGTGGCGGCAACCATCACTTCTGCTAGAGCGTCGTCCACGAGACACCTTTACGCGTTGAAGTGGAGAAGACCCCCGGAGATGTTCGATCGGTGTCGTGCTTTCCTTCCTACAAGAAGGGTTGGAGCGCAGGCTGTCGCCCTCCACCCTTAAGGTTTACGTCGCGGCCATTGCCGCTTCTCATGAAGCAGTGGAAGGTAAGTCCTTAGGGAAGCACGACCTGGTCATCAGGTTCCTGAGGGGAGCGAGGAGGCTACATCCGCCTCGTCCTCCCCTCGTACCCTCTTGGGACCTCTCAGTAGTTCTAAGTGCTCTGCAGAGGCCTCCCCTGGAGCCTTTGCAATCGGTAGAGTTAAAGTTTCTGTCCATGAAGACAGCACTCCTGGTTGCACTGGCCTCCATCAAGAGGGTGGGGGACCTGCACGCATTCTCCATTGACGAAGCGTTTCTGGAGTTCGGGCCGGCTTACTCTCACGTGATCCTGAGACCCCGGCCTGGATACGTGCCCAAGGTTCCCACCACTCCCTTCCGGGACCAGGTGGTGAACCTGCAAGCGCTGCCCCTGGAGGAGGCAGACCCAGCCTTGGCACTGCTCTGTCCGGTACGTGCTCTCCGCACCTACGTTGACAAAACGCGGTGTTCAGGACCTCAGACCAGCTCTTTGTCTGTCATGGGGGGAGCCAGAAGGGAAGGGCTCTCTCGAAGCAACGGCTGTCTCACTGGATAGTAGACGCCATTGCTTTGTCTTACCAGCAGCAAGGCCGTCCATGCCCCCTTGGTGTGACGGCCCATTCCACTCGGAGTGTGGCCTCCTCTTGGGCTCTAGCGCACGGCGCCTCGCTAACAGACATCTGCAGAGCTGCAGGCTGGGCGACACCCAACACCTTTGCCAGATTCTATAATCTGCGAATTGAGCCGGTGTCCTCTCACGTACTCGCTTTCGCCAGTACTGGACCCGCTTAAGTGTCTTCGCTTGCTTGCCATTCCACTCCTCGGATTGGATAAGTGCGATATTTCCTCAGTGTCTTCTGTTGAAGCCTTGAGTCCTCCAGCACCGACGATGCGGGCACCACTGCTGTTGCTCTGGATGCTGGCTAGGTGCCTCCATGTGCACGGTTCCCTATGGTAACTGTCTCATGTGTATTATCCACTGTAAGCCTCTCTGAGCATGTGTCTTCCCTTGGCAAGCCATCTGCCACCCCTGGAGTTAAATTCTAGTAGCCACCTGCGGTTGGTGCTCCAGTGATCTCCATATGCGTTCCTATGTGGCCATATGTGTATTTGTAAGTCCTCCTTCGGTAGGCATCTGGTAGCATGTCCCTCCCGGGATATGTTTCCCAGTGTACCTTGGTAATCCTGTGTCAAAGTGGGATCCCTAAAAAAAAAAAAAAAAAAGGGTAAGGTGCAGGGGTCCAGACTTTCGCAGGGCACTGGAAGACAGCTTGAAGATGGCGTGATGGCACTGACCCCTATTCTCCGTCACTTCTGACGTAACTCGAAGTGACTACGAAAGGGAACGTCTCGGTTACGGATGTAACCCTCGTTCCCTGAGTAGGGAACGGAGACGTTACGTCTCCCTGCCACTTCAGCTGTATCGCTGGGTAGACGCCGGAGTTCAGTCTTGGCTCCTCAGTGAAGACATACTGCGGTTGCGTTCACTTCCTCCTTTTATACCCACTGCGTGGGGCGGAGATACGCTATGCAAATTCCGCAGCCCCAAGGCATTTTCATTCCATTGGCTCATTGTTAAATACTCGAAGAGGATTGGCTTTCATGCGAAACCCCCATTCTCCGTCACTTCTGACGTAACGTCTCCGTTCCCTACTCAGGGAACGAGGGTTACATCCGTAACCGAGACGTTTTTTTCTTACAGTGCAGTGTAATCATTACCAAATACATTTAAGAACAGCAATTTACCTGCATGTCAAGTCAAGTCAAGTCACATTTATTTATATAGCGCTTTTCACAATACAGATTGTATCAAAGCAGCTTCACAGTGATAACATGAAAGTAGTACAACACAGATCAATAATACTGCTAAACACTAAATAACCCCAACTGAGCAAGCCAGAAGCAAGGCGACAGTGGCAAGGAACCAAAACTCCATCAGACTGGATGGAGAAAAAACCTTGGGAGAACCCAGGCTCAGTCGGGGGCCAGTTCTCCTCTGGCTTACATTTATATTGTTTATATATAAATCATAAATGTAAATATTGTTTATGCATAAAACGGCGCCATAACATATCGCAGGCGTTGAGTCGTCTCTTCACAGGCGTTGAGTCGTCTCTTCACAGGCGTTGAGTCGTCTCATCACAGGCGTTGGGGCATCCGAATCCCCGTGAGAGGCTGGAGACAAAACTGGACCTGACGAACGCCATTTTTCTCGGGACAAGCGTCCCGAGATAACAGCAGAAAGGCAGATGGGAAATAATTAGCATAGCTGATGTTCATAATGATTTCCATTATACGGGAGTCGGTGTTAGAAAACCACTATCTCACAAACTCTCCGTAACCCAACCATACGCGCCGACCCGTTTGACTAAGGCTGTCGAGCCCCACTGTCGCGGAAATGCGTTTCAGTGGCAAACGGTTCCATATGGCATAACAGAGGACTAAAAAGTAAGTATTATGTGAATGCTTGACTAAAGAGATGCGTCTTTAATCTAGTTTTAAACTGTGTCAGCGAGTCAGAGCCTCGGACCGTATCGGGAAGGCTATTCCAGAGTTTTGGAGCTAAATGCGAGAACGCCCTCCCTCCTTTAGTGGACTTCGATATCCTAGGAATGACCAGAAGCCTTGAATTTAGTGATCTTAAGGAACGCGGTGGATTGTAGGGCGAAAGAAGGTCCGTTAAGTACATAGGAGCTAAACCATTTAGGGCTTTATAGGTTAGTAGCAGTATTTTGTAATTGATACGGAACTTAATAGGCAACCAGTGTAGAGATGATAAAATCGGTGTTATATGATCATATTTTCTTGATCTAGTAAGAACTCTAGCAGCTGCATTTTGTACTAACTGTAGCTTGTTTATTGAGGATGCAGGGCAACCGGCTAATAAAGCATTACAGTAATCTAGTCTCGAGGTCATGAATGCGTGAACTAATTTTTCAGCATCAGAAATAGATAGCATGTTACGTAGCTTAGCAATGTTTCTAAGGTGGAAAAAGGCTGTTCTTGTAACATATGAAATATGATTTTCAAAAGACAAGTTGCGGTCTAGTATAACACCCAGGTCTTTTACTGTAGTGGATAAAGTAACAGGACATCCGTCTATATTAAAGTTGTATTGTGAGAGGTTTTGTGAGTAGTTTTTTGGACCAATAAGTAATACCTCCGTTTTATCTGAATTTAATAGCAAGAAATTACGCGTCATCCAGCATTTTATATCTTTGAGACACTCTGTCAATTTAGATGAGTTAGTGTTTTCATCTGGTCGTGATGAAATATATAATTGAGTGTCGTCAGCGTAACAGTGGAAATTAATTCCATGTTTTCTTATAATATTACCAAGTGGCAGCATATATATTGAGAATAGCAGAGGGCCTAAAACCGATCCTTGCGGTACTCCATAGTCTACTGACGTTATCTTTGATTTTTTCCCATTTAAACAGACAAAATGATAACGGTCCGATAAGTACGATCTAAACCAGCTTAATGCCTGTCCCTGAACACCAGTGTAGTTTTGTAGTCGATCCAAGAGTATTTTATGATCTATAGTGTCGAACGCAGCGCTAAGATCAAGTAGGACTAGTATTGAGATACAGCCTTGGTCAGAAGCTAAAAGTAAATCATTTGTAATTTTAACTAGCGCAGTTTCTGTACTATGATGCGGTCTGAATCCTGACTGGAATTTTTCATAGATATCATTTTCTTGCAGAAAAGAGCACAATTGAGCGGACACTACTTTTTCAAGTATTTTGGACATAAATGGAAGATTTGAAATGGGTCTGTAATTTGCCAAGTTATTTGTATCTAATTGCGGTTTCTTAATGAGAGGTTTTATTACTGCCAGCTTGAATATTTTTGGGACATGACCTAAAGATAAAGACGAGTTAATAATATTGAGGAGAGGCTCTTCCACTACAGGTAATAGTTCTTTCAGTAGTTTAGTGTGTATTGGATCTAATAAACAAGTTGTTGGTTTAGATGCAATGATAAGTTTATTTAGCTCCTCCTGTCCTATCGTTGTAAAGCGGTTTAGTACAGAGTCCAATGCAATACCGAGAATTTATATTGAATTTTATACTCCATGGTTATACTAAAGAAACGTTAGTCACAAAAACAGATAAAACAGACACCCCTCGTTGTGTTTATGCTTCTTTTTAAAATTATATTAAATAAATATAACTATATATCAGTGTTGTAGTACTCGAGACTCGGACTCGTCTCGGACTCGGTCTCGAGACCATATTTTAATGGTCTTGGTCTTGTCATGGACTCGTGTGCATTTGGACTCGGAATTGACTCGTACTCGAACATTTTTTTTTTAGGACTCGGACTTATTCCCGAGTCCACTCGAGTTCAATTCAAAATAATTTTCATGATTATTAATGTATGTTAATTAAATATTTCTTTAAATTGATCGACACGCCCAGTGATTGGTGATTTTCTAGTGTGCAACTGCGCATGACAAATTGTAATAAAATTACTTTTAACACCACCTACTATGCGGCCTTTTTACCCTAAACTGATCATATTTTTAAAACTCTAAGTAAATTAAGTAAAATAAAAAAGGATTTCTCTAAGTAAATAAAAGTAAATTAGGTAATCAACCCTCACTGGTCTCGGTCTCGACTCGGACTCGACCGTCTCTGGTCTCGGACTCGACTTGGACTCGACTCTCTATGGACTCGGTCTTGACTCGGACTCGACTCTCTCTGGTCTCGGTCTCGACTCGGACTCGAGTGAGGTGGTCTCGACTACAACACTGCTATATATAAAATTACATCTAAACGTATGTACGTTTCATTTCAAAGACTGGAGGACAGTAAATTTTGAAGACTCTGCCATAATCCCGTTTTCCTCGGTTTTCCTCCGCTTTAATCTCCACAACCGGAAATGGACGAGCATCCTTGCGTCAAATGCGGAATTTATGCGTGCATATAGCCCATTGCGATCTCCTTACACTACTTCAGTTCAGTTCTCGCGCATGCATCGTAGAAATCTAAGGAAGTCTCGTTTCTGGCCAACAAGGAAGAAAAGGAATAGTCGAATAAACTCGTTATTTTTGTTTGTTTTTTCGCACAAAAAGTATTCTCGTCGCTTGATAAACATATAGTTGAGCCACGGTAGTCACTTGGGATATTTAAACATTTTCTTCATTGACTTTCTGGGCCGTCAAGAGGCAGTCCCTTAGGCAGCCAATGTGGTAGTTATACAGCTCTCAAATTTAATCAAAAATATCTTCATTTGTGTTCCGAAGACGAACGAAGGTCTTACGGGGTTGGTACAGCATGGGGGTGAGTAATAAATGACTTAATTTTCATTTTTAGGTGAACTAACCCTTTAAGAAACGCCTCATAATCAAAGCCCAATGGAACGGTCTCAGACCCATTTTCTTATTCGAAAATGAGAATGACGAAGTCAGGCTAGTGAACAAGGCTTTATACTGTATGTCAGGAGAGAAACTCTGAGAAGATGGTGCACTTGAATTAAAATCTCTATTGTAGGCCAATTTTGTATCGTTTCTATCGCCTATTACTATGATACAGCTTTTATTCTTCATGTCAATCATATATTCATAAGAAAAATACTCCATTTGAATAAGGAAAATATCTTTGACATTGTATCCTTTCTAATGTTGAAGTTTTCAGCCATTGCATTTGCTGCACTTTATTAGTACCATTTTGTTTTATTCATTTATTTTCATTTGTCCATTTACCTTTTCTTTTGAAAGATAATGAAGATATTGTTTGATAAGTGAGATCTCTGATTGTAGTTCTTGAAAACCAAAAAGGTTTACCAGGACTTTTGAGATCTGAACCGTTTTACAGTGCTTACGTTTCAGTCTTTTCCCCTCACAATTGACGGCATTGTGATTTTGGGGTGAATCATGGTTGAAGAGCAGTTTATTTCAGTACGTCTGTCTTGCACCATGCACCATTAACAAATGTCTTTTCTGGCAGTGAACATTTAATAGCTTTATTTCTTTGCATCTTTCTCCAGTTTCCGGAGAAGGAGTTTCTCCTGCATGTCTCCTATATGGAAATCTATAACGAGACGGTCACAGATCTGAAGAGAAGGCCTCTGGAGATCCGTGAAGGGAACCACGTGAGTGTTTGGTTGGACTCGTACAGCAGATGCAAGTGTAGTTTCAAATCTTAAAGGGGTCCTAACCAAAAGTGAGAATCAGCCCATGATTTACTCTCCCTCAAGTCATCCTAGGTGTATATGACATTCTTCTTTCAGACGAACTCAATCGGAGTTATATTAAATAATGTCCTGGTTCTTCCAAGCTTTATAATGGCAGTGTATGGCCGTTTCTGTTTCTGATGGAAGTGCATCTGTCCATCATAAAAGTGCATATATCCATAAGTAACTTTTTGTTTTGATGGAAAGATTCACTTTTATCATGGATGGATGCTTCTAAAGCTTGGAAGAACCAGGGCCCGGTTCCCCGATAACGCTCACTCTTAGAAGACTCAAAAAGATATATTTTACAGAAGTTGTATATGTTCCTGAGTGTGTTCCCTGAAGCGTCCCTTAGGAATTAGTTGGCATCGATTGCTCAGGAATCGATTTTCCACTTCACGCGTAAGAAAGATAACACGTTCTATGCAAATTAAACATTCCTCAAATTATTCGAGTAACATTTATTTTAACATTTGTTTAAGTTATCAGTAAAATAGAGACTATTAATTAAATTATCAAATTGTGATGTGATTCAAAATGCACATTTTTCAAAACTCTAAACCATTTCTCAATTGCTTGGATACAAATACACAAACTCACACAACTTAACATCACAGTACTACTATTTCAAAAGGCAATTCACACATTACATTTCAAATGAGAGTCTATTCATTTCCTTACAATGATATAAGTATCAATTGATACAACTGCTCAAAATGCTAAGTAACTGTTGCAGTACTCTTAATGCATAGTTGTATGGAAACAGACACATAACCTTCCATGTTTACAGTAAATCATAAAAGTTTCAAGATTACGAGATGTATATTTACTGTACATGTAGTATTATAATGAAACTTGTATCACCTATTTTGTTCTACAATATATATAATGATTGTATGAACAATCACACAGTGAAAATATCGGTTGCTTGTGTGTGTGTGATCTATAGTTATGTTTCAGTGGTGTTTCACAGTAAATTTGTATTTTTTGAAATTTTGTTGAAAAATGACATCAAGGCTCTGAAAATAGTAGCAAAGTGATTGTAAAAAACTGTAATATAGTCAGCGGGGAACTAAAGTGGGCATGTGGGTAAAATGAGTCCCACTCCAGCCCTGAAACCTCTCACTCCAAGTGCAAACCTACTCACCAAATCTCCAAAACCATAAGCTATTTCTCAGCCTTTGACTCAGTTTTCAATTGCATAAAACACTTTTTTCAAAACACTACACACAATTCTCTACCTAAAACACAAACCATCTAGCAGGAATTTACTTGCTTTCCTTTTCCAAACACACCAGTCAAAATGCTACACTTATTCACCAGGTCTCACACACACACACTCCTTATGTCCAAACACTAATTGCTTTACTGATCACTAACCAATCACTGCTTTTACTGTAATATAAGCCTATAATAGGTCAAAGGTCAGATTACCTGTTTTGAACAGGTAATCAACCCCCCCCCCCCCCACACACACACACACACACACACACACACACAATCAATTGTGTCCTTTACTGTATTATAAAGAATATACTTTTGGTTTAAGTGTTTGCCATTTGATGGAAATGCTTCATTCTGACATGTGTTTATGGCATTTTGAATGCAGTTACATTTTTCAAGGAGATGTGAGGCACTAAGAGAGAGCTTATGGATGGTCCAGACCAACCTTACGAAAGTGTGACTTACAGAAGATATACTTATGAGATATGCGTATGAACGTTTTGGGAACTGTGCCATAAGGTCAAGAGAGAGGATAAGGAATAGGTTAAGAACTACTTAGTGATAAGAACTTTTTGGGGAACCGGGCCCAGGACATTTTTAATATAACTCTGATTGTATTCGTCTGAAAGAAGAATGTCTTCTACACCTAGGATGGCTTCAGGGTGAGTAAATCATGGGCTAATTTAAATGTTTGAGTGAACTATCCCTTTAACCCACTGACTGTCCACAGAAAAACGTGTACGTGGCTGATCCAACCGAAGTGGTGCTGACGTCTCCGGAACAAGTGCTGTCCTGGATCACCAAAGGAGAAAGTAAAGCTGCTCTCATTGAATCGCTCACTCGCTCGTTCTGCAAACATGGTGAAATGATGGAGATTACAAATCTGGCACATTTGTTGAGAATATGATTTGCTAGTTAAATGCCGTTTCCAGCTCTCACCGGGTTTCTGTCATGGCAGTTCCTCTAGGAAGCATCACAAATGCCAAATCTCCACGAATGTATCACATTCTTCTTTCAGACGAATACAATCGGAGTTATATTAAAAATGTCCTGACAAACTTTTATTTATTTTTGGGGCTTTTCTGACGACAAGACAGCCAGTAACAGCCAGTACATAACACGCTGCTTTGTAGGGCTGGGTATTGTTAGGTATTTCACAATTTGATTCGATTTCAATTCTTGAGGCTTCGATTCGATTCGATTCAATATTGACTTATTAGCTTCAATATCGATTCAATAATAAGTAAATACACAAGTAATTAAGTGCCTGAGTATATTTTTAAGTAATGTGCGCAGTTTTACCAATGTTAAAGAACAAATTGACCCCAGCATGTTTGTTTCCTGTCATGGTTTATTCAGCAGAATAAAAATGTACAATATTGTATGTGTTGAATTCAAACACAACTGTGACAAGCACTGTACAGCTCTAAAGTGCAAGTAACTAAGTAGTAGAAAGTATATTTCTTTCTTCCTATACATTCAAGTTATAAAAGAAATGTAAACAGAAGCACAAAATGTGCATACTCAAAAAAGTGCAATATTATATTCTAATTATAATTTTCTAAACAATAACACTTAATAGCTGATCACACTTAACAGCAATTGCGAGTTATCAGGCCAATTCTAAGGGGGAAAAATACTAACCTTTTTCCCTCTCAGAAGTTTATATCTCATAGACTTTATATCATGCATTTCTGACTTTATGTCATGCATTTCTGACTTTATAACACCCAATTGTGACTTTATATCACGCAATTGTGACTTTATATCTCGCAATTCTGAGAAATAAAGTCAGAATTGCGAGAGGTAAACTCCCAATTGTGAGGAAAAAAAAGTCTGAATTGTGAGATAAAAAGTCGCAATTACCTTTTTAATTTTCCATTCTGTGGCGGAAACAAGCTTCCATAGTTCCCGGCTTACAGTGGAATCCAAAATGAGCCCAAACGTCGGCTTTTAATGTTGGCGGTGCAGGCTTGAATCAGGCTTGAACGGAGTGCAGCTGCTGTCCGTCATCGCGCTGTTTTGCATCATCAACGCTGAACGCTCTCACTAGAGTGTAGCCCACAGCGCCGCCACTGGCCTGGATGGCTGAATCGATTCATAGGATTTGATGAATCGATATTGAATTGAGAAGCAAAAAATTGCAATGCATTGATGAATCGATATTTTTACCCAGCCCTACTGCTTTGGTAGCCATCGTTTGTTTACGCTCTTTCTGGAAGTCAGTCGCCAATTAATAATAGCTACTTCGCTAGCACGTCGTTAATGAGAGCAAGTGATGATTGGTCGGGATGCAAGGTGTAGTCATACGTTTCTAAGAGTCAAAATCACATAACGGAGACTATCGTAACAGTCAGAGATATTGTGTATTTTGAGCAGGGGCGTAATTTGCGGGGGGGATGGGTGGGACATGTCCCCACCGCTTTTTGCCAGGGTCTATATTGTCCCCACCACTTTTGAAACATCTCGCGGCACGGATGTAACTAATACAAATAAATAAAATACCTCCAGTTAACTAGCAGAGAGCATTCTGCAGTTGCTGTGAACCACGTACAGTAAATGTCGTTTTCAGAATTAAGGCTAGGCCGAAAATGCTTAATATGTTCAGTGCTACACCAGGGACTGAAGACAACCATTGTTCTGCAGACACAACTCCAAATTACTTAATGCTCGTAAAAATCATCATCATTTTTTTTTTTTTAAAATATATAAACTTCATCTTTTCAGTCATTTTGACGGTTTTCCTCAGTCTGAGTGGTTCAAAACTTGTGTCCTTTAAATATACAAGTTGAACAAAAAATTACTATTTAAAATTAGGATAGCCTTCAATTTAAATCCCTCGTCTTTTTTTTTCTTTCATTTTTCTTAAGCTTAATAACGATTTGATATATGATGGCAACGCAAACCAACTGGTCCATCTTAAGACAGGCTCATTTATAATTCTTTTTAACTCTCATTAAAAACGTGACGCTGAATTCTGGTCAAGCCGATAGATTGAACATTCTGTGAATATTTGTGTGTCCATCACGAGATAAAGGTTCTTGAGGCGTTTGCTCTGCTGTTTTGTTTTATGCAGATATGGATGAGCTCGACAGCGGCTTTGACATCACTTCTCTGGATAAATCTAATATGAGCAGCATCTCGGAGAGGTGAGAACGCATTATCAATATCAACAGCGCTTTTGCACTCTAATGGCCGTTTAAATCGGCTTGAATTGTTTGCCTAGTTTTGTTTACTGCTAAAGTTTTCGAATGTAAATGTTTCCTGAAAAAAAAAAAAAAAACGTTTCCATGCATGATTATATTTTATGTAGGCAGAAATGCATGTTTGCCGTTAGTTGCATTTCTCACTGTTGCTGACTTCTGGTTGGTTTATTTGTAACTGTTAGGGGTGTAACGATACCCTCGATTCGATTCGATTCGATACATATCACGATACTGAACTCTATACGATATTAATAGGCTTGGACTTGGTGCTAAAAACCCAATGCACAGGACAAAAGAGACACCAGAATAAAAATATTCATGATTCTGAAGCTGAAAATAAAGAATTATTTTAGATGAATATGCTTGCACGCTGTCACTGACTAGACACTGACAGCAGAGACTTTTTTTCATAAGAAAACTTATAAAACAAACGTGCCAATCCAGCTCTTAGTAAATTTTTACAGGAACACAACAGAGAGAATCACAGTGTGGTATTCCAGCTGCACAACAGAAAACCCACGAGCTTTGACCCGGATCGTCAAAACTGCTCAGAGGATCATAGGAATCAAACTACTCGATTTGAGTGCGATTTCATGGTGAATATGGTGAATAATCGTGCAGCCCTAGCAGCTTTTCTGCAGCATAAATGCATGTTTCTATGATTTCTCCTCAACTCTCGCCAAGCGTACCAGCTAGCCCTGAAGGTGGCATCTCTGGAGCGTCAGCTGGACGCTAAGACTCAGTGCTCATCTCCTCTGTTCTGCGTTTGCTCTGAGGTCCAGCTGATGCTCTCTGAGCTGAATAACAAGCTGGAGGAGCTGCATTGTCAACTGGAGACGCAGTTTCAGGAGAGACGGAGAGCTGAGGAGAAGAGCGCCGCACTGGAGCTGAAGAAGCCTTCAGAAGACCTCCTGCGCTCACAGAATGAAACCTGTGAGCGTGAACGGGTACGACCAGAGCTCTAGTCCTCACAATGCACAATGCTTCTGTTTTATTCATATTAGGGATGTGACTGAGGATATTACCCACCGGTTAATCAGCGTGTGACCTCACCGCGAGGGCTTTTAAATCGCTATTTTAAAGGTAAAATGCAAACGTCAGATGCACGTTTTTCCATAGGAACTGAACTGAAAACGTTCTGCTCGCTCAGCAGGTGCGCATCTTAGTTTCTCTTTCATACTAGCGCCAATTCGGGGGCAGATTGCTTGAATGTTCTCACCTATTATTCTCAGTGAAAAACACTGTACATTGACTAATTCGCTTTGACTCCAAATATTCCTCCATCTTGTCAGTCAGCTCCTCACTCTCGTGATTAATGAAGTCTGCGACACTCGTACAGCTCATGATTCATTAAACAGATGTGTTCAGTTTTTTAATTGTAGTGTCTGTTTTGTAACTGAACTAAATAATTGTATTAAAATAAATAAATCAAATCGACGGTGAGGGCAGTGGGCAAGTGATGTAACTGGTGTTGCTTCTTAACACGTCAACACCGACTATCAGAGCAAGTCTAACCCTATCCCATTCTGCAGTGATGTTTTCTCTTTTATTATTGATTAAAATGTGTTTTGTGTGTTCATCTGAAGAGAGATCTGGAAGAGGCCATTCAGCTCCGTGAGATTGGGTTTAAGCTTTACAATAATAATAATTTAATACGTTCATGGTAAAACGAGCCAATTATCGTATTGATATCGTCAAAGGCGTCTGCCGTCGGCGAAATCTCAGACTATCGTTGATACACGATACCTCACAGATGCGAGTCGTACTCGATCGCACAATGGAAGTGAACTTGAGCGCTGAAGATGCGCTGGATTCAATCGTAGAATTGTGAATAAATTCTAGCCATTTCATTCTTAACCAGCGTACAGTTGGAAAACGCAATAAAACGAGCGTTTAAGCAACCGAATGCACACACAGACTCCAACACATTGCTCTGTCAACGCACCAAATCCAGCATTGCATCTTTTATTGAAATGACATTCACTTTTTAAAGTGCATTTACCTTTTGAAACTATTCCTCTTAAATAAAATATTTTTTTTAATGTGCATGCAAGGAAAATGAGGTTACAACAGTGCATAAAATTGTAACCTGAGAAAAGGGGTAGCCAATAACAAAACAGGCCAATCTCACTCATCCAGAATCCCAGAATAACCAGTAGCGAGTGCAGCCTTACGGAGAGACTCGGGAAGAGTTTCTGAATGTTAGTGGAGACATTTATGTAGTTGTTATGGAGGTACATTGATCATCTCATCATGTTGAACTTATAAACACCTCAGGAACTGTGGACACTTGTGTAGAAGACAGCGCTGACATGTTCTGGGGCCGTATTCACAAAGAATTTTATCTTGCCAGGAGCACTCCTAAATCGCACTAAAATATTTTAGCTAGGAGTTTTCTCTTAAAAGTTCATCAAAACGCCTTTCAGACCTACTCTTAGTGAGGGAAAATGACAACTCCTAAACTAAGAGTGAGTCTTTGTTGCTATGGATGGCGTCAATTCTCATGCACAAGTTTTCTTGCAATGATCACGGTGATTGGTGGTTAGATGACAGGGCCATCATGCGGAACATAAAACAGACGCAACAAATCATGGAATTATTATGGAATTATTAATCTAATTATGTCAGTTATAGGTATGTCCCCAAATGAGTTTTTGTCTTATATTTGCTGACGCGTCAATGCACGCTTTGGCTAGGTGGCGTTTATAGCGTAGGGGGCGGAGCTTTAGATTCTAGAGAGCATTTGATTGGACACAATATGTGATGAGAAGCTGAAGTCTGCAGTGATGTCGTAAAAATTCCTGATCCATTTTAGCAGAAGTGAGAGACTAAGTTTTGAATGCTTTTAGACATCATAAAGACACAGAGATATTTGTTTACTCCTTAACCCGTATTCATAAAGAATCTTCATGCAAAGAGTAGCTCCTAGTGACAATTCTTAGAAATGTGGGCGTTTACTCTTAAAATTAAAGAAAAAATCCTAGTAGTAATTCAGAAAGAATCTTAACCCTTAAAAGAGGTCTTAAGGTCAAAATTGTTAGGAGTACGGATGAGGACTTTTAAGAGGCTTAAGAGTTTCTTTAGCAGAGGAGAACAGAGAGAGGGAGAAGAAATGTGTTGCCATGGATGACATTGAGTTAATAAGATGCTATAGACGAGATCGTGCCGGGATCATGTTTGTGACAGAGATATTAACGTGTCTCTAATAAGATCAGACACAGCACAGTGCCATAACGCCAGAAATGAAAGTAATCACTACATTAATATATTTGGAAAATGGTAAAGTGCAATAAAGCAGCAGTGATTTGGCTCTGTCACAACCTTCTGTAAGCAGTGATCACACAAACATTACAGCACTTTCAGAACCTCTTATTGTGTCACAGTTCATTTAGTTTTCACTGGACATTCCCACCTTGCAGGCTCAAAAATCTGCAGTTATGAATGTAGCAGGCTTCCCTGGTGCGCACAAGCAGGGGGAATGAACGGTTAATAATGTGCGCTATAAGCTCCCACGTCCGCTTCTTGCCCGGTGCTGTGACGCCCGGCCCGAATTTTCCTTTATGGCCTAGTGTTCATCCACTAACTGGGCTAACAGTAAACACGGTTCTTCTGTCCAGTCGGGCTTTCTCGTCTTTCTTGTTTTCTATATTAAAACCAACATTCAGACCAAATAGACAGCAATCAGTGTAATTTGAAAAAATTTTTATCATTCCAAGCTAATCAAATACTTTATAGGAAATTTAAGAGCAAGGTAAAAAAAAAAAAGGATTTGTGTACATAAATATAATGTGTGTGTGTGTGTAAACTCTATACTTCAAATAACTTTTTCATTTTACCTTCTTGGACAACCAACCAATCACAGTCTTCAAAAGATTGTCACGCATAGCAACGGGGTCAGCCCCGCCTCTTCACTAGTTTTCATCTTTTCCTTACTCAGAGTTGCTCTCAGATCGGTCCCGAATCGGTCTTAAGCTAAGACTCCTATGTAAAAGGCCCAGTTATGTAAATAAAGGTCTCCTTTAATTCAAGAAACTGTATCCCTAATAAATATATACAGTTTGCTTGCTTTATTCATATTTCAGAAATGCTGAAATAATTACATTTCTTTTAGTTTTGCATTTGTCTCAAAAGAGAATTGAGTTTGTTTCATAATGTATAGTTTTCCAGTATGGAAGCTTGTTTTTGTCACAGTCCTCCGTCTGCACCAGTCTGTCTCGTCATCTGCACTACACTTCCCCGGATCCTTTTGTTTCTACTCCAGGACTCACTCCCCAATCAGCCACCTGTTCCTCGTCTTGTCTTCATCATTTTCACCTGTTTGCACCTCGTTTAGTTTGATTCCTCTGTGTATTTCATTCCATCTCCTTCAGTCTGTCTTTGTCGGTCGATGTTGAATGTTACTTGGTGTTACCCTGGCTTCCTGCCTGTATTTTGGATTAAATACGTATCTTTGTATTAATGTGGACTCCTCCTGTTCCTTCGGCCTGTACTCCTGCACTCCCACCACCACACCCCGTGACAGTTTTCACCATGGAATAAAAAAGAAGATTTTTTTCCCCTTCCTAATTTTGAGATTTAATCTTGCAATTCTAAGAAAGTCAGATTTGATTAATAGGTTGCAGTTGTGGAAGAGAGAGCTGGGGATGGAGAGAGACCTGAAGCAGAGGCCACTTCTGCACAGGCAAGCAGAAGTTTTGGATGCGTGTTAACACCAGAACACCAAGAATCCTCAGCAGAGAACCTAAATGAGAGGTGAGTAATGGCTGCTAATTTACAGAGAGAGGAGAAAAAAAAACTATTGGTGATTTATGCTAAAATATATAAACAATTAATACTCCGCAACAGCGACGAAAAATGATGATGAGTCCTTTGAAGTCCCGATGAAGAAAGGCCATGCAAAAACATCTGCTGATGAATGTGCTGTATAATTTTTATTATATGTTTTGTAAAAAAAAATCAGAATGTCGTAACTGTTGTTTGTTTCCGTATCAGTGAAATACTTTCTATCTCTGTAGTTCCAATAATGGGTTAGAAGATCCCCTTGTCCCCGAAAGTCCAGCACAACCCAGCCAAACTATGGAAATTGTAAGTAACAGTATTTATTATTGTTATTGTTTTTTTTTTTGTGTGTGTGTAACATGAGAAAATGTTGATGTATTGTCAGAAGATTTTTTTTCCCCTTCCTAATTTTGAGATTTAATCTTGCAATTTTAAGAAAGTCAGATTTGTGAGAGGAAAAAGTCAGTTACCTTTTTAATTTTTTCTTTATTCTGAAGAAAAAAAAGGTTCAAAAGACTTTGTTTAATTTTTCTAATTGTTTGTCTGTACTATTTACTGTCTTACAGGGCACAGGGTGACTTAATGCACCTAACACATACATAAGTTCAAAATGTATTTTAAATATTATATCTATTTATGTAAATAGATGTTTAGTCACTGATTTTTAAGCAGAATTATTTCTTAAACATACAAAAATGACTGAAGTGATGTTTAAGTGTAATTTGGTTTCTGAAGTAATTTAACTTCAAATTACATTAATGATTTTTAAAACATAATGAAGACATGACAATACAATAAACTATATTAAGTTAAATTACTTCAGAAACTAAATTTTCCTGTCAGAAATACTCCTCTCAACAAATCCTGTCACAATTCAAATTACATTAATGATTTTTAAAACAAAGACATGACAATACAATGAACTATATTGTGACAGGATTTGTTTTGAGAAGAGTATTTCTGACAGGAAAAGTTGGTTTCTGAATGATTTAACTTCAAATTACATTAATGATTTTTAAAACATAATGAAGACATGACAATACAATAAACTATATTAAGTTAAATTACTTCAGAAACTAAATTTTCCTGTCAGAAATACTCATTGTGACAGGATTCGTTTTGAGAGGAGTATATCTGACAGGAAAATTTAGTTTCTGAAGTAATTTAACTTCAAATTACATTAATGATTTTTAAAACGTAATGAAGACATGACAATACAATAAACTATATTAAGTTAAATTACTTAAGAACCTACATTTTCCTGTCAGAAATACTCCTCTCAGAACTAATCTTGACACAATAGTGTACTGTCAGGGACTTCATTTCGTTTTATAAAATCATTCATATAATATAAAATTAAGTTTAAAAAAAATTACTTCAGAAAATACATTTTGCTGTCAGAAATACTCCTCTCACAACAAATCCTGTCAAATCATAGTTTATTAATCCTCTATTGTCAGGCTGTCTCGTCACCATCATTTGGGCCCTATATATCACTTTCCTTTTATTGGAATAATTACGTTTTTTGTTGTGATTCAGTTACAATTTAGGCAACATTTGAAGAAAAACACAAAGTGACTTCAGAAGTGACCTCAGAAAACAGGTGTTGATGAATGATCAAAGACAAGGGGCGCCAGGGTCTTTTATTCTTGGCAGAAGTCCAATCAGAAATATCACCAAGGCACATGATGACCTTTGGCCAATTGTCTTCTTTTTTCTTGCGTGCATGTAATAATAAACCTTATGAAGCCCCGCCCCTTTTCAGCGCTACTGGGTCATTAACTCTAATTTTGTTCTGTTTGTTTTTCTACAGTACATTGGACGCCCGGTGGAATGATTTGTTTTTAATAAATGTTATTTAATATGTTTTTATTGAATTTATTATTTTAATGATTGTATTTATTGCTATATTATATGCATTAAATAACTTATTTTTAATTGTATTTATTATAATGTTTAAAATGAACTTATTTTTAATTAACTATTATTATTTATTTAAATAAACGTATTTTAATTAATTGTATTTATTATAGTAATGCATGTATTTAAATTAACTTCTTTTTAATGAACTTCATTTATTATAATGTATTTAAATAAACTTGTTTTTTATGCACTAGTATGCCTATTTATTATTTTAAAAATTGATGTATTTAACTTCATTTTATTTAACTTTATTTTTTTTATTGACTTTATTTCTTTAATAATTTTATTGTTGTTGGTATTCTTTAATGATGTATTATTTGATTAAACACAATGGGGAAATTTTATAAAATTTAAAACGTACAAAAATAGGTGACCGTTACCAGTTTTCAGCACGTGATTGATTATAACCAATGAGACTGCTGGAACTGCGTTTCGGAAATCAATCATCCTGTTCTCTCGTCGACGAACTCGTGTTGCTGCAGTCAGGTAACTGTCTTATGTCTTTTAAAATTCAGAAGAATCGTCAAAATAGTGGTGAATGAATTAATTGGACTAAAAATAAACGTATTATTTCCTGATTACGACAGAGTATTACGACCTATGAGTATTACTTTCGTCTATGCTGTTCAAACTTAGAGGCCTGATGTAACGTAACGTTAGCCGAGTAGACAAGCCATTAACGTTATTGTTACACTCCAAGGTAACTTAACGGTAATTTCAGAGTTAATTTGCGTTTTAAATGTTTATCTTTTGAAACGTATAGGAGTTAATTAACGTTAACTGGAATTCATTTACGTCCGTTTTGTTATTAGGATGTGATGTTAATAGCCGAGCCATAAATGCCGGGCTAAGTCGATATTGTGCACAAATTGAACATGTAAAGGCTTTAACTTACGTTTTAAATACAAAAGCAAACGAAGCTGTTTATGTAATACACAAGATAACGTTGCTACGACGCTCTCACTCACACGACGCCACTCCATGTTCTCGCGTACTATGGCAGGCAAGCCGTTTTAGCTTAAATTGTACCCAGCCTTACTCGTCATTATTGCATTTTTACCAGTAAGAATTCAATTAGAGAGCTTTACAATTTAATTCCTACTAGTAGCAATTACAATTATAGAGATCTCTGATTAAATTCGTACTAATAACAATTACGATTAGAGAGCTCTTTAATTCGATTTTTACTAGTAAGAATATAATTGCAGAGCTCTTTAATTGAATTCCAGAGCTCTGCAATTGCATTCTTACTAGTAAGAATTACATTAGAGAGCTCTCTAAATCAGTTTTTTTACTAGTAAGAATTACATTAAGAGAGCTCTTTAATGCAATTATTACTAGTAAAAACTGATTTAGAGAGCTCTACAATTCAATTCTTACTAGTATTGAATTGAAAACTTTTAATATGAAACAAGCGCTCACCTTTCAAATTTGGTCAATTTAAAAAAGAAATTCAAACTATAAATATATCTTTGTGGCTTTATAATGTGTCTGACAGATCGCTTAGATAATCAGTTAAAGCCGACCATCTCTTCTTTCTAGTTCATTTACGTTATAGCATCAAATAAACATGAATGAACAGCTGAATGTATGTTGTTTTAACCGCGGAAAGACGTCAGTAACGTTACACTCCGTTTCTCAAGTTGAAATCCTCCAACGTTAATATAATTCTCCTGTCTGCTGTGTCGGACAAAATGGCGGATTATGATTGGTCAGGTCACCTGTCAATCAAACTCCCTGCAAAGGGTCAATTACGTATGATTCATGTTTCAGCCTTTCATAATAGAGGGAATGCGCATGACGTCACCGTCGGCCGGCGTGCCTGCAGTTCCTCACAGTGAGTGACAAAAAGACTGAGCGGCTGTATATGTGTTCAGCGTGAATACCGCGAAAAACAAACACAACACACACAAATAAAGTGGGAAAGAGCTTTGCGATTGACTGTAGGCCTACAACTAGATTTGACAAAACATCGGAGGTATATTTTTACAGACTGCTATGGAAAGAGGAGCAAATGGATCGTAGCAATTCACAGAAACGACTGGACTCCAGTCAGCCAAAGGTGGATTTGCAGTTATCATTTTGTGTCAATATGCTGAATTTAGCTGTAAAACCATACCCGTATATTTTGTATTGTTATTAACAGCTCATCAATTAAATATTTATCATTGCATATTATTGGATGTTTTTTTAATAAACACTGACCAAAAAACGTATAAAGTTTTAGAGCTGGACGATATGATATATATAGGATATAACACTGATATAAGTGATCACCCGGATTTAGACCTACCTATATTGTATTTATATAAAGCATTCACAGGCAAATTTGCTTTATGTTTAGGTCTTGCTTTTATTTCCCTGGTGTCGAAATCAGGCAGTAAATGTCAGGCAACACGATTCCTGGCTGCATGTCAATATCCATGGATCGTTGGATCTTTAGTAAGTTGTAAGGAACACTATATTGAGTCCAACATTTAGTTTAAATTGATAAAATTGTTCGATTTAGTCGCATTTCCGCAGTTTTTCCCTATTGAATCCAGTCACGCAGCAGATCTTTTGCCACTCGGTCAGGCTGAGGGGGGTTGTCACGCGGGAAAGTCACGTGTCAAATGCATTCCCTCTATAGATTGCTGTCAGATTCAGCTTCTCTCTCTCTCTCTCTCTCTCTCTCTCTCTCTCTCTCTCTCTCTCTCGCTCTCTCGCTCTCTCTCACACACACACAAACTGTTTTATTTACAATATATTTACATGTAAATGTATGTTTTTGCTCTACATCATTACACAATTTAAGATTAACATTACTTTCGTTGGCTGCACATATTGTCCACCCAATTTTTTTCTTTACATAATTTATGCAATATAATCTACTTATGATGTTTGTATTTGTAACATATTGCTGTAATCATTTCTATTGACTGTATAAAGTTCATCATCAGTACATTCTATTTCTCACTATTCTATTCTAGACATAAATGATTATAGGCATTATATGATCTTAGGCATAGCAAACTGATTGGTCAGTGATGATTTCTCTTTAGATTGAATAAATATCTACATTGACTAAGATATTCAGTGATGCTTTTTTTCTTCTTCCTTTTTCACTTTAGAAAACGGTCATTGCCTCTGCTAGGTAAGTATCCTTTTTGATTCACGCTTTCCAAATTCTCACACACCTATGTAATATATAAGATGGTGATTATTTTTTTCATCCTTTTTGTTTTTTCTTAACAGCATAAAAGAAACCCAAAGGCTCTTTTAAGAGCCATCTGCCCTTCTGCAATCGCAGGTACTTGTTGCTGTCACTCTTAAAGTTACTTTTGATCCAGATGCCCTGCTCATCCAGCCAGATGAGGCAAGCATCACATTCTGCTGGTTTCATGCAGTTTCTTTATTATTTTATTTTAATATGGATCAAATTTTTAATTTTTTGCAGACAAACTATAACTAAATTTCCCAGAATTATTGGTTGAGTATTTCTAGAATTGAGATCATCATGAATTTATGAATATATATTCAAATAAATGTTTATAAAGTATGTTTATTTAATTAATTTTGTATAGTGTTTTTTTAAACATTGTTATGATTATCTCTTTATGGAAATTGATCTCTATGGAATTTGGTTTATGGAATATGGTTTTTAATGCCTTTTTTGTTGCAGTGCTGGTCATCTCTGGTGATGCTCGCCATGTAAGTACTACTGTAATGCTATTTGCACTGCATATATTTACCACTAAATGTTAATGCAATATAATTATCAATGCGTATGACGACTCATCTAAGAAAATGTTTTTAAAACAGACTAAAAAACTACATCCCATATTTAATTTATCCCACAAAATTTAATTGCAAAGTGATCCATTCATTCTCAAATGATCAAGAGAGCTTGTTTTAACAGACGCATCGTTCTTATACAGATCCAAGATGAAAACGGCATCGTGTTCGTCACTATTTTGTTTCCTTAGCACAATTAATGACACTAATAACACTTATGCTACTAAATAAAAGTAATATCACTAAAATGACACAGGCCTAATAACAGTCTTTAGTTTACAAACACAGCAAAACTCTGCCATCTTTAAAAATCAAAAGTAGCTTCAAATACTTGTTAAACAAGAAATATTCTTCTTCCTTTTTTCCCCACTGTCATTAATGTAGAAATATTAAGCCAGTAAATTAAGACATTAGCTAAATCATTATATCCATCATCATCTCGGAGAGAATTCAGCGACAGATGCCGAAAGGTCAGTCCGTTTTTTTATTTTCACTTTCAGAGAATGAGCGCGGTTACATGCACGTTCTTAACCCGATTTTGCTGAATAAACTGACAATGCATGTGGTCATGTAAACGCACTAACCCGTTTTCCTTTATCGAAGTCAAGTCGTAAGTTTGTATAAACCGATCGACTCAGCTAGATTTTTGCCCCTTATTCTGATTTCTCCTGCCGTTTAAAACACATTAACTCGCGTTCTTTGGGCTTATTGAAGTGCGCATATGTGAAGTGTAGGAAGACGCATATCTTAAACTCTGACTCTTGACCCAAGAAATTATTAAAACCCGTTTTTAACTACAGAAATACTGTCAAAATGCTGCATCTGTAAAGATTTTTTTTACCTCACTATATCGGGAAATAACCTAATCAAGCCTATTAATAAACACTCCACCTTTGCTAGCAAAATAGTTAATAATCTAATAAGTAAGCCCCGCCCCCTCACGATAAGATCATGTATTGCCGATCTCGGATATGAAAATGGAGCATGTCGCCCAACACTATGAAAATGGTGAATGAAAAATGTTGTCAGTTCTGTTTTGCTGTTAAAACTTAACATTGTTTTCTTGTTCGCAGTGTTGGTCATCTCTGGAGAAGCTCACCATGTAAGTACTACTGTAATGCTCATTTGTTGGCCATTTGCACTGTATATTGTTCACTTACTTTTGATTGGTAGAAAGTTTTAAAATCACTGCAGCATGTTTATGAATTATTATGGGACAACATAATATATATTTGAAGAAGAATGTATAACAGTACACAATTTTGATAAATGTGAACGTGGACTTATTTGAGCTGTGAACAAATCTAAATTGTCTCTTTTTTTTCTTCTTTTTTATTTTAGATTGGAAGTTGTGTCCATCTAGGTAAGTATTGTAATGAGTCAGCAGACACAAGGGGATCCATATGCAGCTTTTATAGAGTAGTCTGACAGGCATGGATTGGCAGCGGAGACAAGGCAGAGACAAACCATATACAAGAAAAGGGTCAAGACAGGCAGAGAGAATCAGAGTCCAGTAAACAGTCCAGGGTCAGGACAGGCAGAGAAGGGTCAGCAACAGTAAACAATCCACAGGTCAAACACAGGAATCAAACTCGGGAAGATAACGCTTAGAAATGATGGCCTGGGCACATCAAGACTTCGCCCTGGTGTGGTGTGTGGAACCGTACACCTGCACTGTGTAATCAGCACAGTGCAGGTGTATGGTGTTTGCTATAATCAGTCCAGGGAGGTGCGTGATGGGAAATGTAGTCCATGATAATCCAGGGAGTGCGTGGCTATTCGTGACAAGTATAATTGTTTAACAGAATGTTTTTGCAACAGAGAAATCTGTATAGTGAAATTTGGAATGTTGTTTACTAAGATTTAAAAAATAATAATAAATTCCATCTTTAGTTATAACAAAAAATATAAGTTACTTATTGATGTATTCAAAATGATTAATTCAATGGCAATATAGTTCTTATTCACATTTAATGATTCAATAATTCCTGTACTTTTATATAGGCATGTTTGTGTGTTTTAAGAATGTAATTAACTTGTTTTTTTTTTTTTGTGTGTGTGTGTGTGTGTGTGTGTGTGTGTGTGTGTGTGTGTGTGTGTGTGTGTGTGTGTGTGCGTGTGTGTGTGTGTGTGTGCATGTGTGTGTGTGTGTGTGTGTGTGTGTTATCTATCCTGTCCTATCCTATCCTATCAACACCTTATATCCATTTTCATTCAAACCTTTATCCTGCTTATTTGCTTAAACCTTTGCCATTTCTTCACTTTCTCTTCCCAAACTGATAAAAAAAAATCTGGCCTTGCATCTCAAAACGCTGCTGCTCTGCTTGCTGCTTGCTTGCTCGCAACCCAAACGCTACCAATCTGCAATCTCTTCCCCAATGCAAAACCAACCCAAACGCACCAATGCAGCTTGCTAACGCATCTTAAAAAAGAGCCAGTAAACCCAAACTTTTGAACCCAAAAAACAAACCCAAACTTTTGAACCCAATAACCAATTGATTTACAGTGCCAGACAGTCTTGAAAGAGGGACCATCTCCAGTCTGCCCTGCTGATCTTCTGTCCTGCTGATCTCCAGTCTGCCCTGCTACCCTCCGGATCTGAGGACTGCGTTGGAAAAGCACACACACACCATCTGTTTAGCTTTACATTACATAGGGTTATTTATTTTCTATAATCTTAGCACATATTTAAATTAATTTAGCTTGTTTAGTTTTTGTGACTGCTGATCTTCTGCCCTGCTGATCTCCAGTCTGCTCTGCTACCCTCCTGATCTGAGGACTGCGTTGGAAAAGCAAACATACAGTCATTTGTTTGATAACCATCTGTTTAGCTTTACATTACATAGGGTTGTTTATTGTCTATGATCTTATCACATATTTAAATTAATTTAACTTGATTAGTTTTTGTGACTGCTTTGCATCCGCCTGTATTAATAAAGTCCGGTTTCTGTTCAGTAAGTTGAGTCTTGTACCGTCTATACTGTATTGTTGAGTTCACAATCTTTTGGGTATCATTTTTTAAACTGGTCTAATATGGTTTGGTGACATCAGTGGTTAGCCGTTTACAACTTTCTCATTTTTTGAGTGACATTTAACCTAAGTTACAGTTTTAGAAGTAATATCTTTTGCAGACTTTTTTTTTGGGTCAAATTTCCTATATTGGTCAAATACTTTACATAAATTGTCTAAACTAATATTAGTTTCTGTTTTATTATTTACTGTACAACATATTCCTTGTTAGGTTAAGTATAATAGGTTCCTTTTCATAGATAAATTAAATATTGTATTTTATATTAACCGTTTATTGTTTGACTTGGTTTAAAACTGATGCACTGTAATACAAACAAAGAATAATCTGTTATTTGTTGAGTAAGTGTTTTTATTTGGTGTTTTGCACAATACTACCGTTTCACTGGCTGAATCTTCAGAAACGGTAAGAAAGGGAGAAATTTACTTGTACAGTTCTCATATTGAAGGAGCATTTGACAACTGCAACTTTTCGATAAAATATATTAATTTTGAGTTCCAAATTAATAATTATTCAATAATCTTTATAATTAAATTAAATTTATTATTCAGTGTTAAAACATGCCAAGAAAAGGTTAGAGAAGTGAATCTCAGAAACAGCGCAGAAAGCAGGAAGCTTCGTGTGGCTCCAGTAGCGGTAACTTTGTGTCAAACAGCGTCGATGCGAACCCGAATGTTCTGTCTGACCGCATCACACTGTCAAAGCGATCCCAGGTACAAGATTTACTCCAGAGGCCGTCAGTGTACTTGCAATGCCTTAATGTTCCTAGCTTTCCATACTTAACGTAATGAGCTACTCGGTTTTGATTTAGACCGCATTTTACAGAAAGGTGATGCAGTTTACACTAGTGTCAAACGAACACTGCGGAGCAAAGGACAATTTGTGCTTGATCATTTAAACTTTGATGAGCTGCCAAACACAGTTAAGACCAATTCAGCCTGCTACAACATCCTGAAACATCCCGAGAGAGTTGGTCTTCTAAAAGATACACCTGAGCTAGGCGGGTATGAAAACCTCGAGAATACTCTGCAGTGCCAGAGCTGATGTGAGTGACGCGTTGCTGCTGTGTGGATGCACGTGTATCGCCGTATTCAGAGATCGCTCAGGGAGGTTTGGTTATTTTGATCCTCACTGCAGAACAGCATATGGAATACCCGATGAAAATGAAAGCACCGGTACAGCCGTGATGTTGACCTTCTTCTGTTTAGAAGACCTCATCGAGAGACTCATGCTATTGTTTCAATGGTGTTTTGATTTGACTGACCAGCAACAATTTAATCTGCTGCCTGTATCGTTCATTAACCAGATAACTGAAAGCAGTGTACGTACTGAAGTCTCCCTGAACTGCTGTGAGCTTGAACATGATGTACAACCATCCACCTCTTTTGAGAACAAAGCTCTGTGCAAGTCTGCTGATGTCTTACAAGAGTGTGTCCAAGATCCAGCTCAACAACCATCTGAGACTAATGGAGCCACATCAACTAATGATCAAGCTCACTTGATTTATCAAGATACAATGGACATTCTAACTACCGTCACTCAGAATCAAGACAGTAATACAAATGTGTCATTCAGTGAAATTTCTCATGGCATGCTTTCACAGGATCAATTGCCATTGTCTGCTCCAAATAATAAATATTCACAATCAACAACCAAGCAGACAGAAAAACTAAACAAGACTCGGAAGCGAAAGGCTTACTGTAAAAAATGGCTGAAAGAAATGGATCAGAGGCAAGGTGTGTATGACAAAAAACAGGCTGTACGTAAAGTCTCTGATTATAAAACAAGTAATAAATCCAGGCAAAGACTTAAACAAGCCATGAAGAAAAAGTATTGGAATAATGTGATTTACAGAGAAGAACACAAACAAGCAATGACAAACAAATATAAAAATATTAATGAATACAGAGAGAGAAAAAAGGCTTATGTAATTAGCAACTACAGAAATAATGAACAATTCAGGGAGAAACAAAAAAATTACATAATTAAAAATTACAGGGATGATGAACAATTCAGGGAGAAACAAAAGAATTATATAATTAAAAATTACAGGGATGATGAACAATTCAGAGAGAGACAAAAGAATTACATAAAGAGAAATTATAGGAACAATGCAAAATATAAGGAGCAGCAGAGGCAATATATTGTTGATCGATACTTAAAGGATCCAATTTTTAGGCAAAGGCAAATGGGTCATTATACAAACCGATGCAGAAACTATCCTAACTTCTATGAAAAAAGGAAGAACGTTTTCAAACAACGTTATCACAGTGATGTACATTTTAGGGCTCGTCAGAAAGAATATAATTTGTTCAAATCTAAAAACAAAATATCTGCACTCAAGATACTTCACAAAGTACACTGTGCACAAGACATACAGCGCAAATACAAAAACATGTATCTGATGCGCCAGCAGAGAGACACGTTAGAAAATACCCAGCCTGACGTAGTACAAGATCCGACTGTGTTAAGAGCCTTAAATGTTTTCAGAGACGTTATAAAACAGGGACCAACTTATGTGTGCACATGCTGTGCCAGAGCGCTCTTCTCAAATCAAGTGAAATCATGTGATCGTGAGCGCTATCAGAAGAATCCGACAGTTGCTTCAGTTTGCTTGACTGGAAACTATGTTCATGTCTGCTCCGACTGCCCTGATCAGTGTGCCCTCGATCACAGGAAAACAGAGTGGATCTGTCACTGCTGCCATAACACACTATCGAGAGGTCTGATGCCAGACATTGCTTTGGCCAATCAACTTCAGTTCGCTCCCATTCCTCCAGAACTCTGTGATTTGAATGTTCTTGAAAGACACGTTATTGCAAAGTACATTCCTTTTGCTAAGATTGTTACACTACCAAAAGGCCAGCAAAGAGCTATAAAAGGCGCAGTGATTTCTGTTGCATCTGAAGTAGAAACAACAGTGAACTCTTTACCCAGACCAAGAAGTGAATCACAACTGCTCACAGTGAAACTGAAGAGACGTCTGTGTTACCAAGGTCACTATCAGTTTCAGACTTTGAACATGCAAAAGGTTTTGTCTGCTTTAAGAAAGCTAAAAGATATCCATTCAGAATATAAAGATATCTTCATTAATACAGAACTCTATGAAGAAGAAATGTTTAATGAGCATGAACAGAGTGCAAATGACATCAGTGCTCCAGATGAGGAAATGGAAATTGAGAACACTGAAGAACAGAGCAATGAGAATGAACACGATGATGCAAACGAAGACACTACTTCAGAACAGCAATCGAGAGGCCTTGCCTTGGACACATGTCTTCAGCCCCCAGATCTCGGCCAGCAGCTGTTGTCTTATGATGATGGAGTATTTTGCATTGCCCCAGCAGAGAAAAACACTCCTGTAAACACTTTCAAAGTTCCTAAACTCGAGTCTATGGCGTTTCCAGTGCAGTTTCCCGATGGCAAGAACACTTTTGATGAGCCTGGTAGAGCAAAACATGTTTCCCCCAGCAGATACTTTAACTCTAGACTATTCTCTATCGACAATCGTTGTGCGAAGGATACCAACTATATCTTCTTTGCGCAGTTTGTGACTGAAATGCACATGGCCACATCTAGTATGTCTATTCAGATGAGGAAAGCAAAACCCATGACCCGTGATGGACGCAGAATAAACTGTTCACTGCTGCAGGACAAGCATGAGTTAGAAAAGCTTGTAATAAACAAGGAAGCTACACGATTCATGCAACCATTAAGAGGAACTCCAGCATACTGGGAGAAATCTCTCCGTGATCTGTTTGCTATGCTGAGACAACTGGGCACTCCAACATTTTTCTGTACGTTTAGTGCTGCTGAGATGAGATGGCCTGATGTGATTACTGCTATTAAAGCACAACAAGGTGAAACTGTGAACTTCGCTGAATTAGACTGGTCCGAAAAATGTGAAATCCTCAGAAGCAACCCTGTCACAGCCATGCGGATGTTTGAAAAACGAGTTGAAGCCTTGATGAGAGATTTGATCAATTCACCTGCTCAACCCATCGGTGAGGTAATTGACTTCTTTTACAGAGTAGAGTTCCAGCTACGTGGCTCTCCACACATTCACTGCTTATTTTGGGTGAAAGATGCTCCAGAGTTTGAAAAAGATGAAGATCAGGATGTGTGTGATTTCATTGATAAATACATCTCGTGCAAATTACCAGACCCAGACAGAGACCCAGAACTACATAGAATTGTGAGTGAAGTGCAGATGCACAGTCGTAACCACTCAAAATCCTGTAGAAAGAACAAGAAGCACTGCAGGTTTGGATTTCCTAAACCACCCATTAACAGGACCATGATATCCCGGCCCAGGCCTCCTCCTGCAGATCAGTCTGATGAAGAGAACGAATCAGAGGAAAGAGATTATGCCAGTTTTGCAAAAGAACAGCTACAGAAAGTGTGGGATCTACTGAATGCCTCAACTCAGAGCTTTGATAGCATTACACAGCTACTTCATGAAGTAAACATGACTTATGAAGAGTACGAGAAACATATTGATACTATTTCTACATCAAGTTCAATATTTATGGAGAGACGACCACAGGACTGCTGGGTAAACGGCTATAATCCAATGCTGTTAAGAGCCTGGGATGCAAACATGGACATACAGTTCATTCTCAACCCCTACATCTGTATCATGTATATTGTCTCGTACATTTCAAAAGCTGAGCATGAGATGAGCGATTACCTTAAAAAAGTGATAAAAGACTCAAGCCATGATAATCTGACTGAACGTGAGTGCATGAAGCAGGTCATGAATGCCTACTCAAAGAACAGAGAAGTCAGTGCTCAGGAGGCAGTCGCTCGCACATGCAGTCTGAAATTAAAATCATCATCATGAGCTGTCATATTCATTCCTACTGATGACAACGCTGTAAAGATGAGTTTACCGATGAGCTGCTTGCAGGCCATGGATGATGACATAGAGAACGTGTGGATGAAAGGATTGCCAGACAAGTACAAGGCCAGACCAAACAGACCTGAATTTGAGAACATGTGCATGGCTGAATTTGCAAGTGAATACCGCATTGTTTATGCACGACAGAAAAAAGGTAAAAATGTTTTGCCACTTCAAAATAATATGGGACACATACAGAAAAGAACAAGAGGAAAACCTGCTGTCATCAGATTTGCCCGTTTCTCACAGCAGAAAAACCCAGAAAAATTCTACGGAACTTTTCTAAAGCTTTACTTGCCGTATCGCTCAGATGAGCAGCTGAAGTCCACACGATTTCCGACATATGAATCATTTTTTGCATTTGCTTCTGTAAAACTACCAGGAACTGATGAACTGCAGCGTGTGTGCAATATTGTAAATGAAAACCGTGAGAAATACGAAAAACATAACGAGGCTATTGAACAGGCAATTGAGGATTTTGAACAGAATGGTCCAGTTGAAGATGCATGGTCTACATTGGCTCCAGCAAATGAGATGGTCCGTTTGGAGAGCATATCAGAACGTGAACTCACTGATCCCAATGATGTGAACGAGCAGGACGATGTTCCTGAATACACAGCATCTACCTCTGTCAGTAACACAGCTATGCCACTCGTGGAATCTACCCAACAAAATCATGCACAGATTCGAAAAATGTACCAGAGCTTGAATCAAACACAAGCTTCCATATTTTATGCAGTGCGAGACTGGTGCAAAAGATGTGTCTCTGGTGAAAACCCACAGCAATTTCTGTATTTTTTGAATGGAGGAGCAGGAGTTGGTAAATCACATGTTATCAAATCTATTCATGCAGAAGCAACCAAGATTTTGCGCAGGCTTCCATGCACACGAGAGCATACCGACATCTCCAAGCCAACCGTCCTTTTGACTGCATTCACAGGAACGGCAGCCTTTGGAATCTCTGGCAAAACTCTCCATTGTCTCCTGAAACTCCCAAGAAGCTTGAAGCCTCCATACCAAGGCCTGGGAAACAGCTTGGATGAAATCAGGGCAGACCTTTCTAATGCACACATTTTAATTATCGACGAAATATCAATGCTGTCAAAACAGTTGTTTGCCTATGTGAACTGGAGACTGCAACAGATTAAAGGAAACCAGAAACCTTTTGGTGGATTATCTATACTTGCTGTAGGAGATTTTTTCCAGCTACAGCCTCTGGGAAGAGCAAAACCACTGTGTGTGTATGAGGACCATGTGCTGGACTTCTGGACAGATCATTTTCAAATGACAACTCTGACACAGATCATGAGACAGAGAGATGATCTTGCATACGCTGAGCTGCTCAACAGACTGAGAGTAAAAAAGAAGCATGAGAAGCTGACTGATGCAGACAGGTGCATGTTAGAAACTGTGGTAAGATCCTCCCCGGAAGAGTGTCCCGCTGATGCATTGCACATCTATGCAACCAATAAAGAGGTAGACAACCACAACAGTGAAGCCATATCCTCCCGCTTTTCAAATATCATCAACATTGATGCACATGATTACAAAAAAGATCCCCGAACAGGAGAAATGAAAAGACAAGCGGCACCATTTAAAGGAGACAGTCGTGACCTTGTTGACACACTACAGATTTCTATTGGTGCACGAGTCATGCTGACCAGAAATATTGATGTCGAGGACGGATTGGTCAATGGCTCCTTTGCCAAGGTGGCATCAACAACTCAGACCCGAGATGGATATGTTCAATTAATTGGTCTTCATTTAGACAATGTGACTGCTGGACAGAAACATCGCAACAAAGCACCTGATGGAGATGACAACATTGTCTATATTGAGAGGTCAGAGGAACCACTGAAAAGAAAAGGGACAATTCGAAGACAATTTCCCATGAAGCTTGCTTTTGCATGTACCATCCATAAAGTGCAAGGAATGACGACTGATCGCGCTGTTGTATCTCTGAAGCACATATTCGAATCAGGCATGGCATACGTTGCACTCAGCAGAACAACATCACTCAGTGGACTGCATATTACTGATTTTGATGAAAAGAAAATCTTCTGTGATCCAGAAATAAGTGCCTCCTTGGAGAACATGCCAAAAGCAGATTTTCACAGCATCCAGCCCATCCTACATATCGTACAGGATCTGAACCTTAATTCAGCTCTTAAAATCATCCATCATAACACAGAGGGACTGGAGTGCCATATGGATGATTTAAAATGCCACCATGAGCTTCTCTTGGCTGATGTTTTGTGTCTCACTGAAACACACCTGTCAGGCTCAACTGTTCCTGCACATCTACATCTGGATGGATACACCATGTACAAACGCAACAGGCATGCATCCTACACAAACTATGCACATTTGGCAAACAAGAATGGTGGTGGAGTGGCCATTTATGTGAAGAACAACTTTAAAGTTTGTCCTCTGATGTACATACAGAATGTTACTGACTTGGAATATTTGGTTTTGAAGATAGAAGCCCCCAAACAAGCACTTCTTGCAGTAGTCTACAGACCACCAAGTTATAATTTGGGAGAGTTTTTGGCACATCTGAATGCGCTCTTGACATCTCTGGAGATCATCGATTTAAGGCCTCTAATCATTTGTGGCGACTTCAATGAAGATCAGCTTTCTCATTGCAACAAACCTATTCTCAATTTGTTTGAAGATAAAGGATACACACAGCTGATCAGCACTGGAACAACAGAAAAAAACACCCTTCTGGACCCTGTCTTCATAAGCGGCGCACACACAAACGTCAGAGCCGGAGTTCTACAGACATATTACAGCTATCATGATCCTGTGTATTGTGTTATAGAATAGATACATCAAAATATATACAAATATGCATCACATATTCAACAATGCTGTAAGATAACATCTTTATTTTAAGAAAAAAATAATGCTAATACAAATAAATATATACCACTAAACTGTTCACATTTTGTCTAATTCTTGTGTGTGTGTGTGTGTGTGTGTGTGTGTGTGTGTGTGTGTGTGTGTGTGTGTGTGTGTGTGTGTGTGTGTGTGTGAATGAATGTGTTTGATATAGAGTGTGTGTGTGTGTGGTGTGTGTGTGTGTGTGTGTGTGCGCGTGTGTGTGTGTGTGTGTGTGTGTTGTTACTGGAGTATAATAAAGTTATGTGATGACACAGGGTCTGATGTTCGTCTGTTGGTCTAAAGAACAGATCATGGTGTCAGAATAAAATAAATGTATAGAAAGGCAGAAACAGAGCATGGCAGTTACAGCCACCGCCGCCATTGATCCTGCAAGGAAATCTCTGGGAAAACTGGAGGAACTGGATCCAGAGGTTGATCTTTTCTCGCTAGCTAGCGGAGTAGTAGAGACGTCTGAGACGCTGCAGCCCACATAGCAACATTGTTTCGGCCCAGATCCGGCCCACATCTGGCACTTGAGGGATGCGGATCTGGCCCACATGCAGCAATGAATGACGGCCCTTGGGTGGCCCACTCCTGTTTGCCAGATCTGGGCCACAAGCAGGCCATAGCAATGCCACATGTCAGCCAAGAGCAAAGAAATAAACCAGAACTGGACTTTATCTGAGCCACAAAATGAGTGTATGTATATTAAACATGGAGTCATCTCAACCTTAAGCCTGTTAACAAGAAGAATCACTGAAGGAAAGAAGAGAATGGAAAAAGAGACAAGCAGAACAACTACAACTGACTTTAGACACAGTCTTAGATGAAATCACCTGAGGAGAAAAGAAGACATTAAATCTCTGAAGATCTCAGCAGAGGAGGATTAAACAACTCCACAAACAGTATTACCAGCTTCACTTATTACTAACCAGACTGACTTTATTTCTGTCAGACTTCTACAGAAGTTTTCATTGAGAACTAACAGAGGTTTAACTCTGTGTTTCATTTGAAGTCACCATAACATCAGAATCTCTAAAGGAGAAAATCGTAATTGGTTACCATTATGGAGATCAGTGGTATCCAGAGTAGGGCTGGGCGATATATCGAACGATATTGAATGTGCATCTAATCAGTAAAGCCGGTTCCTTGATTAGCAGTAAATCACCTTCATCTGCTTTCAGATGGAGCGGCATTTACTACAAAGAGCCGTAGTTCACTGACAAGCTGAGCCAAATCGCCAGCGATATTTAATGCGATATGGCTCAGCTGGTCAGGTAACTATGGCTCTTCATCATGACAAACTCTCCCGTGTTAAATTAACACATCTGGGACTGTATGTAAGTCCACACTCAAGAGTGTTAAAGTTAATGAGATAATTAAGTGATTAATAATGATAATTAAGTGATGATTGAGCATTATTGAAGACACCTAAAGGAGAATCAGAAGAAACAAAATCTAAAATTTTAAGCCACCGTTATGGAGATGAGTGTTTGCTTTAGTTGGGCTCTTGACCCTTATAATATATATTTTATATTGTAATTTGCTGTTGCATCTGAGTTATATCTGTCAGATGAACAAAAATAAACAATAATAAACTGATGTTGGTCATATAACGACTTTCATCATTTGATATGTGTGTCCATAATTTGTTCTGTTGGTTAGTGTATAACTGAGATTCTGCATAAATGTCCAGAACGTTAAATATAATTATAATTTTCTCAAAAGTTCTTTAAAAAAAACAAAAAACTTTCCTTTAGGCACACGCAGACCTCAAGATTCAGTCAATGCTTCTCAACAACGGTGACGAGTAGAATATTCAAGTAGGAAAAGTAAATTACATAGACAGTTCAGATCGTAATTTATTCATACAGCAATGCATGATGGGAGCCATTAATGAGTTGTGATTGGTGGCAACAAGGATTAATTTAGTCACCACAATTGAGATACACAGGCTGATTATTGATATCTGTGTTTCTAAATAAAGATGAGAGTGATTTGATCAGAATATATATTAAAAATTTTAAGTTATAAGAAAAATACAAATATGCAATTCAACCACAAAACTGTTCCTAATAAATTAAAGCAAATCACCTGAATAGAAATAATTTTTCAGATCATGCATGATTATGTCTAAGCATAATCAACACTATCAGACCACAGCTGTCTTATTTGGCTGCTATAAATCAATAGCAGCAGACATGCAAAATTTAAAGTGAAAGTAAAAGTGTCAGGAGCCCAACTAAAGCAGACACTGATCTCCATAACGGTGACTTACAATTTGTGATTTTCTCCTTCAGCGATTCTGCTTGTGATCATCAGGTGTCTTCAATAATGCTCAATCATCACTAAATTAATCACTTAATTATCTCATTAACTTTAACACTCTTGGGGGTTAATTTATTTAACACTCATATCGTCCATCTGAAAGCATGTGAAGGTGATTTACTGCTAATCAAGTAACCGGCTTTACTGATTAGATGCGCATAACAATATCGTGCGATATATCACCCAGCCCTAATCCAGAATACACTGCAAAATGCTTTATAATTGTCAACATTATTGAGATTAACAGGCTGATTCTTGGTGTCTTTTTAAAATTAAGTTTTTATAAGAAATTATCTGCGTTACATTGTAAAAGTTAAGATAATTATGATTATCAAGGACAGTGTTGTAACAATTAACAATGACATAAATTTATCTCAGAAATTGGGCTCTACTCAGGTCAAATGATCATGAAATAATGATAATGTTAAACAGCATCAAATCACCTTTTCTCTTTGTTCATTTAGCTGTTATAACAGAAGTACAATAGCCGAACAAATTCAAAAATAAATGTCTTTAGGCTCAAGAGCCCAACTAAAGCAAACACTGATCTCCATAATGGTAACCAATTATGATTTTCTCTTTTAGAGATTCTGATGTTATGGGGACTTCAAATGAAACACAGAGTTAAACTTCTCTTAGTTCTCAATGAAAACTTCTGTAGAAGTCTGACAGAAATAAAGTCAGTCTGGTTAGTAAATAAGTGAAGCTGGTAATACTGTTTGTGGAGTTGTTTAATCCTCCTCTGCTGAGATCTTCAGATATTTAATGTCTTCTTTTCTCTTCAGGTGATTTCATCTAAGACTGTGTCTAAAGTCAGTTGTAGTTGTTCTGCTCGTCTCTTTTTCCATTCTCTTCTTTCCTTCAGTGATTCTGTTTGTTAACAGGCTTATTAAGGTTGAGATGACTCCATGTTTAATATACACAGATTTTGTGGCTCAGATAAAGTCCAGTTCTGGTTTATTTCTTTGCTCTTGGCTGACATGTGGCATTGCTATGGCCTGCTTGTGGCCCAGATCTGGCAAACAGGAGTGGGCCACCCAAGGGCCGTCATCCATTGCTGCATGTGGGCCAGATCCGCATCCCTCAAGTGCCAGATGTGGGCCGGATCTGGGCCGAAACAATGTTGCTATGTGGGAGTGTGCTACATTTCTGCCTCGAAGAAACCTACCGTACATCAGACGTGTGTTTTTCACCAGATCGGCTGAAACAATCGACATGTACGTCACAGATCTGAAAAGCAAAGCAAAAGACTGAGTTTGGTGATCTCCACGAGTCATTCATTCGTGATAGGATTGTATGTGGCAGAAGAGAGGATCAACTAAAAGACCAGCTTCTAAGAGAAACGGATCTCACACTGGAAAAGGCCGTCGACATTTGCAGAGCCAGCGAGATCACGTCGAGTCAGATGAAAGCACTCAATGATGAAAGTAAATGTCAATAAAAGCCAAAGAAAAGAGACACCAAATCAGAGCAGACGTCAGTGATGAGAGAGGAACGCAGCAGATGCGGCAACCAGCTCGAGGACATAAAATGCCCAACCTACGGGAAAACATGCAAGTCTGCTCAGAAAAACAATCATTTACAAAGATGTGTAATTCCCAAGACCTGCAGAGTCAGAGGAAAAGAACGCACGTGATTGGACAAGATGCGCACATGTTTATTGGTACAGTAACAGTGGAGAAAGAAAGAAATGTAATGTCCATCAACTCAAGTAATGACGATGAACAATGGATGGAGACAATCCAGATAAACAAGAATGATGTAAAAGTGACACTGGATACAGGAGCTGAATGTCATGTCATGTCAGAAAGAGAGCACAAGTTGCTAAACACAGCAGGGAGACTGCAGAGGTCAAGCTGCAAACGTCTGACATATTCTGGACACAAGATGGCGCCACTGGGCAAGAAAGCACTAAATTGTGTGTCCAAAGGACAGAAATAGAAAATCCTGCTGGAAATAATGAAGCATGATGCACCTGTCATTCTAGGACGATCTGCATGTCAAAAATGGGCATGATTAAAAGACTGTCTGAAACTGAAAAGAGCAGAGACATTCTCCAGGATTGTGGCGATCTATATGAAGGACTAGGCTGTTGACCAGGAGAACACCACATACAAACTGATCCAAATGTCAGAGCAGTTGTGCATGCGCCAAGAAGGAGACCTGTAGCTCTGAGAGAGAAAGTGCTTGAACAACTACATGGATGGGCCAAAGAACGATCTATGATGCCAAGATCAATACAGAAATACTGGACATATCCAGAGGAAATCAGTCATGAAGATGGTCTGTTATTGAAAGCAAATCAGCAAATGATCAACCAAATACGAGTCACACCTGGGAATTGTCAAATGTACGGCAAGAGGAGAGACATTTTGTCCTGGCCAGGTGTGTCGACACACACTGAGGATCAGTCTCCAGATGTGCGACCTGCAATGAAGACAGGAACAACAGTCAAAATCAGCCATTGGTCCAACATGAAGTGCAGGGCGACCTCGGGGAAAACAGGGACACACATTGTTCACCATAGCGGTTCAGCATTTCTGTTATGCGTGGACTACTTTTCAAAGTACATTGAGGTAAAACTACTCAAGCTGTGGAGTCATCAGGGAAATGAAGTCCATCTTTGCAAGACATGAACTGCAGATATAGGAGTATCTGACAATGGACCTCAGTGTGCAAGTTTTGCAGAGGAATGGGGATTCAAGCATGTGACTTCAAGTCCTGGTTACGCACAGTCTAATGGACAAGCCGAGAGAGCGGCGCAAACAGTAAAACATCTCTTAAAGAAAGCGCAGAATAGTCAATGTGATCCGTACATAGCACTACTGGAGTACCGTAACACGCCAATGGAAGAGATAGGATCATCACCTGCACAATTACTGATGGGGAGACGGCTCCGACATCATCTGCATTGCCCACCACGGAGACAATGATGAAGAGCATGAGCAACTCAAGCAGAGACAGAAGAAACAGAAGCAGATCTACGACAGGATGGCCAACACTTACCTGATCTGAACCTGGAGAAGGAATAAGATGAGAAAGGGAGATTCATGGAAGCAGCTGTTGATCTGGAAAAGCAGGAACAGACACGTTCTTTTATAGGAAAGACTCCTGATGGAAAGACCAAATCACAGCATTTAAGAAAAACAAGAGAAACAGACTCTTCAACATTGGAGAAAAGCGTTGACATGAACACTGATATAGTCAGCAGTCGGTTGATGCGTCACAGAGCATTGGACTCGACAGTAAGGACATTTCAAATGAAAGAAATGCTAATGAAAGCGTACAGAAAGAGCAAGCTTAGCGTACAAGGGCTGGAAGAATGGGAAAAATACCTGGAAAACACAAAGACTGAGAGTTAATACAATGTAGGTGCAGTGTTGGTTGGGTAATGGGTTGAAATCCAATTGATTATACGTATAAATGCATTTCTGAATAATGTTGATTAGTTTATTCATGATAGTTATTTAGAAATGAGTAAAAAGTATTCAGTCGAGGTATTCTTGAACTGAGGAGCTACAATGAGAATAAGGAGCTTCAACACGCCAGATTACAAATGCCAACATGGTATTTATTGTTTAAATTTGGTCATAAAATAGAGAGAATTTGAAATGTAAAACTTTATGACGAAGCATATTGCGATTTAAAGGATGAAGGTGCACTACAATGTTCATCAACTAAAAATGACGGACTAAAAGATTGATTCTTCGAGTTTAAGAATTTACCAGCCTTATTTTAAATCTGAATATTGTAGATCACGCAAAACAAAACCGCAAAGAGTATCAATTACTACTATAATCAGCAGAGATTTATTGTAATAACTGTAATGCTTTGTCTGCATTAGGAGGAAAACAATGATATGAGAAAACTAGAATGACTTCTCTTTGGAGATCAGTGTTTTACCGAATAATACTGCGCAGGAGGAACATTTAGCGAATACATCATTAAGATAAAAAAGCTTGAGAGCAGAAGTTCAGGAAAACGGGATTTACACTTTTTAAAAATAACTTATAGCTATAACTGCATCATCTGTGCTTCTATTGCTCCTGTGTGCACACTGAAATGGGTCTGATAGAGCACTGACCTCTGTTTTTACTAAATGAATCATCATTTTCTCCAAACACTTCATTACTGTTGAGTGAGCGCTACTGGAGGATCATCATTGTTCTCCTCACAGCAAAGCTTGTTTGGGACAGGGATAATAGTGGAGCTCTTCCACATTGAGGAACTGTGTGTGTGTGTCTATAGATGTCTGATCAATGATAAAGCTCTTCTACTGCAAGATTTCAGTGTCCGCCCAGAGACGCGTCTGGCCTTGTTAGGACACACATGTGGACACAGTCTCTCCACCATATGCGGGTCAATGAGTGTTTTAGGAGAATCCAGTTCAGACGAGGCATCCAGTGCAGTTTCTGCTCCTGTGAGAAGTCTCTGACGGCAAACCTACAATAAACATCGCTCAACTCATTCGCCTTTGCCCCCTCATCTCTCACATTGATAGATCTTCTGGCTGGAGTCATATTTGTCATATATTTCAGAGAATCCCACAGTTTTCTGGTGATCATAGTCCAACAGCGGAGCTCAAATGTGTCCGTCTCCTTCCTCCCAGCTAACAGGGAACCTTCCCAGAACATTCACTAACGCTCTTTAAAACTGGTGGAAATGTTAGTACAAAACGTTTAAAAAAAGAAACGTTTAAAAAGAGAAAACGTTCCTAGATGTCTCTGTGTGGAGGCGCTTGTGGAGCAGAGAGCACAACACTGAGATGAAGGAGCGGCGGACACTGTTCAGCCCAGTAGAAGACATGCTTTACGCCAGCGAGACCAGTACAGTTGAGTTGCTGAACCAGAAGCCCTGGACAACCCTTTGACCAACAGCTGGAGACAATAGTAGACCGCTAGAGGTCGCACACACACTTTATTAGCACTTCTGAAGCCTGTTTTGAGGGATTTATTGTTGTGAATTCATTATTTGTCTGAACTCGTTACAGATACAAGAAGTTCCTGAGCGATCTACGGGTTCTCTACGATCCACGTGAGAGTTTGGCTCTCAGCTATAGGAGAGACTTGCTAACACGCGGCCACCAAACACACAACTATGTGGAGATGCAGTGTGTGTTTTAAAAGACTAAATACTTCACAGGACAAAAGCATTCAAGATCCCTCCATTATTCCAGCTTTTCATCCCCGACTAGAGATGATCTATAAGGCGCGAGTGACAGTCTTTCAGAGACTTTGAGCTTTGGAAGTTTGCAGATCTTAGACATGCAAGAAGGACATTTCATTTATTTTGTAAAGTTTTTATTGAGCATATATTATAAAGCACATTTACACATTTACTCCATCACCCCTCTGAGCCGTGAGCGGCACAAGCAGGAGCCCTATGTTTGAGGATCTCAGTGACCTTTCAACTGTACAAGGGCCGTGATACAGGTCGGGGCGGCCCATTAAGTGCCTTAAAAACAGACAATACAACTCTGAACTAAATCCTAAAAACAACTGGGACCAGTGCAAGCGGCCAGAATGGGGAGATGAACAGCTTCATAACACACTAAAGAAAAAGAAAACATGAAAACACATCATATGACCCCTTTAATACATTAATACAAGTGTAATGCAGCTATTATTAACAACATGACTATACTCAAGCTTCCATTGTTTTCCAAAAATGAGTTTGACCTGTTTTTTCTGCATAATTATGAAAATGATTCATTAGTGTTTGTCTCCCTCTACTGGTTCAACAAAAACACATTCAGGATCTATATTTACATTTTTGAGTTTATACTGTGTGTTTATTCAAATAAAAAGGTTAATCTCTGAATGAGAAAGTGTAATTTGCTGTGAAATAAAAGGTGTTTCACTGCCGCCTCATCAGGTCTGTCAGAGGATGGTTGAAATCTAAATGAAGTCTTAATTTCTAACAGTGAAGTCACTGTATCTTCAGTCTCTGTTGATTCTGTTGACTGTGAGTCTCTGTAGTGGATCCTTATTCGCCATCAGATGATCAGCAGAACATCAGACTGTCATCTATAACCTAAAATAAAACACACAAACAGTCACATATGCAGTATGAGATATTACATCTGTCACATCTTTTCATCAGAAAACTAACTAGATAATCTATATTAATTCCTTCTCCAACATGATAATATAGCTTCTATCTGATGCTCAAAGTCACTTTACAAAATCAAAAGCACATGAAAGGTCACTTTCACACAACGGACAGCTGATCCAGAACCAGCAGAAATCATCATTACACTCACTACAGATTTAATATCAGTTAATAACAACCCAAATCTCTGATTTTCACACACAGAGACAGTTAAAGGGGAAAAGCTGAAAATAACATTAATATTATTCTCACAATCACTCACAACAGTATGAGCAGAATTACACTAATTTATATTCTCACACACACACACACAAAGCATCTTATTTCCGCCACAGCCAATCATGCTGCATGCTTATTGTTTCACTAACGTTGACGAGATTAGCCCCTTACCGTATCGAAATTCGGTACTGAAAAACAAGACATGTTTCGATACTCAATAGTATTGATGGAATATATCAGACAGCAAGCCAACATTGAATAAACGTTGTTTTTCCATCTGAATGATCATTATGATTGATATTGAAATGTCAATGCAAAATTAACGTTTAATCACCATTACCCTGTCGATGAAAAACCAACGTACAGCACCGGACACAGCTCATTTCTGGACCCTTGGCACAAGCGTAAAGGTAAGCTTGCTTAATGTTAGATATGAATGAATTGTTAGGCTGATTGTTAACATGATGGTTAGTGTAGTAACCTACGCAGTGCTGCAGACACTGGAATAGATTTCTGTTTTATCACTGTGTCAAAATCTGCCAAAAATTGCCTAGGCCTACTTTGTAGTTCTCTTCTAGGTTATAAAGTTAACAAAACCTCTGAGTCCAGTCTATTTTTGTGATGTTCCCACCTTAGTCCCACGTTACATACTTCATATAGAAACATCTCACAGCACGAATGTACCAATGTCTCCTGTTTAACTTAAATGCTAATTCTTTGCATTGTGATTTTATTTTCTGTTTTAGGTGCTCTTACTCAGCAGATGGGGACAGACGCCGTCATCCGATTCACATGAGCCAGACCGGGCAGGAGGGACTGGACGACAAAATATATTCAGGAATAATTAGTCCCACGTTACATACTTCATATAGAAACATCTCACAGCACGAATGTACCAATGTCTCCTGTTTAACTTAAATGCTAATTCTTTGCATTGTGATTTTATTTTCTGTTTTAGGTGCTCTTACTCAGCAGATGGGGACAGACGCCGTCATCCGATTCACATGAGCCAGACCGGGCAGGAGGGACTGGACGACAAAATATATTCAGGCGTCAGAGGACATTGAAGTGAAGTGTAAATAAAGAGGCTAATAAAAATGAATTTGTTTGTGTGGTGTGTTCAGTGTTTTATACAAGATTTCAAATGTTCCATTACTTTTTAACATCCTGGCTGTAGATAAAGCAGGCTATTTAATTTATGGCATTACATTTTAAATTGAAAAACGATTGAAATTCCATTGAAATCACGTTGATCCTTAGTTCAGTTGAAATTTCAACATTGTTTCAATATTCCTGATAAATGAAATACCATTGAAATTCCGTTGATCTATGAACAGGATTTCAATGTGGTTTCAATATTAAATCAGGGTGCAAAATGATGTAGAATCAATATCAGAGTTCGATGTTGATTTAATGACTTAATGTTGACAACGGACTGTTGATTTAACAGTTTCAATGACTGTTTGCTATTCGGTCGGTCCCTAAAATAGCTGAGTACAAATCAGCATGAAGTTTTAACATCTACTCTCGTGTAACGGAAATCATGCTGACACTTGAATAAATTATGAGAAATTATCTCAAGTTATTGTTGAATTGAATAGATGCTCCTTTTAAATTTTTAACGCCTTTTAACGCGTTTAATATAAATGCTCTTTATTTATCAAATAGCATCAAGCAGGGCTAGACGGTGATTTTTAGTCACTGCAGTAGATGTGGGTCGTATAGCAGCAACACACTGTGAGATGATCATGACTCTCAGTAAATGATCAGGCTATCTTTGATTAAAACACCGTTTAGGAGCCGCGACCACAGAAATCTCCACGAGTGTTTCACGATGCTCATCTTTCATCTGGAACACTATCATACAGTGTGTGCCGGCATTAGATATGTGACCTCTGCTTCTTATCTGACCTGGGTCATCCAGGTAAGTTTGCAGATCTTATACATGCACAAACAGAAACATAAGACACTAAAGAAAAAGAAAACATGAAAGTGCATCATATGATCCCTTTAATACAAACATAATGAAGCTATTATTAAAAACATGATTATACACTCAAGCTTCCATTGTTTGTTTTCCAAAAATGAGCTTGAACTGTTTTTTCGTCTGATAATTATGAAAAATGAATCTTTCATTAGTGTTTGTCTCCCTCTGCCAGGCCCGGTTCTACGGGGGTTTTTAAGCACCCTCAGATTAAATTTGTATTAGCGCACATGTAAACGAGATTCTGTCGACAAAAGAAACACAGACGGATTTCACACTCATACATGTAAGGCCTTGTATTTTTATAACCAGAGTTTTTCCCTCCTGCGTTTAAAAAAAACCCTATGTCCACATGAAAACGCAAAAACACACTATCAAGCGCTGTCAAGAGCATGCAACACCAGCAGGCGGCGATATAAACCTAACCGTAAAGCCACGTTAGCCAATCAGAAGCCGTCAGCGCTGCAAAAACTCCGGTTTCACTGTCTACACGACAACACTGCAACCGGCGTTTCAGAAAATACCCTGGCAGGGGTTTTCAAAAATGTTCGGTTTCAGTGTCCTGATAATGCGTTTCCGCATGGACGAACGGCCGAACTGCGTAAAAAAAGTCACAGTTATAAAAATACCCATGTCTGTGTGGACATGGCCTAAATCATAACGTGATTCATGTTTAATGCACTGGATTGGTTGTGTCCTTTTGTGATCGTGATACATAGGTGAAGCTGTCTCTTTAATTGCCCACTTTGCTTGGGTGTGCGTCCCGCTCAGAAAATTCGATAGCTGACTTTTTAGAGGCCTTTAGGTAGCCTAAAAATATTAATTGTCCATTTTTAATCATGGACATACGACATTGGCTCAAGAAAGCTCAAAGCTCTACATCACAACAAGACGAAATGACACCGTCTGCCTTCACTCTCACCGCAGGACACCCATTCAAACACCGACGATAATCGCCAGCATGTGCCGCGGCCGATCGAGTGACCAGCATTTGACTGTCTTAATGAATGAGTCATTTCATCTTTAAATCAGCTGTTTAAATGGACTGATTCATTGTCGTCAGAAACTAAATGTCTTAAATGTAGTCAGTTTCAGTTTCAATATTTCACACATTTGCAATACTGCTGATATTTGGGGGAAAAGCACTCTGTGTGTAACATTTAACTATATCATATGATATAAATGTAAAGCACAAAAGCTCGTACAGGGACATAGGCTACTCAATCATGCAGATCACATATCGTTTAACATAACAGCAATTACAGTATTGCTGTAGACACTAGGTATCGCTCAGCCCTATTTTGAGCACCCTCACTATTTTCAGAAGCACCCTCAGTGATTTGATTCCAGAACCGGGCCTGCCCTCTGCTGGTACAACACAAACACATTCAGGATCAATAGTTACTCTAAAACTCCAACATTTTTGAGTTTATACTGTGCGTTTATACAAATAAAATGGTTAATCTATGAATGAGAAAGTGTAATTTGCTGTGAAATAAAAGGTGTTTCACTGCCGCCTCATCAGATCTGTCAGAGGATGGTTGAAATGTAAATGAAGTCTTAATTTCTAACAGTGAAGTCACTGTATCTTCAGTCTCTGTTGATTCTGTTGACTGTGAGTCTCTGTAGTGGATCCTTATTCACCATCAGATGATCAGCAGAACATCAGACTGTCATCTATAACCTAAAATAAAACACACACACAGTCACATATGCAGTATGAGATATTACATCTGTCACATCTTTACATAAGAAAACTAACTAGATAATCTATATTAATTCCTTCTCCAACATGATAATATAGCTTCTATCTGATGCTCAAAGTCACTTTACAAAATCAAAAGCACATGAAAAGTCACTTTCACACAACGGACAGCTGATCCAGAACCAGCAGAAAACATCATTACACTCAATACAGATTTAATATCAGTTAATAACAACCCAAATCTCAGATTATCACAGACAGTTAAAGACAGTTAAAGGGGAAAAGCTGAAAATAACATTAATATTACTCTCAAAATTAGTCACAACAGTATGAGGAGAGTTAAAGTCATAATAAACACAGTTTACATTTCAGAGACCGACAGAAACTGAAGCTGAATTTAAGAATCTCTGACAAAATATTCACACACACGCACACGCACACGCACACACACACACACACACTAACACCTACTGAACCTGGACCTTTACTTTTATTTCTAGCAAGTAAAACAGCCATTTGAACTTTAAATGAAAATATAATGATGAAAATTGTTAAGAACTATTCTTACCATAGTGTCTTCAGTTTATAATGTGGATCATCCCTCAGATCCTTCAGCTGCTTCACTCCTGAGTCTCCTAGTTTATTATCAGACAGATCCAGGTGTCTCAGGTGTGAGGGGTTTGATCTCAGAGCTGAAGCCAGAGCAACACAACCTTCATCTGTGACTCCACAAACACTCAACCTGTAGAGAACAATGACACACATTAAGCCTATATCCAGAGATAAACACAACATTTAAACTATAAATAACATAATGCTGTGCTGTCAATATGAAATCTATATTTCATATTCATGTGTGTGTGAGAGAGAAAGAGAGAGAGAGAGGTATATGTATGTGTGTGTGTGTGTGTGTGTGTGTGTGTGTGTGTCAGGGGCACAGCTGCACATTTGCTGAGGGGTTTGCCTTATCAGTGTTGGTGCCACCCATCACACACACACACACACACACACACTACAGTTACAGTTACACACACAATCATTACAGCCACACATTGTTTGGGTATAAATACCCTAATGTATTGTGAAAACGTCAAAGTCTCCACCACAATACTGTCGCTACGATTGCTGAGACACTCTGATGAAATGGCTCACTCTCATTCTAGCTCCACTGTTGATCACACTGATTCAATGCACTGTAACTCGAACATTTTGTATAGAAACATGACATTTTTTTTTTAGTTGGGGATGAAGTATGACATGTCTGCCATCCAGTGGAGGGGAGGTCGAACGAAATTTGACACTCAATTTGACAAAATCTGTCATTTTTTTCAGTGACGCATCTTGTCGAGTAAACTTAACCGTGGCGCCTAGCCTGTTAATCCTTATTCACTCAGAGTCTTTATGGTAGAGATGATCTTACCCCAGTGTCTCCAGTTTACAGTGAGGATTCGCCAGTAGATCAGAAAGCTGCTTCACTCCTGAGTCTCCTAGTTTATTCTTATACAGACTCAGTTCTCTCAGGTGTGAGGGGTTTGATCTCAGAGCTGAAGCCAGAGCAACACAACCTTCATCTGTGACTCCACACTCACTCAACCTGTAGAGAACAATGACACACATTAAGCCTATATCCAGAGATAAACACAACACTATACATAACATAATGCTGTCAATATGAAATATATATTTCATATTCATGTGTGTGTGAGAGAGAAAGAGAGAGAGAGAGAGAGAGAGGTATATGTATGTGTGTGTGTGTGTGTGTGTGTGTGTGTCAGGGGCACAGCTGCACATTTGCTGAGGGGTTTGCAATATCAGTGTTGGTGCCACCCATTACACACACACACACACACACACTACAGTTACACACACATCATTACAGCCACGCATCCTTTGGGTATAAATAGCCTAATGCATTGTGAAGCAATATTTTCATCAGTGTGTTATATTTACCCCAGGGCATTATTTACCTTTATAAAGGCACTGCTTTAATTTTACCTTATTAAATGTATGCATCATCTTTCATGTCAAACTCTTACATTTGATCAATAAATTCAGTTAAAATAATAAATGGGGCTGTTACCAATCAAAATTATATTATATAGTCTAAACACTGCAAAATTTCAACTGCAATAAATAGACTAATGTTATGAGATTAATGTTTTAAATAAATGTTTAAATATACAAGAAAAAATTAAATAATACTTTTAAACATGAAACTAAATCACCAGTAGGGGGCGGCAAGTGACCATCTTAATAAGTGAGTCATTCGTTCAAAACGATTCGTTCAAAACGCTGAATATACTATAATGTACGAAATTCGATAATGATACGATAATATTCATCAAAACAGCTCTCTTGGTCATGTTATGTGAATAGCGTAATTAATACATTATATTATAAATGTTCAATATTTATTATCTTATTTATCTGCTGTCGCATCTCTTGACACGTCATCTCGTTTTCCCTCTCTCTTTTTCTGTTTTTAGCCTGACAGCTTTTGTGCTTTATCACAACTCACTACTCGTACTCGTGTGTGTGTGTGTGTGTGTCTGTGTGTGAGTGTGTGTGAGAGTGAAAGAGACCAACTAAAGGAAAAAGAATTGCAGTAAATCGCGCTGATTAAATCTAACGATCGTTTATCAGATCACGTCAAACCGTGCAAATTATCCTTTGTTCTCAAATTGTTAATGTTGAACGTCAGCATTGCGTGACTACATGTAATGTCCTTCTGATATTATCCTTGTGTTGGCATGGGCCGTTGCAGTCTCTTTCCCCAAACTCTCAGTAGCCGCGTTTCCACTGCCGGGCTAGGGCTGGGCCAGAGCTAACAGCGAGCCGAGCTGAGCTAGTGGCCTCGGGCCTCAAGCACCGGGCTTGCGTTTCCACTGCCGGGCCAGTAGCCCCACAGCGCTGCCCCAAACCCCACCCCTAACACGCCTTTCTGGATCAAACGTCATAAAACCCAACCCGTTTCAGCGGGTATTATGAATTCATTTATTTTTTAAATTAGGAAGATAGCATATTAACTTACCTGCCGTGGTGGCTGCAATAGTGTCCCGAGACCAGTACAGGCGATTCTCTATTTCAAGCAGCGATTTTTTGCACGATATAACAAGTAGGGCTGCGGGCACGTTTTCAAGTTTTTCATTAACCGTTAACCGAGGCCCATCGGTTAATACTCGGTTAATAGTGTGCGCGCCGCAACCTCGAGATACAGAGTTAATTTTTAACACCTTTAATAACTGATTGGACCCCATTTGAAACGAAATTAATTTATAGAAATAAAACGCAGCAAGTACGGAGCAGTTAAAGCCCCATTTCCATCACCCTTCAAACTGAAATTGCCAATTGAAAATAAGCAAAACGTCCATTTCACAAAAACTCCGTGTCTGCAAATAATAATAATAATAATAATAACCATCATCATCATTATTGTAACATTTTATTAGGCTGCATATGTAGAAGACGCCTTTATCCAAAAAAGGAACAGAGCACAAATAAACACAATATTTTTGACAAATATCAGCGCATATCCAGTGTGTGTGGAGCATGCACTGATGGCTGCGAGACGCCCATGTGAACAGTTTCATTGCATTTCTTTCAGTGGAAACAACTTAAAATACTCTTTAATTTCTGGTCATACAGAAAATAATAATACATTATTCGCAAATAAATTTATTTATAACAAGAAAACGTTGTGCTTTAACAATTAATCAAGGCGCGCTTCATGATCTCCGTGAACTGAAGCGTGAGACCTGAAACAGCCACCGCATTCGAATTTGTTCGTTTTAAATTGGACATTTAAAGCTTTAGTCTACAGGGGTTATATCCTTTGTAGATTAAAGCTTTAAATGTCCAATTTAAAACGAACAAATTCGAATCGAAAGCCAATATCTTCTATGTTTATGTAGCTTAATTTCTCTCTAAATGTGCATCCGGAGATGGAGATATGTTTTTAGCCGAAAATCATTTAGAAAACAATAGTTTATTAATAAACAATTAATGCCTCGTTATTTTATATTATTTTATTATCAGACACATTTATTATAGCCTATAAATCACCCATAAATCCCCTTTCTGTAGGCTGTGGTTACGGCTCTTCTCATTCAGCACTGCGGGGAAAATATCATTTCCAGGTTCTAATTTGGCCTCAGAAAACCAGTAAAATATATATATTTTTTCATATTAATTTGTCAAATATTTTAAATGTTTAAGGGGCAAAAAAATCAAACAAATATCTGAAAATTCGTCGATATGTAGCTATATATAGCCTATATATTGTTGCGCAGCATTTGGCATAGGCCTACAGTTCAAATTAAAATGTTATGCAATTTTAAACGGTTAATCGGTTAAACATGGACACCCCTATTATATGTGCATCTTGCTTCAGATCATAAAGTTCCATAACACCGATAAACTCCGCCTTTTACCTTGAGCACGCCTCTAGCACGAGCTGGCCCCCTCTGGCCCAAGGTATTCGACGGGCCAGAAATCCTGGCCGTTGGCCCTGAGGAAGCCCCGATCAAGCCCCGGAAGTGACGGTGAAAACGCGACTGGCCCTGGCACGCACTAGCACGGCCCGGCCCTGGCCCGGCAGTGGAAACGCGGCTAGTCAGAGTCTTCTGCATGTTACAGCGGTGAGTCTCCAGGTGTCTCTGGTGATTGTCTTTTGAACCTTTCTGGATCCGCCATCAAATTAATTAGTTTAATTGCCTCTATGCACGAACCCTGCTGACGTGTGTCCAAAAGAATCTCAGTCAGCATCTTTACTTCCGGAAGCGCGTTCTGCAGGCCAAGTGTATAGCGGCAAAACTTTAATAAAATCTGTTTTCTCAGAAACGGAGACAACGATTTTAGAAACGCTGATTCGCTAGTCGAATTTCGTACGATATGAGAGAGTACTAACCCTCAAAGTTGTTGATGTAGCTCGAAATATATAATTTAAATAACTTCTCTTTTTTACTCTTGTGTGACAGCTAACTGCCTCACAGTGTTGTTAACATCATTCACGTTAACTGCAGAAAGTTTTTGTAAACAGCGAGTGTAATTTGACACTATCTCCACCTAACGCAAAACCGGCTTCTGACCGTAGACTGACACAGCACCGGATGTAACTGGGCGTGCTGAGACAAACCCGGAAGCGATCGTGCATAGAGTCTATTATATCCAATGCTGTGTGAAAAGGCTATAAATTTCCACCTCCTGCATCTATACACTATCTGCATATTAACCCTTATTCACTCAGAGTCTTTATGGTAGAGATGATCTTACCTCAGTCTCTCCAGTTTACAGTGAGGATTCGCCAGTAGATCAGAAAGCTGCTTAACTCCTGAGTCTCCTAGTTTATTATGAGACAGATGCAGATCTTTCAGGTGTGAGGGGTTTGATCTCAGAGCTGAAGCCAGAGCAACACAACCTTCATCTGTGACTCCACACTCACTCAACCTGTAGAGAACAATGACACACATTAAGCCTATATCCAGAGATAAACACAACACTTAAACTATAACATAATGCTGTCAATATGAAATATATATTTCATATTCATTTGTGTGTGAGAGAGAAAGAGAGAGAGAGAGAGAGAGAGAGAGGTATGTGTGTGTGTGTGTCATGGGCACAGCTGCACATTTGCTGAGGGGTTTGCAATATCAGTGTTGGTGCCACCCATTACACACACACACACACACACACTACAGTTACAGTTACACACACATCATTACAGCCACGCATCCTTTGGGTATAAATAGCCTAATGTATTGTAAATAGGGGTGTAACGGTACATGTATTTGTATTGAACCGTTTCGGTTCGAGGCTTCCAGTTCGGTACGCATACAAACCAAACGATTGCTTGGACCATTTTTCCTGCCGGCAAAATTCGTGCTGGCGTGGCCAACACAACGTTGCGCAACATCAAATGGCAAGCATAATGAAAGCGAAACGAAACTGCACTACTCATTATGTGCTTCACGGATCGTTTATCAGTTCGGACCAGCAACATCTGTGCAGCGCGAGCCGATCTCGATCAAGCAACACTGTAACCACACCGCGCTAAGAGATCCGGTAAAGAAAACATTTGAATTCGCCACTGAGGTAATAACGTCGCTGCGAGATCTAGTGAGATGCATTCACATTTCTCCGTTATTAACCGTAGATCTCTATTAGATCAAACAGCGCTGTCGTGGAAACCAGGAGAAACATTGTGCCGTGATTGAACTAGTGTAATACTTTACGTCCACAGACCAGCAACATTCACCATGGATTTAATATCACTAACTGAAACCAGTTTGGCTGAACAAATAGGACATTTCTCTGGCATTTCTTTCTTTTTGCTGTATCGAAAACGTACCGAACCGTGACTTTAAAACCGAGGTACGTACCGAACCGTGATTTTTGTGTACTGTTACACCCCTAATTGTGAAGCAATATTTTCATCAGTGTGTTATATTTACCACAGGGCGTTATTTACCTTTATAAAGGCACTGCTTTAATTTTACCTTATTAAATGTCTGCATCATCTTTCATGTCAAATTCTTACATTTGATCAATAAATTCAGTTATAATAATAAATGGGGCTGTTACCAATTAAATTATATTATATAGTCTAAACACTGCAAAATTGCAACTGCAATAAATAGACTAATTTTATGAGATGAATGTTTTAAATAAACGTTTAAATAAGAAAAAATTAAATAATACTTTTAAACATGAAACTAAACCGTAGGGGGCAGCAAGTGACCATATTAATAAGAGAGTCATTCGTTCAAACGATTCGTTCAAAACGCTGAATATACTATAATGTACGAAATTCGATAATGATCTGATAATATTCATCAAAACAGCTCTCTTGGCCGTGTTATGTGAATAGCCTAAATCATACATTATATTATAAATGTTCAATATTTATTATCTTATTTATCTGCTGTCGCATCTCTTGACACGTCATCTCGTTTTCCCTCTCTCTTTTTCTGTTTTTATCCCGACAGCTTTTGTGCTTTATCCAGTTAACCTTCGGACCCCCGACGGCGCTCTGCAGCCTCCCCCCCCCCCCACTAGTTTAAAATTTATGAATGGTTACATGAAAGAATATCATTAATCTTGGCAAACTATATATAATTTTAAAGGTCTAAGCCTCGGGCATCGATGTCAGTGCACTGTTTTTCGATGGAAAGCTTATAACAAATGTATTTCTTGTATTTAGGTAAGCAGTACACATAAAAACGCACGTAAACAAAAATGGAGTACTCACCATTATTTTGTAATAACGAGCCAGACACGCATCCACTGTTAAAAATTCCAGATTGAATGGAAAGCTGAGGGTCCACTGAATAACATCCCATAGAGCATTTTATGTCCAAAGAAAAAATAATGTTGTAATATCCATGGTTATTCCTTTGTTTACATCGCATTTCTTCAGGGTGAATATCATGCGGTTTTGTTATGCAATAAAATAGTGCATATAAAACAGACTCCCGGTAGCAGACCGTTATATGGGTGTGTCGCTTAGAGTGTAATGAACAAATTACGATCGCGCACACACACACAAATACAAAGATAAGCGATATCTAGTTCAAAATATGCAAACACTGCAGTCCGTTTTTTTGACGTCATGATATGCACATCATATCATTCTGTCTTTACAACGAAAGCCAATAAAAGAAACGACATGATATGACTGATAAAACATGTAGCCAACCAGTGCACGATTCCAACGATGCCCGGGAAGTTTGAATTTCTCACACGAACATATGTTTTTATTTGCTCTCCGTCCGGTAGAGGAGCTAAACTCTGGACGCAGGCTCTGACCACACCCATTGCTGTCATGTTTTGACAGGCCTGCTATAGCTAAGAGAGCTAAGATAACAAGCTAAGAGGTAGCTAGTCAACAAACATCTGTTCGTGCAGACATCAGGGCTCCAGACTTCGACCAAATAGTCGCATTTTGCGACCAAAATTTGAGAGTGTGCGACTGAATTTTACATCCAAACATAAATTTGAACATAAAATGTTGAACGTCAGCATTGCGTGACTACATGTGACGTCCTTCTGATATTATCCTTGTGTTGGCATGGGCCGCTGCAGTCTCTTTCCCCAAACTCTCAGTCAGAGTCTTCTGCATGTTACAGCGGTGAGTCTCCAGGTGTCTCTGGTGATTGTCTTTTGAACCTTTCTGGATCCGCCATCAAATTAATTAGTTTAATTATATCCAGTGCTGTGAGAAAAGGCTATAAATCTCCACCTCCTGCATCTATACACTATCTACATATTAACCCTTCAGGCGCCAGAGGTTTTTTCCTAAAACGTTCGATTTTTACATCTTAATTTCAAAAGGCTTTATCTTAAAATTGAAAAAAAAAAAGATTCTGTAAATTAGAGAAATATTAAGGATGACCAAAAGTTTATGTAGGGATTACATTTTCCCTCTAATTTGCATATTATGACATCATATGGTGGCAGCAATCTTGGATTAGAGCATTTTCATGAAAAGTCACATGTTTAAATGATAAAATTCAGCACTTCTTTCCCCCCAAAATGTCCATCACCTTCTGTATGCTATATTGCACAATACTGAATGCTCAGGTATATAGTAAGTAGTAAACAAACTGATGTGTAAATCATTACTAATAAATGGTAGAACAAACTGTATGCATGCAGTGGTTGGCCTTTTGCTGTAGAGATTTTCCATTTACTATATACAGTAGGCACTCTGATTCCATGTATGAGGCACACAGTGGTGGAAAGTAACTAATTACAAATACTTTTGTTACAGTACTTGAGTAGATTTTTTCATTTTTTCTACTTTCTTGAGTATAATTAAATTGTGGTACTTTTACTCTTACTTGAGTAAAATAAAAATAAAGTATTCAACTTCACTACATTTATATTTCATAAAAAGTACAAAGTACTTTGACAAAGGTGCCGACCTATTTTCTACTGACAGTCTATGGTGCCAACGGAGCAACAGCGCAAGTTGCGATTTGACAGACACATTTCAAAACAACTGTGGTGGAGCCCTGCGCTTCAGCCAATAACAGACATATCTGAAGCACTTCAGCCAATAACAGACAGGTCTGACTCGGGTGCAAAACCAATCAAAACCTCCAGTTTGGCTGGGGGGCAGGGCGTTCAAACCGCGCTTTGACATTTCAATCACTGGCGCTCGTGTTTGAATCAGTAGCGCTAACGTTTCAATATATCAGTGACTGTAAGTGAGTATTCTGCTCATATTTAATTATGGCAACTACTGAAATGGGTCACACCATTGATAATACCAGAGCACTGAGCAGTTGAGGTAAATAAAAAAGCTCAGCTCAAACATGCATGGACACGGTTTGCAATGGACAGAGCAAGAATGTAAGTGTCTAAAATACATGCACACAGTTCAATAAATGGTAAAGCTTTCCCTGTTTAACAATACATTTAAACTAAATATACGAAGCAAACTTTTTACAAAGCTGAAAAAACAGTGAAATATGATCGCATGATTGATCTGTCTATCAGATGCATGTAAAAGTGTAGTTCGTTCCTATAGCAACAGTGGGCTCACAGCACATTTTCGGTTGGCTACGATGAAAAAAAGATCATTTAATTTAGTTTTACCCTATTAATTAGGTTTTTTTGTTTTTTGTTTGTTATTTTTTTACTTTTTTTTTTATTCATACTGTTTTATTGTTTTTCATACCTTTTTAATCGGACCTCTCAATTAACCTTCTTTGCTTTCAATTATGAATGATTCAAATCAAAACATTCAAATGACCTTACCTACACTTCCTTTTCAAAATTAGTAATAAAAAATTGCTCTTGACAACAGAGGAAACTAGTAGTCTATATGTGGAGCACTTTTATCATTGATGGATGCACTTTTTTGGGCTTCAAATTTTCTCCAGTCATTCACTGCCATTATAAAGTTTGGAAGAGCCAGGCCATTTTTTAATAACAATGATTGTATTCAACTGAAAGCAGAAAGTCATATCTTCTAAGATGACTTGAGGGAGAGTAAATCGTGGGCTAATTTAAATTTTTGGGTGAACTATCCCTTTAAAGTCACACATCATTCTTTTGAAAATACCTGACAGTTTGATAAACTCAGATATATTATAGCTATTATATGTTTGTCTTCATGTTTCATCAGTCAAAACATCACTATTTGCAAGTTATTATATCCATATAAGGCATTTCCTGAAATGTGTAAGTTTAATACTTCTATGCATCAGTACTGGGCCTTCAGTATGAATGAAACAGATGACATGAGAGTTGTTTAGCGCTCCATTTCGCTATCATCTCCCTATTTTGGGTAAAAAATAGAAAAATACTAAAGTACTTTGTAACGCAGTTACTTGAGTAGTTTTTAAGCAAACTACTTATTTACTCTTACTTGAGTCATATTATATTTCAGTACTTCTACTTGTACTCCAAGTACATTTTTACTTAAGTAGCAATACTTTTACTTAAGTACAATTTGTCAGTACTCTTTCCACCACTGGAGGCACAGCACATATATATATATATATATATAATCCATATGACACACAAACACAAGTAGACAAAACCTGTTTAGTTCAAAAGATCACTTGCGACGGCAAGGCACAGATCATGAGTGAGATGATACGAGCGCGGTATGTAGTATGCACACTATTGCGACTCCTCACCCTGCCTTCACGTTGCCCCTATCTGTACTATGAATACTTCGACCTCGTCTAACATACCCAGTGATAATAGACAGACTCCACCACAATACTGTCGCAACGATTGCTGAGACACTCTGATGAAATTGCTCACTCTCATACTAGCTCCGCTGTTGATCGCACTGATTCAATGCGCTGTAACTCGAACATTTTGTATAGAAACATGACGTTTTTTCAGTCGGGGATGAAGTATGACATGTCTGCCATCCAGTGGAGGGGAGGTCGAACGAAATTTGACACCCAATTTGACAAAATCGGCTGTTTTATTCAGTGACGCATCTTGTCGAGTAAACACAACCGTGGCGCCTAGAGGGTTAATCCTTATTCACTCAGAGTCTTTATGGTAGAGATGATCTTACCACAGTGTCTCCAGTTTACAGTGAGGATTCGCCAGTAGATCAGAAAGCTGCTTCACTCCTGAGTCTCCTAGTTTATTACCAGACAGAAGCAGTTTTCTCAGGTGTGAGGGGTTTGATCTCAGAGCTGAAGCCAGAGCAACACAACCTTCATCTGTGACTCCACACTTACTCAACCTGTAGAGAACAATGACACACATTAAGCCTATATTTATTTATTTATTTATAAACATTTATTAGAGGATCAGCCACATGAGATGAAACATCTCGTTTTCATGGGGGTCCTCAGTAATATTTCCAAACAATAAAGAAAAGTAAAACAACAGAGTAGATACAGTATACAGGATACAAGAAAAACCTCAATGCACACACACACACACACACACACACACACACACAAGCTCTCACTATCCCCCTCTACCCAGATAGAATAAAGTAAATCAAAGTGGTTCCCAAACTGTGGTATGAATACCACTAAACAATAAAACCTTGATGGTTAACCTTGACCTTAAAACCAGCATGATGATGTTCTAAAAGTCAAGCATTTTGAGAGTGGTGTTAAGTGTGACACACAATAATCCCAAATAAAACTGACAAAGTTGACATCACTAGATATGTATACACATTCATAAACACATTCATACACCCATAGATAACTTGACACAAATTAATGCTAAATCCGAAATAGTAGAAACATAGACAAGTATTCTGAAGATGTGTTAACAAAGCAGTTCGGAACAGAGGAAAAGACGTAAGCGAGCGGATAGATGCAGGAAGGCTGTTCCAGTCACGAGGGGCTTCAACACAGAAAGCATAATTCCCAGTTTTTCTCTTTACTCTAGGGACAGTAAAGAAGATCTGTTCGTTGTGACGAAGATTATATTGTGAACTAAAAGGCACTAAATATTGGGATAAATAATTTGGTTATTTAAAGTAAATGCATTTAAATATAAGTTGAAACCAATGATATTGTCTTCTGGCTGAGGGTGCAAGCCAGGCCAGCTGGTCATACATCACACAGTGATGTGTCCTATAGGGGCAGCGAAGGACGAATCGGCACAGGCTGTTGTATACCACATCGAGAGAGTGTAGACAAGTGGCAGTAGTGTTAGCATATATAATCTCTGCATAGTCCAGTATAGGTAGCAGCAACTGGGAGACTATTCTTTTCCTAACCTGAAAATTAAAGCAGTCTATCGATTGATATAATGTTCTAAGACGAAAGCTAAGCGAGTGTATATGAGCTTTGAATGAAAGATCATTTTCTAGCCGAGATACCACGGAGATATTTCAATTTTTCAGTTGACTCTAAAGGAGAAAAATCACGAAAATGCAGATTAAGATTATTTCTTTCATTCTTCTGGAAAAGCATACAGTAAGACTTTGACTTATTCAACAGGAGTTTATTAAATGACAGCCAGTGCTGGACAGAATCAAAGTCACACTGTAATGAATAATTTATATCCAAAATATTCAATTTGGAGCAATATATAATTGTATCATCTGCATAAAGATGAATGTCACATCCTGAACAGCAGAGCGGCAAGTCATTATTAAAAATGGAGAATAACAAAGGCCCAAGTGAAGAACCCTGGGGTATGTCTTTATCTACACCTGTAAAATTCGACTGACTACCCCTGAAGGACACACACTGGCGACGGTGATGTAGATATGAATTGAACCACAGAAGAGATGAACGGGAAAGGCCAATTGAGTATAATTTATCCAGGAGCAGATAATGATCAACTAAATCAAACGCTTTTGTAAGATCTAAGAAGATGACACCAGTACTCATATTGTTATCAAAACTAGAGAAAATATCATTCATAAATTTCAAAAGAGCAGTGGTAGTAGAGTAGTGTTTCCTGAAACCTGACTGGCATTGAGATAGTACATTATTATCCGAAAGGTAGTTAATTGATCGAAAACAATTTTCTCAAAAATCTTCACAATACTATTAATTATTGAGATAGGTCTATAATTGTTCATATTTTGGGTGTCCCCTCCTTTATGCAATGGAATGACTTTGGTACACTTCCATGCCAGAGGCACTTCATGGGTTAGAAATGACAGATTAAAGAGCTCAGCCAATGGAGAGGATAGGACATGTGAAGAAATTTTGATAAACTTACCCTCAATGCCGTCAGGGCCCGGTCCACTACAAGAGGATAGCTTGCTAATGGCCAGCTGGACGTCAGCTGAGCTAACCTGTCGGAATGTGAAAGAGCTGTCGCTGGGCTGAGGATTAACGGTCGGCTCTGGGTGAAAGAACGATGACTGTACCTGAGGTGTTTGGGCAAAATGCAAACTAAATGCATTTGAGATAACAGCTGGATCATTAACAGTTGCATTATTAATTATCATGTTACTGCAGGTACTGTTCGACTTGTCAATTAAGGTATTCATTTCTTTCCAAAATTGTTTAGGATTATTGAAGTCATGTGACAAACTATTTCTGTGGTAATTGGCTTTAGCATTTCTTGTTTGGGTTGTGCACAGGTTTCGTAGCCGTTTTTATTCCTCCCAATCATTAAGAAGTTTTTTTTTATGTTTGTTCCACGCCCTGTCCCTTTGCTAAAACAGACTGATAAGTTCCCCATTTACCCAAAGTAGGTGATGACCTTTGACCTTAATAGTTGTCCATGGGGCATGCTTATCAATGACTTGCACAAATTCAGTATAAAAGAAATTCCAGGCAGCTTCCACGTCAGGAATTAGGCTAAATCTATTCCAATTTATCCTTCTCACATCATTAATAAATAAATCACTGTTAAATAATTTCATGTCACGGATCAGAATAAATTTTGGAGAAAGACGGGGAATTGAAATTTTCCAAATGCAATATATGAAAGAATGGTCAATAAAACAATCCAAAAGAACACCAGATTTGATTATTCTTTTGGGATGAGTGACTAATATCCAGTCAAGAAGAGATTTGCAACTTGGGCTGATTCTAGTAGGCTCTTTAATAATTTGTGTAAAATTTGAACCATTGAACATGTTACGTTCCGTGAGAGTACCCGCATCAGACCAGTTTAAATTGAAATCTCCCAACAGCAAAATTTCTGATGAGTCACCAAATGATGAGACAGTGGCTAGGATGTTTCGATCAGACTCTAGCTTGGGAGATGTTGGTGGCCGATATATGTTGCCAATTACTAATTGTTTATTTGCATGAAGAGTAACCTTAACAAAGATACCTTCAAATAGCTCAGGTTTCACTTTAGGGATAATTAATTGTGATTTCAAATTTGAAATGGTAAATGGACTGCATTTATATAGCGCTTTCATAGACCTAATGGCCACCAAAGCGCTTTACATATTGCCTCACATTCACCCATTCACACACACATTCACACACCGACGGCGGTGTCAGCCATGCAAGGCGCCAGCCAGCTCGTCGGGAGCAGCTGGGGTTAGGTGTCTTGCTCAAGGACACCTCGACACTTGGTCAGGTGGAAGCGAGGACTGAACCACCAACCTAGTGGCGCAGATTAGAGCTGAACGATTAATTGCATTTGCAATAAAACCGCGATATGATGAAACGCGGTTTTGTAATCGCAAGAGCTGCGATTACACTGGTCACGTGACACGCGGGAGCAGTCTGCAAGATCAAGCATCAATTTGCCATGCTACGTGGTCTGGCGTTCATAAAAGAACAGTTTATTTTTAATGTATGTGATATTGTGTTATTTATTCTCTCCCCAACAATCCTGGATCGATTCAGAGAATTTCAGAATTGAGTCTGAGCTTAGTTTTTAAACACAGATGCGTGATGACGCTGCGCGTGCTTCAGAAACAAACCGTGTTCTGCTTGCTTCTATTCTCTCTCTCTCTCTCTCTCTCTCTCTCTCTCTCAGTAACGTTATTTCATAAAGTTCAGGGTTGAACCGAATTACAAGGACATTCGGGGGCTTGCCGCTTTGCTTGATGTTATAACGTTACTCCTGCACTGTGCGTTCTCTCCCGTGGGAATTTTCCTTACAAATGCTTCACAGAGGCATTATTTATGTCTTTTGGAATGCAGTTGGCTTATATATTAAAACTATGAAAATCACTGAGAAGGCTGCTTTCATTTTAAAATACTAACGCGCGCTTTGTGAAGAGTGCTCGTGCATGCGGCCGTGAGCGACTCATTGGTTAAATGTGCATAAACGTGCATGTCAAAATGCTTTTATGACGTGAAATTTATGTAAACACGGTCAGTTCTTAAACCAACAGGACAAACCACATTTACAATTTCAAGAGATATGTGCATTAGTGTGAATGCAGCTTATCATATCTAAACTGAGGGGAAATCACTCCAGCTCTTGAATGATAAACATTCAGACAGCCTACTTTTAAATAGTGAGACCACTCTTTCTTTATTGCTTGTAATGATTTTTTTGTTTCTCTTTATTTACTAACTTTTATATTATGAAGTTATTTTATAAAGCCGATTTAAAATTCTTAACATTGGTTTAATTAAATGTTTTTTTTTATAATTATTTTTTAAAGTATGTGTTTTTACACATGTAATTAAATACATATTTTAAGTGTTATTAAGATTAATTAATGAAAAAAAAGTAGATTGGATCATGAGCTGCCTAAAGATTCCCATCCCTACTGTACAATGATTTATTGCTTGTCTTTGTCGACTAATACAGAAGGTAAAGAACTTTTTTTTTTAAATCGCATATTAAATTGCAATCGCAATATTGGTTAAAAAAAAAAATCGCAATTAGATTATTTTCCATAATCGTTCCGCCCTAGCGCAGATAGGATTTTTTAACTGGGGGGGACCAAGCTGTCAGCAAATGATTTAAACTCAATTCGTTATTTTACATAATTTGGGCTTTAACTAGTGCTCAAGTCGTTACTTTGCGTTATTTGGGCAAATGATTTGGACTAAAAAGCCAATGGGGGATTCTTACTTGAAATCATGGATTACAACAATAAACAAAGGTAAAAAAAAAAAAAAAGAAAAAAAGGCCTTACTGATCACCACTAGATATGCATGATCAGACTGTTATTTGACTAGTATTCCAATCACCCATGACCCATGTCTTCAGCAAAGTATTATTTAAACATTTGCTTATCTCGCAATGTCTATCATTATGAACAAAAAAGCATGTGCAAAATAAGTGCAAAAATAAAAATAATAATAAACTAAAATAACAACAACATATTTTTACTGTGGCTGCCCTCTTGCAGATCCTCACTTGATTGACTACTAGGGCCTGCCTTACGGTCATCAGATATTGCCTGCTGGCCAGGAGGACAACATTTTGAAGTATATAATTTCAGTTAAACCTATGTACCTCTATAGAATTTCACAACAATGTGAAATACAACATATTCCAGAGAATTAATGGCTAAAACTATTTCAAATATATCTAAAAATAACTAAACATTTTAAATGTAAGTGTTAATTACAAGTTTGTTGCAATTTATAGATTAGAAATATCTTTCAAATGATATATGACGTATTAAGAAATGTTTTTCATAGCCCATAATTTTAGAATCTATATCCTCCATTGCTCCGTACAGTAAATAAATAAATAAATAAAATAAAAATATGATTTCCTGCTATAAGAGGATGTCAAAAGTTTATGTAGGCCTTCATTTGTTGTTTGCATAAACCTTGTACTACATAAATTTACTTATTATAATTACTTTTATAGTGGTTTACACAACAGTGAACATACCTCAGTCAATTTATACAGTACAATGGGTTAAATTATTAGATAAAACATTATTTCCAGACGACGATAAATTGTTTGATTTATCCAACCATTCTTTTTGTGTTCATTCATTATTTGCCTCTGTCCACTCATCTTAATGCATAGTTAATGGTCTCCACATTTTGCAGTGTTTACTAAGTGCAAAAGCCTTATTTTCAGACTAGCTATTCCCCTCAACAAATCTAATCTGCCACATCTGGGAAAGTCAACAGGCATAGGGTGTTTTTTTTTTTTTTTTTTTAAAACGAGGTGATGCCTTTATGTGGCATTTATACAGTCGATTTTGTTTTTCAGTTCAGAAAATCACCGATCAGCTCAGTCATAGATTGTATATGATCACTACCCAGGTGAAAAAGACGTTGTATTCAATGTATTAAAAATATATTTGAAATACAAATAGTGTGTTTATAATACATTTGTATTTACAACATGCTTATTTAAAGTGTACTAAAAATTTATTTTATTGCATTTTAGTATATTTCTAAAAAGTATACTAGAAGTAAATTGGTAATAAATATATATTTAATTACACTTTTAAGAAATATACTATAGAAAAGCATACTTTTAATGTATTTATAAAAAGTATATTAGTAATATATTGGTAATAAATGTATGCTTTATTATATTTTTAATAAATATGCTAATGATAATTATACTTTAAATGTATTTCTAAAAAGTATATTAGAACTACATTGGTAATAAATATTTTTAAATACACTTTTAAGAAATACGCTATAGAAAAGCATACTTTTAATGTATTTCTAAAAAAGTATATTATTAGTAGGCTACATTGGTAATAAATGTGTGCTTAATTATATTTTTAATAAATATGCTAATGACAATCACGCTTTAAATATGTTTCTAAAAAGTGTACTAGAAGTACATTGGTATTTAATTACATTTTTAAGAAATATGCTAAATACAAACATATTTTAATTATATTTAAAAATGTTTTACTAGAAACGAATGCTAAATATACACTTAATTACACTTTTAGAAATATGCTAAAAACAAACATAGTTTTAGTGAAGTTTTAGTGTATTTACAAAAAGCATACTTGTTGCTAAATTAAAGTATTTTTTGTGTTTACTTTGTGTGTATAGCGACCCAGGTGAAAAAGACATTGTATTAAATGTATTAAAATATATTTGAAATACAAATAGTGTGTTTATAATACATTTGTATTTACAACATGCTTATTTAAAGTGTACTAAAAATGTATGTTATTGCATTTTAGTATATTTCTAAAAAGTATACTAGAAGTACATTGGTAATAAATATATATTTAATTACACTTTTAAGAAATATACTATAGAAAAGCATACTTTTAATGTATTCATAAAAAGTATATTAGTAGTACATTGGTAATAAATGTGTGCTTAATTATATTTTTAATAAATATGCTAATGACAATCATGCTTTAAATATGTTTCTAAAAAGTGTACTAGAAGTACATTGGTATTTAATTACATTTTTAAGAAATATGCTAAATACAAACATATTTTAATTATATTTAAAAATGTTTTACTAGAAACACACCCAGGTGAAAAAGACGTTGTATTAAATGTATTAAAAATATATTTGAAATACAAATAGTGTGTTTATAATACATTTGTATTTACAACATGCTTATTTAAAGTGTACTAAAAATGTATTTTATTGCATTTTAGTATATTTCTAAAAAGTATACTAGAAGTACATTGGTAATAAATATATATTTAATTACACTTTTAAGAAATGCACTATAGAAAAGCATACTTTTAATGTATTTATAAAAAGTATATTAGTAATATATTGGTAATAAATGTATGCTTTATTATATTTTTAATAAATATGCTAATGATAATTATACTTTAAATGTATTTCTAAAAAGTATATTAGACTTACATTGGTAATAAATATATGTTTAAATACACTTTTAAGAAATACACTATAGAAAAGCATACTTTTAATGTATTTCTAAAAAAGTATATTATTAGTACATTGGTAATAAATGTATGCTTAATTATATTTTAATAAATATGCTAATGACAATCATGCTTTAAATGTTTCTAAAAAGTGTAGAAGTACATTGGTATTTAATTACATTTTTAAGAAATATGCTAAATACAAACATATTTTAATTATATTTAAAAATGTTTTACTAGAAACACAATGCTAATAAATATACACTTAATTACACTTTTAGAAATATGCTAAAAACAAACATAGTTTTAGTGAAATTTTAGTGTATTTACAGAAAGCATACTTGTTGCTAAATTAAAGTATTTTTTGTGTTTACTTTGTGTGTATAGCAATTTGTAACCTTATAACTTATTTAACCTTGTATAGGACTAGAGCAATATATTTTTAATATTTATGTTATACTGTAGCATGTGCTTCAACCCTGCTTTAAAAAAATATTGTGAAAAACAAATGAGACATATATATAAAGTTTAAAAATTACAAGTAATGCACTTCTATACTTCTGCATTAATTAATCAAATAGTCTTTTCCACAAAACAAGTGAATACCAGTACTTGCACACATCAACATAAAAGATCAGGTGTACATACTAGAAAAACAAAATAAATTTGTTAAAAGCTTGACTCTTACATTTGTTTAGCCAAAATGAATAAAAATCCTGTTTATAAAGCATGTTATGTTTATATTAACAGAGTTGTTTCTTTTTTTGTGGCCGTTAGTTAGTTAGTATTTCCAGTTGCATTTATTTGGACCAATCAGAGCCAATCTTTTCAAAACAAGCTTGCCGGCAATTGTCCAATCACACACTGCCATTTGAACTTACATGTTGGGCGGGGCGCGGACAACGGATACTGACTGTCTGTGGTATTCCATTATAGCTTCGGATATTTCAACAGAAATCATGTATTTTCCAAATTTTGCTTTGTTATTTCACTGACTCGGACCTAGTGAATGTGGATAGCACCGATCTAATATTAAGAGAACACACGAGCAGATTACCAGGTCGTCAGCTCCCGCAAACAATTTAGCAGTGAAGAGGACAACGCAGAGGTGCGCCGCCACGACATGGACAGAGCAAGATACTGCCAGAAAAGATCTTACTTCTTGGTGGTAAGTTTATTAGTTTAAGTGATTAGTATAATTGGCTTTATTCTCACTTTGAGTTTAGAAAATATTTTCAGAAGTTGATGACGATGTTCTGTGAATTACTGGCGTTTCTGTTGATTTGACACTAAAGCGAGTTAACGTCTATCCATTGACGTCTATCAACTTAATTGTTATAGATCTAGACAGTGACATAAAACAACTATAAAAACATTGCACACTGTGTTTGCAGAAAAAAGGTTATTAATGGTGATTACTGTAACGTACGGACAGAGACGGTCGGATCCATGTGCAGCACTTTATTAAGACAAGCAGACATGAAAACTGGCAAACAGTTAAACAAAGGGGCAATCCAGAAACTCGTGGTCTAAACAGGCAATGGTCGAGGCAGGCAGCACAGGTTCGAGAGCAGTCCAGGAAACAGGCAAGGGTCAAGAGTCCAGGGAAACACGGAGACACAGAACAGGGAATAACGCTCGGAATTGTACGCTTACAGGGTAACAAGACTTTGCAAGGGACACAGGGAAAACTCAGGCTTAAATAAGGAACTCAATAACCAATAATGAAACACAGCTGAACATAATGAAACACTAAGAGTCCATGGGGAAACAAACATGGGGAGAGGATGCCCTCTAGTGGCTCTCGAGGGCACCACGGCTGCTGATCGTCACATAACCCCCCCCCTCTAAGGAGCGGCTTCCAGACGCTCCTAAGAGCTCCGGGGGGAGGTCAACGGGGGCTGGGATGGAGGGCCAGGCCCATGGAGAGGCAGGAGGCCAGGCACATGGAGAGGCCTGGGGCCGTGGAGCGTGGGTGACCAGGAAGGAGCAGGACGTGATGGCGGCCAGGGCGGAGCAGACACAGGCGAGGTCCATGACAGCCTCGCCTCCATGGCCCTCACGGACTCAGAGGTCCATGTCAGGATCACCTCCATGGCCCCCACAGAGTACCTACTGCCCCCCCCCAAAAAAATACTTGGGGAAATTCCCAGGAGGAACCTCTGGGTGGTGAACGGGTACAGGAAAGGCCTCCCGGAGCTTGAAGGGTGCAGGCAGAGCGAGGCGCAGAGGCGGGGCCGGCAGAGCGAGGCGCAGAGGCGGGGCCGGCAGAGCGAGGCGCAGAGGCGGGGCCGGCAGAGCGAGGCGCAGAGGCGGGGCCGGCAGAGCGAGGCGCAGAGGCGGGGCCGGCAGGGCGAGGCGCAGAGGCGGGGCCGGCAGGGCGAGGCGCAGAGGCGGGGCCGGCAGGGCGAGGAGTCTGGGCACGCTCACCGGGGCCTGGCGAACCAAACGAGTCCTCCTTCTCCTCCTGCGGCGGCGCGTCACAGGGCTAGACACACTCGCTTGGCTGGACAACTCACTCACTTGAACTGGAGATGCAGCGCTCACTTGAAGAGGAGATGCAGCGCTCACTTGAAGAGGAGATGCAGCGCTCACTTGAAGAGGAGATGCAGCGCTCACTTGAAGAGGAGATGCAGCGCTCACTTGAAGAGGAGATGCAGCGCTCACTTGAAGAGGAGATGCAGCGCTCACTTGAAGAGGAGATGCAGCGCTCACTTGAAGAGGAGATGCAGCGCTCACTTGAAGAGGAGATGCAGCGCTCACTTGAAGAGGAGATGCAGCGCTCACTTGAAGAGGAGATGCAGCGCTCACTTGAAGAGGAGATGCAGCGCTCACTTGAAGAGGAGATTCAAATACTTGAACTGAAGACTCACTGGACAGACTAAATTCAACACTGGACACACTTGATTCACTCGGCTCAGCACTTGACTCACTTGACTCGGCACTCGATTCACTCAGCTCGCTATTTGACTCACTTGATTCACTCAGCTCGGCACTTGACTCACTCGAGTCGGCTGGCACGCGCTCAAACTCCGGTTCGACCCGCGACACCTCCGCTGTCTTAGGAACAGCACTTTTAACAGGGCCAGTGCGGGATACGGGCTCGAGGGGTCCGACATGAGTGGTTTTGGCAGGAACGATATGCTTAGAAGCTCCTCTGACGGTCCTTAAGGGAGGATCAAACAGTTTAGCGAGCTGAGGCTTATGCTGCGTGCGGAGTGAGTGAGAGAAATCCGCCGCATACGAAACTCCCCGGCGCAGGGAAAAGAGCAGTTCCTCGAGACCCTCCTTTTCTGCGGGGAGTTCAAAAGCCTTTCTGAACAGGGCGGTAAACACGTCGAAAGGAGGAAACGACATCCGACCTGGTTCCCAAAACGTGCCTGCCCACTCCAGAGCCTTTCCAGTTAACAGTGAGCAGATGAAAGAAACGCGGTCGATATCCGAGGCGTATAACTGGGGCTGATGACTCATGTACCAGCTGCACTGCTGCAGAAATCCTTCACACGCTTCAGGTGAGCCATTAAACTTCTCGGGAAACGGCGTACTGGAATTACTGCATGCGGTACTCACACTGGGTTGCGGTGGAACAGGTGCAGCGGGGGTTTGGGCTTGATTAGCCGCTGTGCTTGAGCTCTGCGGAGACCATGATTGCACGGAGCTAGCTAGTTCCTCGAGGAGAGAAGTTAGTCTCGCCAGCTGAGAACTATGAGAGGCTAGCATTGAAGCTCGGGTCTTGACCACGGCGGATAGATGCTGAAAGTCTGCTGGATCCTCGTTTGGCGAAGTCTTCTGTAACGTACGGACAGAGACGGTCGGATCCATGTGCAGCACTTTATTAAGACAAGCAGACATGAAAACTGGCAAACAGTTAAACAAAGGGGCAATCCAGAAACTCGTGGTCTAAACAGGCAATGGTCGAGGCAGGCAGCACAGGTTCGAGAGCAGTCCAGGAAACAGGCAAGGGTCAAGAGTCCAGGGAAACACGGAGACACAGAACAGGGAATAACGCTCGGAATTGTACGCTTACAGGGTAACAAGACTTCGCAAGGGACACAGGGAAAACTCAGGCTTAAATAAGGAACTCAATAACCAATAATGAAACACAGCTGAACATAATGAAACACAAAGAGTCCATGGGGAAACAAACATGGGGAGAGGATGCCCTCTAGTGGCTCTCGAGGGCACCACGGCTGCTGATCGTCACAATTACATGACAGGCTTGATTGTCCCTAAGTAACTTCTTGTGTTTTAAATATTATAATATATTTTAAGCTCTAATAAAACTTACACATTTGTGATTTAATTCATAGTAAAATCTAATTAATTATTAGTAGGCTGTCAGTTTTCATGTCAATTCGATAAATAAATTAAGTTGTAATCACCAACTATAAGCTTTCACAAAACCAATTATTAAATATCTTGCACTGAGAAATTAAAACGATTTTAAATAATGAAATGAGAGTTTTTAATATTTAGCCTAACCAAGGAATTTGCACACTGCAAAGACATTTTTTTTATTAAACCTAACCGTGAGGTCAAGTCGAGTAAGTAGTAGTTGATCCTCTTGATTTGTAACTTTTTGTTGGTGAAAAACAACAAAAACAGTCAATAGTGTGTCAAGATTTTAAAGGCATGAAAAAACAGAAAAAAGCGTTACCATGTCATCAAAGATTTACAACTTTAGCAAAGTGGTTATGTTCATTCAACTGGCCTTTGATAGAGTTTGTAAGGATTGAACAACTCAAGAACAATAGACGCCAAATAGCACGTAAACTAACAGTCTGTGCTGCTAACAGATTTATTCAGTGTCATCACTAGGAAAAAATGGCGGGCGGCGGCTTGGCAGGAGCTGCAGGTGTCCTCACCAAACTTTTATGTCTGTTTTCATTTACATCGCCTAAAGTGACCGGAAAATGTTATGATTTTAACCATACTACAAAAAACAAGTACCGGTATGTACTGAGGACTGATGATTTCATCCAGCGATCTGCCTTTTTGGTCTATATTATACTGCTGCTGATCCTCTCTGTTTTTGGCTGTGGGATCAACCAGTTGATCTCGCGAGACACTGCACTATCACCAGCGCAACCTGTTGTACACAATGAATGGAGTCGATTCACCCTTTATACGTTGATACTTCGGGATGGAAAAGCAATAGCGCCATGTGAGCAAACTAATACTGCGAGTGATAGATCTAAAGTTCCACGGTCTTATAGAAAACTGCTCATATACCTGTTTGCTACACTCCTCCTTGCTGGCGATGTCGAGCTGAACCCAGGACCTGTCGCGGTGCAAGATGAATTCCCGGCGAGCATGCTCATAACTTCAGGTAATGCCGATCAACAAAGACACTCACATGGAAATCCGGCGGTTACAAAACACTTTAACATTGGACTCTTCCAAACCGTTCAGCACTCCAAATTTGTTTGGGATCCACAGGCAAACCCGAGGGGTCTCATTGGAGGTCACCTTAATATTCATAGCGTGAGAGCAAAAACGGAACAACTAGAAAAACTTTTTACCGATTCTAATTTGGACTTTCTCTGTCTATCTGAAACATGGTTATCCAAATCTTCACCTGTAGCCTCGTTTACAATGCCTGGCTACAAGGTCTTCAGAAAGGACAGAAATAAGGGAAGAGGTGGCGGGCTGCTTATGTATGTGAGAGATAACATTAGATGCGAACAAATTGATTTAACATGTGTAAATGAACTTGAATGTATTGCCATTACTATTATTCTTTCTCAGCAGATGTCATTTAATGTGATTGGCGTGTATAGACCACCGTCATATGATGTCACGTTTTATGAAAATTTTAAAAACCTGCTTAAAGTATTGGATACAAAGAAAGAATGTATAGTTCTGGGTGATTTTAATATAAATTGGGCTGAAAAAACAACTAGAAAAAAGTTAAAAGTACTTACAGATAAATTTGAATTGACTCAATTAATAGATGGACATACACGAATAACAAATGTCTCAAAAACGCAAATTGATCTTATATTTAGTAACAAACCAGAGAGAATTATAAAATCTTATAATCTTCTCACTGGTTTGTCAGATCATAATATGACTCTTATTGTAAGGAAATTAACAAAAATCGCATTATTTACCAACGAGAGATAATCAAAAACGCTTATGGAATAGGGAAACGTGACATGAATGCATTTAAGGAAGAACTAAGCCAAACTGATTGGAGAGATGTTTTACTCACAGATGATATAGATGCCTCCTGCGAGTCCTTCTTTGGTACAATAAATAGACTTAAAGAAAAATATACAAAACCTTTTAAAAACAGATGGAGTAAGGGTAACCTACCATGGTTTAATGACCATTTGTGTGACCTGATGAAAAAAACGGGACTTTGCCTTGAAAGTAGCATTGAAGTCTAAATCAATTACTGACAGACACATTTTTACAAACCTACGTAATAAAGTAGTCAATGAACTAAGGAAAGCAAAGGCAAAGTTTTTTATGGATATTATTAAAGACGGAAAGGGAAATAGTAAATTGATATGGAGCAATATAAATAAACTAATAAAGAAAGACAAGCGAAATCAGAGAAATGGCTATGAGCTGAAGATTAATGGAATTTTAAATAATGATCCCAGTGAAATAGCTTCTGTATTTAATACTTATTTTACCGCATCAGTGCAGAATTTATCTGACACTTTTGGTGCAAGAAGTAAAAATATAGTAACACCAGATTATAATAAGACTATTTTTAAGGTAACTGAAGTTTCTGAAGATAAAATTTGTAAGACATTAAGCACTTTAAAGTTCTCAAAGGCAAAAGATATATTTAATTGGGATTCAACATTTCTAAAGAACAATATTCATTCCCTCAGCACTCCCATTACACACCTAGTTAACTTATCGGTAAAACGTCTCTGGTTACGTATGTAACCTTAGTTCCCTGAAGGGAACGAGACGCTGCGTGTAAACGCCGTGGGAACGCCTCTGCGTGACGAGTCATGAAGCACGTATGAAATCTGTCCAATGGCGAGACGGAACGTCATAGGCGGGGTGACGTATCGACCAGGAAACTATAAAGCATCCCCGAAACACAAGCGCAACAGCTTCTGATAGGACTGAAGCAAGCGCTCACGGGCATGCTGGGAGTATGGCATAGACACGCAGCGTCTCGTTCCCTTCAGGGAACTAAGGTTACATACGTAACCAGAGACGTTCCCATTCAGGGAACTTCGAGCTGCGTGTAAACGCCGTGGGAACGCTAATACCAACGCCGCCATGCGAGCAGGTGTCCGTTGTATGAATATCAGAGTGCACATTCTGACGAAAGCATCTGAGCCCCAGGGGTGGAGCTGAAGTCCAGATGGTAAAACTTCACAAATGTGTGAGGTGAAGACCATCCTGCCGCCTCACAGATGTCACACAAGGGAACTCCTGATACAAATGCCTTAGAGGCAGCCATACTCCGGGTTGAATGAGCCCGGACAGCCAAGGGAGAAGGCTGACCAGAGGACTCATAAGCAAGTGAAATGGCCTCGACCACCCACTTACTCATTCTCTGCTTAGACGCCGCAGAACCTCTATTAGGAGGCCCAAAGCAGACAAATAATTGTTCTGATTCCCTCCACAGGGCAGCTCTGTGGACATATGCGTCTAAGGCCCTCACCGGGCAGAGCAGATTTAGTTTCTCCTGGTCTGGTGTCCGAAACGGAGGAGGACAGAAGGCCTGTAGCACTATAGGTTTGACAACCGTAGTTGGAACCTTCGGAACATACCCCGGTCTAGGGAGGATGAAAGCCTTCGCCATACCGGGAGCAAATTCCAAGCACGAGGGGGAAACCGACAGCGCCTGAATATCTCCAATCCTCTTTAGGGAAGAGATGGCTAGGAGAAAGATGGTTTTGAGAGTAAGAAATTTCTCAGGCACCTCATCAATGGGCTCGAAAGGGGCTAAACAGAGCCCCTCCAACACAACCGCTAGATCCCAGGTCGGTACCCTCGTACGCACTACCGGCCTCAGCCTCAGGATACCACGAAGGAAACGGGTTACCAGGGGATGTCTCCCAAGAGAAGCTCCACTCAAAGGGACATGGTAAGCGGATAGGGCCGCCACGTACACCTTTAGTGTGGAGTACGATAACCCTGTGGAGAAGCGTTCCTGAAGGAATTCCAGCACTGCCGGCAACGGGCAGTTAACTGGATCCAACTGTCGCTCTCCACACCAAGAGGTGAACAGTTTCCACCTCGAGGCATACAACTTCCTCGTGGATGGGGCTCTGGACTGGAGGATGGTCTCCACGACCTCAGTCGAGAGACCTGAATCTATGAGCTGGGCCCCCTCAGAGGCCAAGCCCACAACCTCCACAGTTCCGGACGGGGGTGGAGTATCCCCCCGTCCGCTTGAGACAGAAGGTCCCTCCTGACCGGAATCTCCAGAGGAGGACCCTCGAGAAGGGAAATCAGGTCCGCAAACCATACCCTGGTTGGCCAACGGGGGGCCACCAGAAGTACACTGGCCCCCTCCTGGCGAATCCTTTCCAGAACCCCTGGGAGCAGAGCAATCGGGGGAAAAGCGTACAGGGGTGCCCTCGGCCACTCCTGTACCAACGCATCCAGCCCCAATGGAGCTGGAGGACTCAGGGAAAACCACAGCGGGCAGTGTGAGTTCTCCCTGGACGCAAAGAGGTCCACTTCGGCCCGACCGAAGTGTCTCCAAAGGAGCTCCACCACCTCGGGGTGAAGTCTCCACTCCCCGGGCCTCGGCCCCTGCCTCGACAGGATGTCCGCTCCCCGATTTAAGTATCCTGGGATATAAATCGCTCTCAGCGACCGAAGTTTCCCCTGGGACCACAACAGGATCTGGCGCGCCAGCTTGTACAATGGACGTGAGCGCAGACCCCCCTGGTGGTTTATGTAAGAGACCACAGACATGTTGTCTGACCGGACAAGAACATGATGATCTCTGAGGTCTGGGAGGAAGTGTTTCAAAGCCTGAAACACCGCCATCATCTCTAGACAATTTATATGCCATCGGAGATGATGGTCTTGCCACAGCCCGCGGGCCGAGCGACCACTCATGATCGCTCCCCAGCCCGTGAGAGAGGCATCCGTCGTCACCGTTACCCGGCGACACGGAGCTCCCAGCGCAGGTCCCAGGGACAGGAACCAAGGTTCTTTCCACATAGCCAGGGCACGGAGACCACGTCGCGTGACCTTGATCTTGCGGAGCGGGTTTCCCCTCGGGGAGAACCCCTTGGTCCTGAGCCACCACTGTAGTGGTCTCATGTACAGCAGGCCGCACGGTAACACGTTGGATGCTGCTGCCATCAGACCCAGAATTCTCTGGAATTCCTTTACAGTGAGTGACTGGCCTAGCTTCACTTGCGTGACAGTCGAGATAATCGAGGCTATACGAGCCGGCGACAGACGTGCCTGCATCGTCGTCGAATCCCATACCACGCCTAGAAAAGTGGTCCGCTGAACTGGCGAAAGCACACTCTTCTTGGCGTTGAGTCTCAACCCCAACCTTCTGATGTGGGCGAGGACGGCATCTCGATGCCGAATCGCCTGATGCTCTGATTGAGCCAGAATCAACCAATCGTCGATGTAATTTAAAATGCGAATGCCCTGGAGACGCAGCGGAGCCAAGGCCGCGTCCATGCATTTCGTGAAGGTTCGAGGAGATAACGCTAGGCCGAATGGAAGGACCCGATATTGGTACGCTTCGCCCCCAAAAGCGAACCTCAGGAACTTCCGATGTTGCGGAAGGATGGAGATATGGAAGTACGCGTCTTTTAGGTCTATCGTGACAAACCAGTCCTCGGACCTGATCTGTGACACGATCTGCTTGAGAGTCAGCATTTTGAACTTGAGCTTCCCTACTGACTGATTTAAGAGGCGCAGGTCTAAAATCGGGCGCAGCCCCCCATCCTTCTTCGGAACAATGAAGTACCGGCTGTAATACCCCAGCTCTCTGTCGGGAGGAAGAACTCGTTCTATCGCCCCCTTCATTAGCAGAGCTTTCACTTCTTGTTCCATAACCAGAGCCTGCTCGGGGGTCACCACTGTGGGCAAAATCCCCCGAAAACGAGGTGGACGCGACCTGAACTGGATCGCGTACCCGCGTTCGATAGTCTGCAGGACCCAACGAGATATATTTGGAAGACTTCCCCATTCTACCAGAAATTCTACTAAGGGTACCAGCCTCTCGAGACTGGCCTCTGGAGTAGTTTTTAAAACAGAAACAGCGCCCTGTGACCGCGCACAGGCAGGGTTCAACGACCGTTCTGTATCGCTCCTCGGAGCAAACGAGCGTCCCTCGGGAAATCGCTCGCTGGGACCGTCTGCACCCTCCATTACAGGCAGGGTTGGCAGAACGAACCCCTGAGGGCACCGAGAGAGAGCGGGCGCCGGATTCAGCGGCGAACACCTCTGTCTCACGGTGGGGACCACCCTCAGTAGCCTGACACCAGTGGCGTCAGGACTTCTTCGACGAAGCCTTCCTGGCGACAATAACCGTCCTCAGATCGGTTCTATCCCGGGAAGACCTCGCCTGAGAACGCCGCGTCTCAGCCCAGTTTTGCTGGGGAGGAGCCCGAGACGCGACGCTCTTCTTCTGCTGCGCCCTATGCGAGGAACCCGACGGGCGGGGCTGCTCTCGCCCAGCAGCCCCCGAAGGATGAGTACGGACGGGGAGACATTTCTGGAGCGCCGCCGCCTGCTTTTTTCCCTCTTGGAATCTCTCAATCACTGCGTTCACAGAACCACCAAAAAGACCTTCGGTCGACAGCGGCGCATCCAGGAGAAAAGCTTTATCTTTCTCCTTCATATTAGCCAGATTTAGCCATAAATGCCTCTCCGTGGCCACCAGGGCTGCCATAGAGCGGCCGACTGATCTGGCCGTCTCCTTGGTGGCACGGAGAGAAATATCTGCCGCCTGACGCAGCTCATTAATCACGTCAGTGCTGACGACCTCCCCCTCGCTCATATCCTTCAGCAGATCTGCTTGATACGCCTGGAGGATGGCCATCGTATGCAAGCAAGATGCTGCCTGTCCCGCCGCTGAATAAGCTTTGCCCACCAAAACCGAAGTATTTCTGAGTGGCTTGGTGGGCAACGCCGGTGTTTTAAAAGACGATGCCGTCTCAGGAGAAAGATGGCTCGCCAAAACTTCCTCCATCCTCGGCATCGCCCCATAACCGTGTCCCCTAGACCCAGCAATATTAGCGTACATAGAGGTCTGTTGTGTCAAAATTCTAGCTGACACTGGTTTGTTCCACGATCTACACACCTCGGTGTGTAGATCGGGAAAAAATGGCAAACACCGGCGTGGAGGTAGTGAGTGTGATTTTAAAAATCTCTCATCCATTTTACTTTTTACTCTCGACTCTTGTTTTTCAACTGGCCATTCAATGGTTAATTTTTCCACAGCCCGAGTCAAAACCTCCATCAGCTCTACATTCGCGGGAGACTAGGATGGCGAGTCCCCGATCTCCACTGAGTCCATAGACTCTGCATCCACACTTTCAACATCCAGCTCCTCAGAACTGGATAATTGAAGTGATGGCGCCTCAGCCCGGGCAGGAGAAACCGCAACGCGGACCCCCGCAGCGAGAACTGAGGCACTGGATCTACCAGGTAAGGGCAGAGAAAGGGCGGGGCCCGTCTCAATCCCCGCTGATAGATCCATCTGCGAACCCCACGACGCAAGCCTTCGCTGTGCCTCGGCAGCAGCGGGACCCGAGCCGCGGGGAGCGCGCACCGAACCACTCTCCTCGAAGAGTGCCCGGCGGGAGCGAAGTGTCTTCATGGACAGACACTCGCAGTGCTCACAGCCGGCCCCCTCGAGAGCCGACTGAGCATGCTGCACTCCCAAACAAACAACACACAGATCGTGTGTATCCCCACCCGTGATGAAGCGAGGGCAGGGATGAACACACTTTCTGAAATTCTGCTGTTGTTTGCTCGCCATATTTTCCAATATATATATATATACAATATCAGACAGACAGACAATATTCATACATAGAGCGCTTGTGAAGACTCAGAAGCTGTTGCGCTTGTGTTTCGGGGATGCTTTATAGTTTCCTGGTCGATACGTCACCCCGCCTATGACGTTCCGTCTCGCCATTGGACAGATTTCATACGTGCTTCATGACTCGTCACGCAGAGGCGTTCCCACGGCGTTTACACGCAGCTCGAAGTTCCCTGAATGGGAACAATCAATTTTTCCAAATTCTTGGAAAGATGCAGTGTTAGTTCCGATCTTCAAGGCAGGGGAGCTTACTGATGTTGCTAATTATAGACCCATCAGCATTTTGCCGGTGATATCAAAAATTACAGAAAAGGTGGTAACTGAGCAGTTAACTGATTTTTTAAATTCTGAACAAATACTTCATCCGATGCAGTTTGGCTTTAGAAAAAAATATTCGACTGAAATGGCTACTTGCTATTTTGTTGAAAAAATTAAATTAAAACTAGACAATGGGAGTGCTGTGGGAGCAGTCTTTTTAGATTTGAAGAAAGCGTTTGATACAGTAAATTATAATGTTCTTCTGTCTAAGTTGTCAAATTTAATTTTTTCTGATACTGCTATGAAATGGATGGAGTCCTATCTTACCATAAGAAGACATAGTACCAGGGTTGGGAATAAAATGTCATCTTTTAGTAACTGTACTGTTGGCGTCCCACAAGGCTCAGTTTTAGGCCCTTTATTATTTAGTCTCTATGTTAATGACTTGCTATTAGTATGTCCTCAAGTTGATACTCTAATATATGCAGATGACACAGTCATTCTGGCACATGGAAGAGACAGACACGAAGTGGCAAACAAATTAACAGTAGCAATGGCTAAAATTGCCACATGGCTTTCTGGGTCTTGCATGACGCTAAACGTCAGTAAAACTGTGTGTTTGTACTTTTCTATAAGGAAAAATGAAAATCAGCCAGATGTGGTTGTAAATGGGGAAAACATCCGGGTTGTCACATTTTAAATATCTGGGAGTTACTCTTGATTCACAGTTGTCTTTTAAGAAACATATAAAGCAGGTTTGTACTACTGTGAAATTTAATTTAAGAAATTTTAGACACATTCGTAATCAGTTACCTCTAGATGCTGCTAAATTGTATATGTATTCAATGATTGTCCCACATTTTACATATTGCATTACAAGTTGGTCACAAACTGGAAAAACAATACTGGCTCCATTACAAACGCTAAACAAACACTTAAAGTATTGGATAAAAAAACATCAAGTTATCACTATTGTAATATCATTCGAAAACATAATTTTTTTACTTTTGAAGATTTTATATTTTTTGGTAATGTTTGTTTAGTGTACAGAGTATTAAATAATTTGGCTGCGCCCCCATTAGAGGAGTTAATAATATTGCTCTCAGATAGCCGGAGAACAACTAGGGCATCCAGTAGTGGCCACTGTGCCATTCAACACAGACGTACCGAGTTTGGAAGATCAGCCTTCTCTATCAGTGCCTCTAAACACTGGAATTTAGTCCCAAAGGAGTTTAGAGACATTAGTACATTCAATTGTTTCAAATATAAAATGAAATTATGGTTAAAATCTATACAATCATATACCCATTGATCATGTGAAACTTGTTGTCTGAGAGGCGATTTGTGTGATGTTTTTATGGTATATATGTGTCTGTTGATTGTCAATTGTTCCATGAAGCTTGTATGATGATGTTTTATGGTTTTATATGTGTTGCTGGATTGTTGGTTGTATGTTTTCCTTTCCTGCCCAGGGACTACATATGAAATTTAGCTTGTAGCTAATTCTGGTATGGCTGCATGCCATACACTGTCCCTGTTAAATAAATATAATAAATAAAAATAAATAAATAAATGTAGCAGCTAAGTAGCTAAGTGACCTATTATATGTTAACACGTATTTGAAAAATTGCGTCTCCATGAATATGTATTTTGCCTGATTATGCAATCGCATAATCGTGTTTTTCTCGAGGGACTGATTTATATGATTTTATGTGTGGTATCCAGCTTTTTACATTTAATCAAGGCGTTATCAGCTTTCAATAGAATGTTCTGTCTTTATTAATAATGAATAATTACTTTAATAATAGCGTGGAAGTTACAGTAATGGTTCATTAAATATGTTTCACCATTTAAACAAAATACAAATTATATATGAAGAACACAAACTAGTGTTTGTTCTGCCCTGACTTTGTGTAACATGTAACTTTATTTTTTCTTGTAGAGCTTCCAGGGATATTATCATCTCTCAAAGAGGCCCTGGAGTCCATGAAACGAGGCTCATTCAGCTCAAGCCCAAGATCATCTGAGCTGTGTCTTCCTGAAACCTCAGAAATGGTTAGAAAATTCTTTATGATAAAGAAAAATCCTATTTGTTATAATAATTATATCTGACTTTTTGTGCATTAATACTTCAGTAAGTGTTCTGAATTAAGTAACAAAGTGACAGCTTTTTATTAGAATTATAAATGAACAAGTTTATACTAATGCTCGTTTTTTTGATTCTTGCCAGATTTCCCTCGGTGGTTCTGATGTCCCCAAAAGAGTCTATGGCAGACTGAACAAGTCACGAACTTCTCTTTTTACTCAAGATTTGGCCACTTTACTTTTTGCTATTGTATTTCACTTTGTTTGACTTAAAGGATTAGTTCACTTTAAAAAAAAATAATAATAAAATTTTCCTGATAACTTAATACTCACCCCCATGCCAAGATATCCATGTCATTATTTCTTCAGTTGAAAAGAAATTAAGGTTTTTGATGAAAACATTCCAGGATTTTCTCCATATAATGTACTTCAATGGGAACCAAACGGTTCAAAGTCCAAAAGACAGTTTCTGTGCAAACTGTTCAAAGGGCTTTAAACGATTCCAGACGAAGAATAAGGGTCTTATCAAGCGAAACAATCGGTCATTTTTTTAAAAAAAACAACATTTAAGTTGTATAAGCTCAAATGGTCGCCTTGCTCTGTTCTGTTATGCATGTTCATGATTTTCCTATTCGAACTTGTTCATCAAAATTGACAAATCTTTTTCCGAGTCATTAGGTTCATTCAACGAACGAAATAAATGAATTGACTCGAAAAAAGATTTGTCAGGGCTGCCAACTCTCAAGCATTCAGCACGAGACTCTCGCAATTGAGCCAATTCTCATGCTTTCACGACAAATTGACTGTTAGCCATTGGACCTTGAACCGTTTTGTTCCCAGTGAAGTCCAGTATATGGAGAAAAATCCTGGAATGTTTTGATCAAAAACCTTAATTTCTTTTCGACTGAAGAAAGAAAGACATGGACATCTTGGAAGACATGGGGGTGAGTAAATTATCAGCAAAAGTTTTTTTTTTAAAGTGAACTACTTTCAGTTAGTTAGCTTATTTATTTATTTTGTGTTCTGTTTAACTCTTTCCCCGCCAAACACGGAATTTTCCGTGTTTAATGAAAAAACGCATCTGCGCCAAACACGGAATTTTCCGGGTATCCGTGTTTTAGGTGGTATACGGTAAGGAAGACCCGCGCGCATGTCCTGAATGATTGCGCAACTCTTTGATCAGAGAAACAGATCGCAATCGTCTCAAACAGTGGAGTAGTGAGAATGTATCAGACAGACAATGCAGAGGTATATGGCTGAAGTACTGGAGGTTAATGGACTCGGAGTCCGATCACTCTTTATTTGATAATTCTGAATCTGATCGGGACGAAGTAGTCAGTGAGAGAGATGCACATGTTCATGCTAGCCATGGACGTGCCGCAGATAGATCGTATAATATTATGACACTATAATATTTATGTGTGTGTGCAGGCATTTATGTGTGGCTGTCTAAATATGAAGGTGTAATTGTCAAATTATTTCTCTCTTTGTGCACATTTACCACATTGTAATATGTATTTGTGTATGTGTGTGTGTGTGTGTGTGTGTGTGTGTGTGTGTGTGTGTGTCTAGGCCTGTTTATTGTAATTCCAATTATTCATTATTCACAGGTAGAACACAGAGAGGCAGAAGTTTTATTGCAAAAGTTACATTTACCTTACATCCTGGGAAATTTGATATATTTTACATTTATTTTATGTTTTTAATTTATTTTGGAAAGTTTTAGATATGAAGGAAACAACATCTGAATGTATTCTGCTTTTAAATGCACTTGTTTGATAAAAATACCTTTTTCTCAGTTTTTTGTCCAAAATGTTGTGTTTTTGACAAAACCTACCTCTGTTCAAGAGGCAATAAAAAAAGAACAGATGAAGATAAAATAAAAACGTTTTTTTTGCCAAAAAGCAGAGGCTCAGATCTTTATTTTTATATATATCATCTTCATATATTCATGGAAGAAAATATTCAGCAGGGGCATTCAAATTTAGCGAAAATCGTCAAAAACCCTGGCGGTGGCTGGCAACTTTTTTTTAAAACGCTGGCGGGGAAAGAGTTAATACCTCTGCAAATCAATGCATTTTATGTTAATGTATTTTGTTTAGTTTTCATAATGCTTTACTGATGTAGTGCATTAAAGTTTATCTTTCAAAGAGTGTTTGTGTGTTTTGTAGAAATATTTTTTTACTGGGTTTTGTTGAATTAAAATGTTTAACTGTAATTTTAGTACATTAAAATATATTATTTTTATATTAAACGTTTTTTGGAAAAAATATATTTTTAATATGTTAATAGTGGGTCCTATTAGTGTTCTACTAATACATTATTAATAACCTGAAATTATATTTAAAATATACTCAGAACGCATTAGTGTGAAGCTAAAAATATACTAATGCTGTATTTCAAAGTCGATTTAAAGTGTATTAAAATACACTTTAAATAAGTGCTATTATATTACATTAAATGTACTTAAAATGGTTCCATTTTAGCACAATTTAGTATAATAAAATATATTACTATTACCTTAAAATTGAACTTAAATACATATTAAAGTACACTTAATATACTTGAAGTTGTTTCAATTTAGCACATTTAATACATATTTAATACGGTACACTTAAAATACATTAAGTATATCAAAATAAGTACAATTTAAATATATTTCCTTTTCACCTGGGATCATTATTAAACCTTTTTCATTTTATGGAGTCAGATGAAAACGAGTTAATACATAAGATTAGGGCTGCAACAACTAATCGTTAAAATTGATTATAATCGATTATGAAAATCGTTGTCAATGAATGTCATTATCGATTAGTTGGTCTGATTACGTCACGGGGATTGTTTATATGCTACATGCGCTTCTTACATTCGCTTGATGAGGCACACACGCAGCCTCTCTCCCTCGCCGCTCTACCCTGTCTCGCGCGCGCAACACGGACGGTTTGGAGCACATTATCTTCTGTCTCGCATGTGCGCTCTTGATTCCGTGAGTTTGAACTAATTTGCGGGCATCCGGAAACCGCTATCAATATGCAGCATACACGAAAATCATTCACCTTTCGGAAAATTCGCCGTTTTGAAACCAAAATAGGTGACCCACGTTAATCGTGTATACTTTATACTATATGAAGCCATACTATAGTGTCATGCCTGACGTTGCTGTGCTAGGTGTGCTCACTTCACCATGAACAGAAGATGTTGGGCCGGTCTTCTACTCCCAGCCTGAAGAGGGAGCTGTTGGTTTCCAGTCCACCAGACAGCAGCTGATGGAAGGGACTGTTTAAAAGCATCTCCTGCCAGTTGTTTGGTCTGCTCTGTGCTGTGCGTCTCGGCTTTGTTCGGGCTGCCAGGCAGGCAGCAACTCCACCATATTTTCTTTTGTTTTGTTTGCATTACACCTAGTTTACACTTTACTGATCTGCACTACATTTTGATTAGTTTTCTCTTGCTTCTCATTCACTGACTTAATGCATTTCTTGATTTGAATTATGATTTCATTTCATCATTTAATGTTTAAATAAACGATTTTTTGATTTAACTTTACAAACGGTGTGGTCTCCCCTATGTCACTGCTACTGTGAGCTAGGTAGACGTGACAATAGTATAATGTGAGATAGAAATGTATATTTAAGTCATTAAATTCAAGTAGACGTAATCTTTTCCCTCCACTGCGGCTGTCAGTCATTCTCTATTCGGTGTTCAAACAGCGCGTCGCGTTACAACAGTTAACATGATGAAACTCTTTCCAGGATGATTCAATGTTATTATTATAATTGATCCGTAGATAAAGGTCTATGATGGTTTCTATCTAGCTAGACTTTTATTGCCGTGACTTAATCACTTTCTACTGAGTGTCTGTTAGCTCACAACATTAGAGACGGCGCACTATAATTGTTCTTCACGTGCACAGTAACCTAACTGAAATTTAAAACTGTTAAAAGAAAAGGATTAATAAACTATTTCATAAATACTGTATAATACACAGTCTTGGTGCTTTTAACTTTAATGCGGCGGACACTGAAGAGCTGCGCGCCGCCCTGTGACTTCGTGTTGCTTCAAGCGCATCATTCAGCGCTCGCGATGCGCATAAGCACTTTGTGCAGCTCTTTCATGATTATGTCATAATACTTTGCGCAATGAAAGCTTATTAATAGCCTTTCTTGTTCTGTCCTATCTATTATATTTTATTTCCTCACTAAAAGCTGTGCTTTACATTTAAAACATCCGTGCATCTGATTTTAAAGATGTTTTTCATGAATGTATAACAACAATACAAAGAGCAATGTGTAACGTTTTACCAGAGTTAGTGCTACACTTATTGTCTCTTATTTGTTCCCCACTAAGGAATGGTTTTTTCACTAAATGTTCAGATTTTATAAAATTATTGTGCACTTGTGATATTTCTAGGCTAAGTTTTGCTGAGTTATCCACTAGTTTACAGTAGCATTTTTGTCATAGGTTATGGTCATATATATTTTTTATTTGTTGTTTTTCTTTATAATGAAGTTGTCTGTATTAAGTAGATTTTTTAACACAGAAAAGAGTGGTTTTTCGGGTTTCATTTAGTTATAATAAACAAAAAATAATATATAATTTATCCGATTAATCGATTGTCAAAATAATCGTTAGTTGCAGCCCTACATATACGATTAATGTTATTCATTTAATTAAAAATCACTTTGCCATGGGAAAGACGGAACACACGTGAAACCTTCGCCTCCAGTCGAACGCCGTCTTTGGATCAATTTTGTAGGCCTCACAGAGTGATTCTTCTTTCTCAAAATAACACAAAATAAACAAAGTAAAGATGAATTTGACTGATAGCATTATTATTATTATTTAAGATTTCTATAGTTATGGTGATATATTGTTATTGTATGTTATTTTGGCCATGATAATCATGTAGTGATAAATCTGATCTGGTGTCAGTCCTGGTTCAGGTGAAACACACACCACTTCCCTCTTTTCAGCTGCACACACACATTTTGAGGAAATGCTCACGCTTTTGCAAGGGTCTGTTTGCTCAAGCGTTACAAGGCAAGTTGATTTACACCAAACATTTGTGCTTTAAAAACCCTCTTCACTGTATCCTGCATCTGTTGTCTGGTTTGTAGTTCGTCCGGTTTATTTAACTGTTGGTTTTACTGTGTTTTGTGGGATAATAATATAGAGAGATGTAAATGTTCCTCTTCAGGGAGACTCCTCACCGATGTCTTCTACCGCCGGCAGGATCTGACGGTTCAAGCAGGAATCTGTCGCTGAACCACCGGATGGGGCTTACGCCAAACATATATCCTATACACTATCTACATATTAATCCTTATTCACTCAGAGTCTTTATGGTAGAGATGATCTTACCCCAGTGTCTCCAGTTTACAGTGAGGATTTGCCAGTAGATCAGAAAGCTGCTTCACTCCTGAGTCTCCTAGTTTATTATCAGACAGACTCAGTTCTCTCAGGTGTGAGGGGTTTGATCTCAGAGCTGAAGCCAGAGCAACACAACCTTCATCTGTGACTCCACACCTACTCAACCTGTAGAGAACAATGACACACATTAAGCCTATATCCAGAGATAAACACAACACTTTAACTATAAATAAAATACTCATTGGTTCAAGTTGTTAAATTACATCAATTAGCATTAGGGGATTGAATATACAGTTTGTACAGTATAAAATCATTATTTCTATGGAAAATCTCCATAAATCATGGAAACCCAACGGTGTGTTTGTGTGTGTGTGCTTAGTGTATTTGTAAACATTTTAAAGAACGTGTGTGTGTGTGTGTGTGTTAGGACTAGAAAAAAAAAAAAAAAAAAAAAAAAAAAAAAAAAAAAAAAAAAATCGATCCCCATAACTATCGCAATTTTCTGGTTAACAATTTTAAAATATATATTTTTTTATTCCAGAATTGATATTGATTCAAATTAAATGGCTTTATTTTTGTCGTTGCTTATTATCATTAAAATCGTGTGTATCAAATCGCCTATAAAAGTCATTAAATTCACAATCTATCTCTCCCATAGCTATCTCTCTCATAAGTAGCCATAGCAGCTCCGCAGCCGGTTCTGATCCAGGGTCAGTTTACTCCAGAGGTGTTCAGCGCATGCATCTCTATTGATGAGGCTCCAGTGGGCCTGACAGTTATATCTATAGAAAGCGCTGTTAAAACAAGGTCATGTTCAGTTTATTATAATATATAGCTAATGCTCATCTCACACATTGTTTATCTGCATTCAGATGTTCGTTTGTTTTTTTACAACAGGACATTGTCTATGCTATTATGTAAAAAGATTTTAAAATGATTGCACAATCACCAAATAGGTGGCGATATGCACTATGTAAATCAGCATTTAACAAAAGAAGAAAGTAGTAGTTTGGCGCACTTTTTCTCAGCCTCTGTTTCCATGGGGACTCGTGAATTCGTCTCTGTTGAGAAGGTCTGGTGTGTGAACCTTGAAATTAAACAATAAAACCAAAAAAAAATGTGGTTTAATCAAGCAAGAGTTCAGAATATGTTTGACGGTAAGATAAGCTTGCTTTCTGAAACACACCCCAGGACACAGGCAGAGATCCACACCAGGAATAGCAGAAAACAAGGACAACGCTCAGTAATGCCAGGAACTCTAGACAAGACTCTGCGCTGAGACAAACAACTGAACTGGGTAAATAGGCAGAGAGACCGAGGGATCATGAGGTGATGGGAAACTGCTGCACAGGATTACACAGATGACAGGTAAAGCATTGTGGGAAACTGAGTCCATGATGTGTGTAGAGTGAGCGGTAAGAGTGTCCTCTGCTGGCGTACAAGCGCAATCGCAGCTGAGACAATATGAGCGCAGTTTCTTTAAAATATTACAGAGTGCATAAGTGAAAATTATGCTAAAGATATTGATCCCCAACACATTAACACTCATAACGTGAAAAACACTTAACATGGCTTAACCCTCTGGGGTCTGAGGTGTTTTCTGGGTCCTGGAGGTGTTCTGACGTGTGCTTTTTTCTGATACTAGTGACATTTTCATGGCTAAAGTCTGATTACACTGTATTCAGCACAAACTCTGCTACAATTATATGTCAGCAGCATGTATGTAAAAGTTTGTAGTTTTGAGATAATGACGTTTATGTGTGGTTTGTGAAAAAACAAATGTCACTGATATAAGGTCATATAACCGCTGATTTATATAGAATGACTGGATAGTGACGATATGACGTCATAAACAGTGAAGCCACCGCACCGCCATATTGGTATTCCCTAGTGAGCTCACGTGTTCTATTGAATCAATAGGAAATTGTATGATTTGACTGAGAAAACATTGCCTAAGGAAAACATTGCATCACACTAGTGTTTTCAGGCGTTTTCCGACGTTTCAGTGTGGATGAGAAACTTCTAAATTCACCTTACTGAGCATGCGTGAACCCTCACAAAAGCTCACCGAGATGATACAGATGGAAAAATAAATAAATCAAGTTATCGCGCAATTCTTCTAACAGGATTATTATATTTAGGAAAATATCACACCATCACTGATGCGTCCAGGTCACACTCAGTCTCACTTCGGTCTAAAACGCAACAGCAAATGTGAGCAAATTTTCTGTCATCTTTGCTGTACTGTGATATGAAGAGTGTGCAAAGAAACATATTTTAGCAACAGTGTGAAAGTGAATAGCACATAACAGGCACAATACCGGTAAACATGAATATCCAACCTCTATTGGTACAACGTGGATCACATGACTAAACTTACGTCATCGTTTTCAAATACCTCCAGCTTCACAGTCCACACTCCCCACACGAAAACTGTGTTTTCAGATTTATCCGCTTTGAGCGTGTTTTCCAAAAGCTACGTTTTCATTGACTTAAAACGACGTGTCAGTGTGGATGGAAGGCCAAAACCGGAGAGAAAAATATACGTTTTCAAACAAAAACTTATTAGTGTGGACATGGCTTTAGATAAACACTGAAGCGATTAGTGGGTACCGAATTCCAATAAAGAAAAAGTTACAAAAAAAGAAAAAGAAAATGTACTGAATATTGAAATTGAGAGTGGAAATGTTAAATTCCTGTTAATTCAACATAAACTGTGTTAGTTGTGCTTTATTTAAAGGTGCCCCATAATGTGAAATTGAATTTATGTTGGCAGTTAAATAACAAGAGTTCAGTACATGGACATGACATACAGTGAGTCTCAAACATCATTGTTTTCTCCTTCTTACTTAAATCTCGTTTTTGAAAAACACCCCTGAAAAACAGGCGAATCTCCACATAATACCGACTCTGACGTAAAAGTCGGGATCATTAATATGTATGACTCCAGATATTTGCATATGCCAGCCCATGTTCAGTGACAGACGAGACGGAGCTGCGCAGCCGAAGCATGGCCGTTGATAAGTGTTCGGATGTACACAATACAAAAGTATATTTTAGTTCCTTCGTCCGAGCCTCTGAAGAAACAATGGGTTAATTTTATTTTCTCTGGAAATTTTCAACCATTTCAACGACGACTTATTTCCTCAACTTGCCAAGAGCTGGCCTCGGACCGAGCTGATGTGTTGTTGAAGTTCAGACAGGTAATCTTTCACTTTAAAATCGTTCAATACTGTTTTTGCATCAGTAAGTCAGGCCAGTGATTAAAAATCAACTTCACATCGTTTCTTTTAGTAGGATGAAAAAAAAAAATCTTATTTAAATTGTGAATTATAAACAGAAAGAAAGCGATCAAAGAACAATCACAGCGCGAACAATCACAATGAATTCAATGACGCACGTTACACTGCACAACGAAGCTCTAACGTTAACTGTATTTACATAATCGTGTCTGCTGCATTAGAGTAAAGAGACTGCATTGCAGTGATAAGATCTTCATTCTCGCGATCAACAGACTGTCTCTGCTTGCTCAACACAGCAACACTTTATGTGACGGTAATAGATCTATATACTTCAAAAATATCTCACGATTCGTTAATCTCGATAGCTGTAATAGGAAAAACGTATAATAGCTGTACTATAATTATTCGAGAGTTTCACATGTAATATGTTGCTATTTCACATGCAAGCATGTCAGCCAATCACAGCAGAGGCCGGTTACACACAGCAGACACGCCCCTTCAAACAGAGTGTGCAAAGCAGAGGCTAAAATCAGGCTAGGAAAAATGCCTTTTATTTCTAAATTATGACTATTTTTAATCTAAAAAACATACTAACATTATAAGGGCAACCCAGGAAACATTATAAAATAAATAAAAAAACCATTATAGGGCACCTTTAAATAAAATGTGAATGCATTTGCCATTAATTGTCGTTTACTTGTTTGTTTATATCTATTAGGGGTGGGCGATACAGCCTAAAAATGATATCACGATATTTCAAGAATATTTGCGATAATGATATTTATCACGATATAGAAAAAAATATATGAAACAACGTTTTATTGGTGATTGCACCTGGCTGGCAGAAGCAAAAAAAAGTATAACATAACTCCTTAACATTTTAGTTTAACAATAAGTAATAACTTAACAATATTAACAATAACTTCAAAAGCCTGCACAATATTGTCACCTAATAAAATTTACCTAAACTTTTAAGTACAAAAAATTTTAACAAACAGCGGCAATCCAAACAAACCTTCAAAATGTAAAATACTTACTGCTTATATATTATATTAAAAAATGATCAAAACTTAAAAGTTGCCTTGCATCTTTTTTGGATTAGCACCAAATGAAATACCTAATTTATACAATAATTGTATAAAATCTGAACATTTAAGGAAAAAACATTTAGTGGGGAATAAATAAGAGACAATTGTAACACTAAATCTGGTAAAACTTTACACATTGCTCTTTGTATTGTACATTCATGAAAAAACAAGGTAACAAAAATCAAAAGGATTAATTATTATATCCTAGTCTACTATAAAATTGAGACATGTTTAAAATGTATAGCACAGCTGTTTAATGAGGCAGCAACATATGATCGATAGGACAGAACAAAGGCTATTAATAATCTTTCATTGCGCAAAAGTATTA